>NC_139621.1:32238339-32655664 GCF_964270895.1 Podarcis filfolensis | reverse complement strand
GTTGCAACTATATTTATGTTGAACCATTAAACACTGCTGAATTGTCTTCCTAACCAATTAGTTGGAATAGTATTAAACACAACTTTATTGTTGGATGTAAAATATTGTCATTTTGTAAAATATTGTTTTGTAAAAGGTTTGGACAGAGGTTGGAAACTCCAGTACAGTGTAGAGTTTTTTTTCTCTCTCTGCCTTTTTAAAAAGAGATGTTTCCACTTTGTAAAAGCCTTTGTGGCCTTAAGCTACATTTTTTGTGATTTTTTTTAAAAAACAAAGTTGGTTGAAAAGGTAGAGGCAAAGAGGTGTCACTAGCAGTAATGACATTAGATGACTTCACATTACAAGAAAATGTTGTCATGTTACTCAGAAGATCTTACTAGCAAATGATCAAGGGTAAAACTTTCACGCTAGAAAAGACAGTAGAAGTTGGTACCTGTGTTGGGTAGTGTTTCTGAGCTTGAGAGGGCAAAACTGTTAAGTATTAAAATAATATCTTCCAGCGATGTAATTGTTGTGTCTTGAGATATATTGGATATTGTGATTGACTTGAAATTCCTGTATGTTTTCCCCTATTTTGTTAGAATAGAAGGAGGTACCTATAGTGATTGAACAGTTTAAAAATAAAACTGGTAAAAGATGGAATGTCACTCCTGTCTTAATGTTAGATGTTGCAAGCGGATTAGTGAAATTAGGGTTAAACTACAGATGAGTTACTGTGTTTCTGCCTAAAGTAGATATTTCTTAAATTGAATTTTGAGATTGTCACAGGAATTTTGGATACACCTTTCCAGCGTCTTCCTTTATTAAAGGGCTTCTCTCAGCAGCAATGACTGTCATAACACCCCAGCCTGATACATCCTGCATTATCTCATGTTGTTTGACAGTGTGGCTAGTTAGTAGAATCTATAGTGTTTTTGGAAAAGTAGCCTAAAAATGGATTACTAGGAACTTGGCAACACATCTTAATATTGCTGCTATTTAGGGATTGATTGACCTAAGGGCTGGAACTTTAAATCTTTTCTACAGAACAAACTGACAGGTCAGTTAATACTCATAATGCCTTTGATTTCAGTATGTTGTTTTGCTGATGTATTGTAAGCACAGGTTCAGTTAGGTTTATTGAATCTTGATTGTGTAGCTAACAAGCTGAAATACAATATTAATTACATCCAGGTAGTTTAAGAAATTGTTTCACACATGTGTATATATACCTTTTCCTCCCCTAAAAAGCAAATCACACTAGCTAAAGAACTTTTTGTAAGCTGGCACTGAAACATTTTATGTTTGGTTGCACCGTGTTTGAAGCTTTTTACAGTGCAATACTTGTATTATTCTGTCAATTTAAACCAAAGGTAATTTTTTTTCATGCTTTCTTTCTACTGTAGTGCATGAAGAGCTTTTATATGTTTGTAATAGATGTAAAATCAGAAAAGATCACATATCCTGGGTTTTTTATTTACCTAAACTATGTACAAGCCTTTGTCCAAAATGTAAGGTGTTAAACTAAATTGCATATTAACCCATGAGTGTATTTTCCTAAGCATAGTTATGTCAATAAACTTTATTAAGGAATATGTATATCTTTCATCTGTCTTTTCTGAATATTCAGCAAATAATACCATTGGCTATGGAAGGGGTGAATAGAAGTTAAGAGAAGCATACATTGGTTATCTCTGGGTGATTTGAAATGGATTGACAAGGCTTTCTTGCTCCCAGTTGCTTAACGGTGGCAAGAAAATAACTCCCTAAATTGGTGAGAGGCAGAGATATGTGGAGGGACTGTGATAACCTGAGTTCAGTTCCAATACTTGAAACAAATTCCTGGAATATGAATTAACCAGACCCCAATTGTTGCCTCCTAGAGTTTTAGCAAAAAATTAAGTGGCTCCAGAAGCTTCACAGTTGGTCCTCTCCTGCACTAAAGGGCCACAAGATGCATGCATAAAAATCTATATTGGCGAGGTGACGGGACCATGGTCATCTTTGGGGCTCTTCCACCCTCTTTGATATTCGACCTGTCAGATAATCAACATTATCGAAGTAGGAGACAATTTCTGTAGCAGAAATTGTTTCTTGCTACCTGTGAAGCAGTAAACTGAATGACAGCTGTGCTAGAGCAATAAAAGATGTCATTTCCCCAGCATCTTGGATACTTGAATTATATTTAATTATATTTTTATTACTGATATGTTTGCCATCCTGAGCTCCTTGGTGAAGAAGGGGGGTGGGAAATGAATTCAGTAGATACATAAATAAGTGGATATTTCCACACACCCCTATCCTTGAAGGCATTTCTTGATAGACAGCTGGCAGTGGACAAGAGTATAGAATGCATATTTAAGAACTTTGCAATCCCGTGAAGGTTAAAATAACACCAGTTATAAAGCAGTGGCCGCCAATGTCAGCAGTTGCCTGGCTAAATGCCCCAGTTCAAAATACAATAAAGTTTTACTAAAATCTGTAAGACTTTTCTTCATTAAAATATTTTGGGTCAGTGCTTCAGGAGCTCTGAAGGTGGTGCCAGATACCTGCAAACATGATCATTTGGTATTCAGTTCAGATTATATCAAGATTAAAGCTTGTCTCGTTTAGCAAATGAAGCTACAGTATACTTTGTTCTCCTTGTTGTCTCCAGCAAGCTGGTGCCCACAAATAAAATGAAGAAACAAAAGTTTGTGTCTTAAGAAATCTCCCACTGATGAGATGTGCATTGAAATCCAATACCACGCTTGAAAAATAAAGGCTGTATTCTATAGTCTGTATAAATTTATGCAGAACAGGGGATATTTGCATAACATACTGGCTTTCTTGAGTGATGAGGAAGGACAAGAAACTATGGATTGCATTGAATCTTAGAAATCATACATGGCAATTCTGCCTTCTGATTTTTCAGCAGGCACTACCCACAATCTTCCAAGCAGATACCTGTATATGCAACCATAATAATGATAAACATACATTATTTTTTTTTTAAAGGGTGAGATTTGCTGAATTCTGTTGTTCCTGTGGAATTACATTATGAGTCCTCTTGATGTCCTAACATTGTGCAATGTTGAGTTCTGAAAAATCGCAGTACATTCAGTTCAATTACTGCCTTGTCAGACAGAACATACATCCAGTCAGCAGAAAAATATGACTAAATGCATGTCTCAATAATGCAGTGTGTTCCCTTTCCTACAGTCTTCATGGTAAGGTGTTAGTTTTGGATTATGTTATCAACAACCTTCTCATTTACTGTCATACATACAGTATTTCAAAATAATTCAGTGAGTGACGTCCTGACGGGTTTTGCTTTTTTTTTTTTTTGCTGTCAATGCTTCACTGCATTAGGACAATGAACCACTATGCAAATGCTTTGATACATACCACTGCAGACCCAGCAACGGCAGTCTGTCCCTTCCTGGTTAAAACCATATTACTTCTCCGCCCTTGCTGTTTTTTTTACGTCTAAACACTCAACCTGTTCCCATAAGTCATTGAGAAAGATCTGGTGAGAAGTATTTTTTGATTAATGATCGCAGGAGACTGAATTAAACTGACACCTGTATCTGCTATCAACAAAATGCCCATAAATTTATGCTGCAAAGGCAGTTTTGCAGCAGCAAATTGCATCCCCTGTGCATCATAGTGGAGAGTAAGATCTGCCCCTTTCAAGTGTCCTCAACCATCATTTTTTTAGGGGGGAAAGTAATGGTACATGAAGCACCAGTCTCAGTAAATAAGGGCGTTGATTTTAAAAATATTTTAATGCTGTAGCCCCCTTTATTTGCTGTTGTGCAGGCTTCATTTACTGAGCGATGCCTAGACTTCCTGGCCTCAAGACATCACCGTTGACACAAGGGTCAGCAAGGCCAGAGTTACAGGCCCGAAGGCTTTACTCACAGTGCCCCTTTCCATGCATAACAGCAAGGTACCACTGCAACAGTTTATGGAGCTCAAACATGGGCAGGATTTTGAATCCTTTGAATGTACAGATGCCCTTGATTTTTTCTTGCCAAGTTTCATAAAGGAGCTAGTTCCTTAGGAACGGGAAAACTTGGAACAGGAATTTAAGAGCTAATGTGAAAAGTGGACAACCACAGCTTCCATTCTTTCTCCTGCTTCGTTCATCTATCCATCCTCAAGGGCTCTTGCCCACACACATACTGCACTTCATCATTTCAGGAATGGAGAGCAACAGAGCCCTCCCACACTCTGCTTGCTGCCATCTTCCCTCTGGGAGTACAAGACACTGCTTAACCGTAGTCAGGGAGCCTCCCTCCTGGTGGGAGACCCAGCCTGCTCTGCTGTTCCATTTCTTTCACCATCAGAGAACAAAGAGATCTACAGGCAATTAGGTGCACATGAGATAGCTGGGAAGCCAAGTCCACAGCTTGACACCTAGAACATTGTTTTGCAGTACCGCTGTGCTCTGGTTTGGGTCTCTACTAGCGGCAGGAAAATGTGTATTGGCCACAAAGAAGGGTGGGGATTAATATAAATGATACAACACATTTAGAACTTCAAATCCTTATTTATTTTTTTACAAAACTTGTTTTACAACAAACAATCTGAAAAGAAAGGTATGTTCTGTGCAAATAGCACTGTGTCATCCTTGGGTAAATGACCTGTTGGGAGATTTCATTAGCTACAGTTTCTTAGATTTTCCCCAGCCTTGTTTTCTTATTTACATCTCTCTTTAAGTTTGCCACTAGGGGAGGTGGTTTTTTAGTCTCATATGCTGCACTTCGTTGCAGACGACGTCCTTTGATGTGAACGATGTATGGCAACAGAGGTGGTTTACGTACTGTCAGTGTTGTCCCTTCAGGAGTATAGCATTTGAGATGTACTTTATCATTCAGATGAGCTGTTACTGCAACCCAGCCTGTGTAGAAGAAATACCAGAACATGTATATAATCTAAACAAAATGAAATTGGAACATTGGATTTGCTGGGTGAACATCTCCTTGAACAAAGCAGGACTATGTCAAATTTCATTTTTCAGTATTAAGACAAAATAGATATTTAGATACTCTTTTTTTTTTTTAGGGCCTGTCCAAAAATCTTTACACTCAGTAAAATCCAAAGAACTTGATAAGATTGAGAATTTGGGAACCTCCCCCCCCCCCCCCCCCCCAAGTCTATTACACTACACTAGTGCTCTGGTTATATTCATCATCAGGACAAAACAAGAAGTACCAGGGTACGTAGCTACCCTGCCCAACACAAGAAAACATTTGCAGAAGTTACCAGCAGATGAGAGCTTTATATCAGCCACTGCCTCGGTACTGCCAATTCCTTCCAAAATCACATCCTGATGGACAAATGGCGGGAATTCTTTCATTCGTTCTTCACCTCCCATAGGAACCTTATATTACAAGCCAGGGATTAAACAGTAAAAAAATGAATAACTCTTCATTTACAAAGTAATGTAATTAGCAAATTATAAAATAAGTGGCAGGTCAAGTCAGGGAGATAAAGCCCAATGGTTGGGGACAAGTTAACCGAGAATAAAGTAGGCTGGCAGCCAACCAAGCAACAACAATTGTATTTTGGGATTTTATTTTCATTGTTTTTTAAACCACTTTGATTCGTGAGAAAACTGTTACAAACGAAAAAGGAAAGAGAAGACAGGACTGAACAAAGAAGAACAGATCAAACAGAACGAAGGTGTAGAAAGGAAATCAGTGGGGCTTACTTTTAAGTAGACATTTACAGAACTGCTCTGTTAGAAAAAGATAAGGAAAACGAAAATGGAGAAAGAAGTGAGATGTGGTTGAAACAGTGACAGAAAACTGCAAGCTGAATGGCAGAAAAGAGAAACAAGGAGTTGAAGATAAAAAGCCAGTGAAAAGAATACTGCAATACACCAGATATAAAATAAGACTGATAATCCAAGCAGGACCTGTCAAGTATTGGAGGAAAGGGTTGCTTTAAGAGACTTTTCAGGTTTAGGGGTGCATTCTCTCATGGACAAGCTTCTGTGGCACACATGCCAATGGTGGGATTATAAATCCTGAAGGATAGCATTTGGCCCCCAAACCAGAGGTTCCTCACTCTTGATTTAAAGTGGTGTCTTGTCAAAATGGGGACATTGCCTGGACTCTGATCCTCAGTGCACTTTAAAGTGTTGATCACAACACAGTTTTTTAAAGTAAAAAACCAGAATGCGTGGTCACACATAAGCCTCAATTTCTATGGATATTCTGGAATGAAATGATGTGTTCAACTCCATGCAACTGCAGGATTCAGTAGACTTAAAACGACATCGGATGGATTCACTCATTCTATTTAATAATCTTTTTATCCCGGTGGGGTCCTCCCCAGTTCCAATATTGTCTCTTCCCTTAGGAATCGTGGACTAATCTTACTGACTACTGTAAACTAAGATGTGTGAAATGCACTTTCTCTTGATTGCAATCAAGCTTCTGTTTGAACTCTTCAAGATGTCTGATGGTGCTTATAAGATTCAGAGTGAACAAAAGGAAGTAACTTCACACAGCTTTGGCTATATTCCAGTTTCTTAGCACTACTTTAGGTATTTCCACCCCAAGTAAGGCCTAGATTGTAAAGCACCTTGTTAGAAATTTATATACATTAACAGCAATAAAATTAAAATCTAAGATATCTCCGGTTGCTGAGATAGCACATCTTGCAATGAGGCTGCTCTATAGTGTGGCTTTAACAGGGAATAATCTTTTTGCAGTAGTGCTCACAGAATGCTATTTAATTCTATTATCTTCTTTGCTGAGATTGGATAGAAGCAAAACAATGTGAAGTATTATTTCTTTCTTGCATAAAGTGGAAGACCACCAAGATACGGAGAACTCATCTGAGACAATGCAGTCATGGTGCTGGCTAAGAGCAGAACAAAGCCTGCCTTATACTAGACCTAAGAGGCACAATAATGAATGGCTGTGGAAGGAGAGAGATCACAAGGCATTAGCCCTCATAGATTCTCCAATGGTAGAGACAGTACTGGCTTACCTTCAGTAATGTTTGACCTGCATGTTTTTGATAGACAGCATCTGCTTTTTCTACTGTAGTGATGTGCACAGGCAACAAATTAGAGGCCACAACAGAAAACCAGCAGGACTGGTCTCCCTAAAGAGTAATAAAGCTGAAAATGAATTGTCTGAAATAAATTCTATTAAGTTTAAAAGACCAGTTTCATCAATAAGCTTAAAGCCATCTTTGCTAACAAGAATTCTCCATTCTCTATAGTTGACTGTGATTTAGTGATTGAAGGCTGGACAGACCTGCATTCTTATAAACATTTCCAGATCCACAGTTACTAACAAGGGATTGGAGAAACAGGATTTTCAGTCTGATAATACTCTTTCTATAGTTATTCCACCCTTGCCTTTTAATTTAATATCCAAAGAAAAAACATAAAGCCCTTAATATAATGTTTCCAGTTTGGGAAGAGATATCTTAAGATTCAGCAAACAAGAAACATAATGTATTTAATGAACAATTTAGCTTAGCTGTGTTATTTTAGCTTTCTTACAACATGATACTCCCAAACTTTGGAAACATGCACACATACACTTTTTCATACAAAACAGCTGCAGCTTGTTTTCCTTTTGCTCAGTGAAGATGCAGGCAGCTTATTCTATTTCAGACATACAGAGCTTGAAAATAATTGCTGAAGAACTGAACAACAGACATCACCTTATTGAATATTCATCCTCATAACTTGTTAATAACAGAGTAACAGTAAATCTTGAGAATATAAACAATGGAAACTCAATCCTTTCGTTAGCCCAGAGGTACTGTCAGAAACTGGATCTCTACCCAAAGGAAAACATATGACTTGAGGCATTTAGTAGCTCCCTATCAACCTCTGGTGGTGATGTCTATGAAGCCCAAGTTATTTATCACTGCTGAGGGAAGAGAAGGAAAAATGTTCATTCAAGTTGCCAGCTCTCAATCTGGAACATACCTCACACAGTCTTTTCAACTACAGGCATACTGTGGGTTAAATATGCTTCACGTTGAGCATTTTCGGGTTGCACTCTGCGGTGACCCATAAGTAACAGAACGCGTTACTTCCAGGTTTCACTGCCCGCGCATGCGCAGATGCTCAAAATGACGTGACGCACATGCGCGGAAGCGGCAAATCATGACCTGTGCACGTGCAGACGTGGGTTGTGTTCACTTCAGGATGTGAACGGGGCTCCGAAACGGATCCTGTTCGCATCCAGAGGTACCACTGCACACTCTATATAATACACATTACAAATGAGAACTTTGAATCAAGTTCAGAATAGCCTGTCTCCTTTACCTGCAAATAATCTATGCGTCCCAAAGCACCTAGAAACAACGTCATCCCAGGCTTAAGCACAAAGGACCTTGGAACAATTGCACAGGTTGGCAAGACAAGCTTGACTTCTTTCTCCTTCAGCAAGTTCAAAACCTAAAACCAAAACAAAGTCCATTATATAGATGAAACACATTTTCATTTTTCATACTTTGAGATTTATAGGACAGCTTAAAGTTATTTCATATGCAGTTGACAGGAAAAGTGATTATATAAATCATGTTTTCAGGCCACTGATAGCAAGACGGCACTTGTCATCTAAATGCTATTCAGGTGCAGGAATGCATAGCTACTTGAGGCAGAATTAATTAAAAATGTAATACACAATGGCCTTAATCCAAAGAAGCCATGTATATGCATGCTACGGTGATGTAGCTCTCTCTAAATACTCTACTGGTAGTTCAGTATGTTCAATAAACCTTTAGATTTCATTTATTGAACAGCAGCTTCCAAGAATACCTAGCCAATGGTTTAAACGGGTGGAGTGTCAGAAATAACAGGGGGAATGCTAAAATTCAGGCCAAGTCCCTGAATTTATGTGAAACAGCTCTTTGGATATCTACTTGCTCAATTTATTTCACTAGCTTGAGTACATTCTGCAAAGGATCACCAGCAACATAATTTGCAGGTACCCCAGCTCTCCAGGTAAAAACAGCAACACAAAGCACAGAATCATAGAAGTGCAGAGTTGGAAGGGGTCTCCAGGGGCATCCAGCCCATCTCCCTGCAATGCAGGAATCACATTAGTTGTACATACTAATTATCATCAAAGGACCTATCCAGCCAATTCAACTAGATGACCCCCATGATGTGTATTTCATCATCAGGGCAATTCAGCTGCCCTGTAAGGATCTCCCTTCACATGGGAGAATATGGGTAGCATAACAGAATTTGTACATTGGTTCATGATGCAACAGCAAATCATTGCTGTTCCACTCGACACACATTCCAAATTTAATCATACATGGGCAAAGTTATTGGAAACTGAAAAAAAACCCATCCACTATACACATTCAACCAACTCCTGGCCCCCTCTGAATGAAGGCTTCAAAGCTGTCTGTGTAATCAACAGCTACTCCCAGCAAACTAGATCAAAGACAACAATTTATTTTATAGAGAGCATCAAACAAAAATCAATCATTCATTACCAGGTCTGACAGAGAGCTGTGGGAAGCTATTGCTAAATTCTGTGGTATTCTTTTAAAGTTGCCCAGCTTTGAACCAAGCAGGTGTGCTTTGTACTAAATAAGCAGTTCATTAAGTAGTCTTAATTAATTTTTTTTTTACTCTTATTATTTCAGACCTTCCCTCCACCCAAATTTTCTTATGCCAGGTTGGTTTCCAAAGTGACTTCTGTTTTAGCTTTTCTGAGCTGTGTGCACACAGGCACACACATACACAAAGTCACTAATAAAGGATTGCGGTCCAGAGCTGCTTCTACCTTCATCCAACTCTGGGTTTCTTTCATCCACTTTTTTTTAACCTTAGAAGAGTGAGCTATAGGATTAATTTTACAATGCAGGGGACTCCCCACTTACGAAGGGAGAGTCTAAGTGAAATCATATAAAGTGGGGAGCATTTTCTAAACACCCTTTAACCGCCCTCTCTGCCACTCTCTCTTCAATCCATAATAAAAATACTCTATCCAAAAATATCCACAACTAGCCTGGAAGCTCTGGGGCTGTCTGGAGGCTATGCGGGAAAGCAGCTGCTCCTGCTGTGCTACCCCATACACCAGATGTTAGGCAGGGGAGCAGAGCAGCCTCAACAAAGCCCCACTACACCTCAGGTCTCTTTGCGGTTTCCTCTGCCCTCAATGACATCCTCTTTGGACTCTGGGAAGGGTGTCCTTGCAAGTCACCAGGATTCTCCAGCTTTCTCCCACCATTTCCTAGTATGATTCTATTTATTTAATTATTTCCTGGCGCTGCACACAAGTAGAATGCGCATTAGTGGGGTGGTGGTGCCTGTAATCAAGGGAAGTCTCTCAGCCACTTAAAACTGGACATGAAATTCACTCAAATGTTTTTTTCTTTAAAAAAGACTTTTCAGAAAATGCTTCTGCAGTGCTTGAACAAGACCTCACACAATACAATAATGAAGTTCTACAGCAGTTCTGCTTCAGCTAACACAAAAGATTGTGCATGCTCCTGCTCAAGATTTTATACAACAGGGTTAACATTGCTTGATTTAGTGTCACTTTTTCTCATAATATTCTAGTGGAAGACACTTTTCAATCCAAGCCTTTCCTCTTCTTAGTCCTATGTAACAAACTTCTTAAAAGTAGAAGAGTTAACTTACACAACCATCTTTAACAATCCCTGGAGTGTCATAAAACCAGCGAGCGTCTTTCACTTCATTGTATGTGAGTTCAACTTTCTTAGTAGCAGTTACAGGTGGAACAGAAGGTTCTTCCTCCATACCAAAAGACAATGCTTCAGCATCAAACTCAATTTCACAATTTTTCTTCAGCTTTTTTGGCATTTGAAATGTTCTCCCAATTCTTCCTACATCGAAAGAAAAAAACCCAAATTATATTGCTTTTCTTCAGTTAGTAGTTTTTGTCCCTTACAAACTTCTCATGATCCAGCTTTCTGGAGGCAGCAGCATCTTAACTGAGCTTCAACATACGGAGCTAAGGCCACTATTTCAGATTAAATTCTGGAATGATATGCTGATATGAACTATGTATTTGACCACTGTACATAACCCCTTCTCTGCATCCCCTCTGAATTTACAATTTTTCACAAGGTCATAGGATCATATAATTTGTATCCCGATTTTCTGGCATGTGCTTAATTATATTTATATTATTGTTTCATTTATTCAATTCTGTAATTTTCTGGGAATACAATCAAAGCATTTATTACAAAAGAAAACATTTGTGGGCCACTCCGAGTATGACTGATGTTGGCTAAAACCTTCAGAGTTAAGATCTCACTCTGAAAATACTTATTACAGTGTACAATCACCTTTTAGTCTGTCCTCTGGTGATTAAACTAAAGAACTGAGCCAGTCTTCTTACTGTATCCTCTTTTAAATTGTAAATTCTCTCTCTCACTTGACTAATCTGTCCTCTATTATGTTCAATGGGACCCAGGTAAGCATGTATAGAATTACAATCTTAGTCCTAGATATTATATAAATTAAAACAAGTACAGTTGGGGTGATAGGCAACATTAGTCATACTTAGGACTCATATACACTTACCCTTGTCCCATTGCTTTCCTCTGGGGAAAACTGCTCTTTAGCACTCACATCAGCTGCATAGTTCTCAGAAAGTACTCACCTATTAAGTACCCTTGCTTTTTGAGGATCGCAAGCTGCTTTTGCTCATCTTCACTGAGTTCTTCTTCCATTTTCTCTGCATCTGCCTTTAGTCTTGCTTCCCTCTGGAATATTCTGTAAGGTGTAGGATTAATAATTGGAAATTTCAGGAGATTCAAGGTCGTTCCTAGAAAAACAACATCAGAGGATTAAGATTTTAGGTAAGTATAAGCAATGCTAATATGGCCCCCAAACTATTATGGGACATAATATAGTAATAAGAAATGGAGAAAACTGATGGCAAAAACTTGTTCTGCTATTTCTTACATTTTGACAACCCATCTTCTCTAGAGCTTATATTTTTATGTTGTGAACCACCCTGTGATCTTAGAATGAAGGGTGGTATACAAGTGTAATAAATAATACTAGTAAATAACAGAACTGGCGTAATGGCTAAAAGCTCAAATCATGAGGCAAGAGGTTCCCAGTTCAAACCTCATGCCAATTCATGCCCTTATGAAGTGGCCTGGCTTTAGGCATATTATTGTATCTCAGACTCATTCCCCAATATGTGTATGGCATTGGCTTGCTACTATTTTATTTTTTAAAAAAATCTATATTGTTTCTCACATTAAGTCTTGTGGCAGTGTATCTCAATATTAAAATCAAAACATTAAAATACCGGAAGAAAATACAACTGAAAAACTAGGGAAGAATTTAGATGCTGAGATCAAGCACCAGCAAAGGCCTCAAAGCACAAATGTTTACCAAAGATGCCTAAGCATCATAAGACGGCATGCTCATGCAGTCTTGCTAATTCAAGGTTTGGCTTAAGAGTGTCAGGCAAATACAGATCTCAAGTGCTATATAAAAATATTCAATGTTATCTAATTTGTTCATGTCAGAGCCTCATAGCTCATGCACTCCAGTGCTTCAGTCTTCCTCCCGTCCACATGATAGTTGACTTATGTGTGACTGGTTTCAGAAGAGTAGCTGTGTTCCTCATTCTTGCTATAATATGAGTCTTATGGCAACTTTAGAAAAGCTCATAAAAAGTCTAGTGTGACACAATTTTTTTGTTAATATAAGAGTTTAGTACAGCTCATCAACAACCACTGATTTGCTGGTGTTTAAGGTATCACATGGCTGTGCAACAGGCATGGACAGCTCCCAGCCATATGTATGTTGGACAAGGAACAGGTATTGACTTTTTTATCATCTCCAGTATTTCTGGAAGAGCATCACAGCATTACATTACTCAACCATAAATGATGTTCTATGTGGGCTTCCTTAGGTTGGCCTAAATAAGTAAAAGCGCTTCCTCTGACCTGACCTGGCCAAGGTGAGATTGTTGCCCTATTGATCACATCAGATGCTCTCGACTTGCAGTAATCCGAGTGCAGGAGGGCATTGAAGAGGGTAGACTTCCCAGTATTAGTGCCTCCCACCAGGTACACATCCCCGTTGAACTTCCAGGAGCGCTGCAACTTGGAGATCAGCTCTTCCACCCCATAGCCGGTCTTGGCACTGATGAGATGCACATCGACCACACGCTGCTGTTTCTGCGGCGACGTCGGGCTGGGCTTTGCCAGGTCCACGAGACCAGCGCCAGCGCAGATCTCCAACAGGCGCTCTCGGAGACGGCTCAGGTACTGGGGCGAGTCGCCGGGCAACAGGTCCACCTTGTTCCCCAGGACGAAGAGGTGTGCCTGGCTGCCCACCAGCTCGGGCAAGTCGGTCGGGATGGAGTCGGGCAGGTCCAGCACATCCACCATGCAGAGCACCAGAGGCGGGCGGCCGTGGCGAGGAGGGCGGCGCAGGGCGGCGCTCACCACGCGGCGGTACTCCTCCCGGGGCATCTGCACCTGCAGCGCTTGCTGGTGATGCACCAGCATCCAGCAGCGCTGGCACACAGCTCCCTCCAGCGCCTGCTGCCGGAGGGTCGCCCCTTGCCCATCCTCCCCTTCCCCGTCCTCCTCCTCTTCTCCCAGCAGGCTCCGGTATTTCTCGCTGGGAAGGTACCCGGGCACCGCAGGGTCCCGGCAGTGCAGCTCCGCGCCGCAGCCCGAGCAGTTCACTCCGCTCGACGGCACGGACGGGTCCGGGTGGCCCTTGGGCCGGTGGGCCTCCCGGGGCGGCTTCGGACGGCGCGACAGAGGCGGCCGGCTTGCGTCGCCGCCGCTCCCGGGCTGGTCCGGCTCCGGCCTCCCCTCAGGCTCCGGCGAGTTTCCCGCCTTCGGCAGCCGCGGCTCTTCCTCAGGGACGTACTCGAGGAAGACGAACTGCTCTTCCTCCTCCTCCTCAGGCGGAGCAACCGCCGCCGCCGCCGCCGCTCCACAGCGCCTGAGGGGCTCCTCCGAGCTCCGGTATGCGGGGAAGCCGCGGGTTCCGGCGCGCCGACGCAGCGCTCCTCCGCCGCCCCATGGAGGCCGCCGCCAAAGCTGAGGGAAAGCCAGCAGCGCGGCTCGCCTCAAGCCGTTCATCGCCCCTTCAGGGGAGGCCGGGGGAAGGCAAGCGGCGCGTGAGGGAAAAGGAAGCGAGCGCGCCGGCCAGAGAGGCTCCGGCTCGCGGTCCTCCAGGCGCAGCGCCCCCTGTCGGGGGAGAGTGGGCGTTTCAAATTGAGCGCGCGCCGTCGGAGGGGGGCGGGGGACCGCCCTCTTCCATATACAGTAAAGTGGTTGGTTTTTTTTTTACCGCCCTTCATTCGAAGAGCTCACAGCCTATGCATTTATAAAACAAAAAGTTAAATAAAAAGGACCCTTTCTCTGAGATTCCTGCATTACGGGGGGGTTGGACTAGATGACCTTTGGGATCCCTTCCAACTCTACAATTCTATGACTTGTAATTTATCTGAAAGGCCTATGGGGCCCTCTGCGCAGGCGCAAAGCCTCGTCAGAGACCCTCTTAACTATATTGGGGAGGCGGGCGGAAGAGAGGGTGGGAGGGGCCAGTAAGATTGCGCGCGCAGAACAGCGCGAGCGGAAGTGACGTTTTGGAGACCGAAAGGAAGTGGCCGCGCACCGGCAGGGGGTTGGAATGTGAGCTTGTGCGCAGGCGCAGTCCTAAACAAGTGCTCCTGCTCTTCGGCTGCGTTTCGTTCTTTCTCACAGAAAGGAGCGCGCGCGCTGTTCGGGTCTCGCCTTCCGTCCCTTCAGTTTCCTGCATTTTGGTTTAGTGACCTGCCGTGAGTCGCCTTCGCCAAGATGTACGACGCGGATGAAGGTGAGGTCCCACATAGGGAAAGCAGACTGGGTGGGGGGGGGTTCCTTCATCTGTCTATGGGGTGGTTGGGGTTTCTTGAGGGAGGGCGGGGAGTCTAATGTCTTCCTTAGCTCTGAGAGGTAATCCCAGCTGTCTAGAGGAGAGAAAGCAAGGCTTATGGCATCTCTTCAGCCTGCTTAATGATAATGTTGTGAGGTTTTTTTGAGGGATTAACCGTTAAAAAGACTCCAGCTGGATCAGACCAAAAGTTCATATGGACTAGCATCTTGTTCTCAGATGTTTGTGAGAAGCTGGCGAGCAGAACCTGCGTGCCACTTGAAAGTCCCTGCAAGTGGCAGGCAGAGGCAGGCAGCCTCTGATAGTGGGTGGAGGTAGAACATGCCATGAACCACTTGCAGAATCTCAGGCAGATCTCTGCCACACAGACAGACACACACACACACACACACACACACACACACATACACACACACAAACACACCTGTTGTGCAGGAGGGATGCCAGAGTAAACCCTTAGACCAGGTTCAGTCTCCCTAAGGCTCACAGAGCAGGACTGAGTTGGGGTTTATCAGTCAGGGAGTTTGGAAATAAGCACTTTTCAGAAATGAGCCACTTGATGAAAACTCTTAAAAGGAACTACATACTATTCCGTGAAAATATTTGTTTTGCAGATATGCAATATGATGAGGACGATGATGAAATCACTCCAGATTTGTGGCAGGAAGCATGCTGGATTGTGATCAGGTAACTTTCCAAATGGAAAATACAACGATTCTGATTTAGCCAAAGTTAAAACACTTTTTATAGTCTCACTGAATTTCAGAAGAAGAATATGGCATACATGTTTAGAATTATTTTATTCCGTTCTCTGAAAAATCACTTTATTGCTAAACCTAGTGTTAAAAGTTAGACTTTCACTGTACACTTGAAATGAATGCTCCCAAATCTCCTGATTTTGAGCATCTGTCTGGTCACTTATTTCATTCACTTCCTTCAATCTTTATTCTACTATTTTTCCCCCTACCAAGTGTTTGCTAAGTGCAGCTGTGCCTAAATCTCATGAGGCTTATCTACAAGTAAGATGCCACTGAGTGCTTGCTGCATTGTATGAATGGGCAAGAGCCACTTGCCAGACCCACAGATGTTGCTTACTTGTTAGTGTAATTATTCAGGTGGTCCTTTCTGGTCACATTCTCATTCCTTTCATCTTTTGGTTTGTTCTGCCAGAAGCAGCTAAAAAGTAAAAGCTCATTCTTCCCATAGATCAGTAACTGAACATGGAACAAATGCTATTGTTGCAGAAGGTCTCAGGTTCATCCCTCACTTTTCTGGTTAAAGCAGGATTGGGAAAGACCTATGCATGAGACCTTGGAACGCTGCTGCCAGTCAGAATATGCAGTACTTGGCTGGATGATGCTGTATAAGATCACTTTCCCCAGCATAACCTCCTTATGCTACAGATTTTTAACGAAGATCCTCCCTTCTTACCTCCAGTCCAAAGGGACATAAAACATTCTGTCCTATAGCGGGTATTCAGTCAGGAAATTTATCTGAGAATTGTTCTAGGAGAATTAAAGGTAAGAGAACTTGAATTTCCATACAAATGATAATTATATGTTTAATTTTTTATCAATTAATTGTTTGCATTATTTGATTAAAACCCATCAGCAGATTTTTAAATTAATACCAGTTGCTTAAACATTTTAGATGGTATGATACACACGGGAATCTTAAGAATGAAAGCAATCTGCTTTTTACTTCAGAATTCTCGGTTTTGATCTTATACTAAATTGTTCATTCTCACAAATTACCTTCCAAAGTTCCTATTTTGATGAAAAAGGCCTGGTCCGACAGCAGCTAGATTCTTTTGATGAATTCATTCAGATGTCTGTGCAGAGAATTGTTGAAGATGCACCACCAATTGATCTGCAAGCAGAAGCTCAACACGCTACAGGAGAAGTGGAAGAGCCAGTAAGAGCCAGTCTTATCATGTTAATTTTAATAATAATAATAATTCAAAGTAAGGTGTAAGTCAGGCAATCCAAATCCTGTCCTATGAAAGCTGTCACTTTTCATTGTATAGAATTTCTAAATGGAGCCTTGTGTTACTTTCAGCCACGCTACCTTTTGAAATTTGAGCAAATTTATCTCTCCAAGCCTACACATTGGGAAAGAGATGGTGCCCCATCACCTATGATGCCAAATGAAGCCAGGCTGCGAAACCTTACGTAAGCAATATCGACTTCTGTTATTAGTGATGATATATGGTGAAACCTCAACTGTAGCAATGTCTGAAATACAGTAGCACAAAAAAATAAATAAATCCTGGGCTAAATTTGTAGAGCTACTGGTATTTCTAGTTCAAATTCCCAACTACTTGGCAAAAAAACTCACGTTTCTTTAATATTTAATTAAAATTTATTTTTTCCCCTTTGAAACATGGCAATTTCTCTTTCAAAGGTATTCTGCTCCGTTGTATGTGGACATAACTAAGACAGTTATTAAGGAAGGAGAGGACCAGTTGCAGACGCAGCATCAGAAAACTTTCATAGGCAAAATTCCTATCATGCTGCGATCCACCTACTGCTTATTAAATGGCTTAACAGACCGTGATCTTTGTGAGCTGAACGAATGCCCTCTTGACCCTGGTGGCTATTTCATTATTAATGGATCAGAAAAGGTAAGAATTAGGAATTCACATGAAAAAAATGACTTGCACAGAAAATTCCATGCATTTGGTACACGGTAGCTTCACCCCGTCTTCATCTTTGCTCACCAACCCCATCTACCTCCTGTCAATATTATCCCCATGTTGCACCTCACCAAACCTACCCTTCTCTCCTTAGAGCTGTTCCTTTGTGGTTCACCTGAGCTGCCCACCCCAGAGTCCTTCCTCTGCTGCCCTTCTCCTCACCCTCCAACGCTGCTGCAGTGGTCCAGCAGCTTTCAGAAGGCGGTTGTCATGGTGTAGTTCACAGTGCCACCTGTCAGCGGTCAAATGAACTGCTGCATGTCGACAACCTTACCCTTTTATTATATGTAAGAAATGTCACGGATGAAGTCCCATAGACCTCCTTTCTTGTAATCTAATATTTGATTGTAATCTAATGGGGTTGATTTTGTTTACCTTTGCTGAATAGAGAGAGCCCAGGTCTCCTTGAAATAAATAAATAAAAATTAAAAAATTGTCCAGTAGCACCTTAGAGACCAACTAAGTTTATTCTGGGTATAAGCTTTCGTGTGCGTGCACACTTCTTCAGATACCTGAGGAAGGGTATCTGAAGAAGTGTGAATGCACACGAAAGCTTATACCTAGAACAAATTTAGTTGGTCTCTAAGGTGCTACTGGACATTTTTTTAGTCTTTTATTTTGTCTGCATCAGACAAACATGGCTACCTACCTGAATCCAGGTCTCCTTGGTCCACTATCATGTGTTACATTTGCTTTATCATAATTCCTTCCGCTAGTCTCCAGCACAGAGATCTCATAAGGCATGTGTGCCATATCTTAGATGACGAACAATGACAGCCAACGTTAACGTTACAAAAATGGACTCTAAAACGAGCTATGTCTTTGTGCTTGCTCATTCCCCAAACAGGTTCTGATTGCTCAAGAGAAGATGGCTACAAATACCGTATATGTGTTTGCAAAGAAAGATTCCAAATACGCCTACACCGGAGAGTGCAGGTCTTGCCTGGAAAATTCTTCTCGGCCCACAAGTACGATTTGGGTCAGCATGCTAGCCAGAGGCGGCCAGGTAAGCAATTTGGCTTAAATCTTGAGATTCCAAGAGGGTAAGAAATCTGCTTAATGGCTGTGGTTCCCAAAGTGGAGCCCCTTAAGAAGACATAAGCAACTGTCAAGCAAACTACAAATGCTCTTATGACTCACTCCTATCCTCTGTTGTATTTGGCAAGGCAGTGGGTTTCTCTCCTGTTTCTCCCACCTCCCCTCACCAGTTAGTTTAATACTAGCAACCAGTGGCCTTCTGAAACTCTGTTTATTTTTGGCAGCTAAACGTTCTGACCATCCGTGAATTGTACAGTCTTGCATTACTCTGTACCTCTTCCGTCCTCCCCCTTCCCACC
The DNA here is from genome assembly GCF_964270895.1 of Podarcis filfolensis. NCBI lineage: Eukaryota > Metazoa > Chordata > Lepidosauria > Squamata > Lacertidae > Podarcis > Podarcis filfolensis. The sequence goes on along the minus strand of NC_139621.1, from coordinate 32,636,784 downwards.
TTGATGGTGAACTTTTGTTTGCACATTGGGAAGGAGACGAGTGGTGGAGTTCCTCCTCAGAATTAGGGAAACAGGAATGAGAATTTGAGTTTGCATTTTGATCTACAGACCAGTCCTAGTCATGTTTACTTGGAATTAAGCAGCATTTAAATTGCAGGGGTAATTGCCAAATAAACATGGTTAGGATCTGAGAGGCCCATTAATTTTAGCAAGAAAAAAAGTGTTATTGAACTTAATCTGTCCCAAAGTACTTTGTATTTACAGCCCAATGTGTGATAAGTTTTTTAAAATAATTGTTCTGTAGTCCTTGCACATGCTCAGTGGAATTTTTACTCCTTTCTCTTTTGTAATATATATATATACGGTATATTTATTTTTCAATGCCTTATCATAAACTGCTTTAAAAATCATTCTAAAAGCAATTTGCTATGCAACATAAGGGTCTGTTCAATAATCATGTCCAAAATCCCATTTGGCTTACAGAACTAGTTGCAGGGTTCTTTAACTGTGGGCTTTTCAAGTTATTGAGTCACCTGTTCATAGTTCTGAAGGATCAATTAGAAATGATGTAAACCTTAGTATTGCAGCAATGGTTTGTACCATTGGAGTAAAGAGGTTTTTGAAATGTATCCTGTTCTGGATCGTATGGGCTTTAACCTTTGCTGAAAACAATATATTTGAAATGAATAAACTAATAAATATTTGCTCTTTGAAGACAAATGCATTGAAAATCTGTTTCTATATCTAGGGTGCAAAGAAGAGTGCCATTGGTCAACGTATTGTGGCAACTTTGCCCTACATCAAGCAGGAAGTCCCCATTATTATCGTTTTCCGTGCGCTTGGTTTTGTGTCTGACAGAGATATACTGGAACATATAATTTATGACTTTGAAGATCCTGAGATGATGGAAATGGTAATATCTTGATTTTTTTATATTGATCTGTGACATAGAGCTACACGTATATTCAGAAACCTTATGTAATGAAACCCAGCATGCAAAATTGGTTGCACTCAGTTTTACTTTTACCAACTAATTCTGTAATGTCTGCTTGCCAGTACAGTCTTACCTTGGAAGTAGAATGGAATCCATTCCAGAAGTCCGTTCGACTTCCAAAATGTTCGAAAACCAAAGCACGGCTTCTGATTGGCTGCAGGAAGCTCTTGCAGCCAACCGGAAGCCGTGGAAGCCCCGTCAGACATTCGGCCTCCAAAAGAACTTTCGAAAACCAGAACACTCACTTCTGAGTTTTGATCGTTCAGGAGCCGATTTGTTCGGGAGCCAAGGCGTTTGAGATCCAAGGTACAACTGTTTCTAACATCTAACTTTAATGCTGACTTCAGGAAGCTCCTCAACCCTGACAACACCGTCTTTTTAATATATATGATAGGTTAAGCCTTCACTGGATGAAGCCTTCGTCATCCAGGAACAGAATGTCGCGCTGAACTTCATCGGCTCAAGAGGTGCAAAGCCAGGAGTCACCAAGGAGAAAAGAATCAAGTATGCAAAAGAAGTTTTGCAGAAGGAGATGCTTCCGCATGTCGGTGTCAGTGACTTCTGTGAAACCAAAAAAGCTTACTTTCTTGGGTATGTAAATATGCACAGTCTGCCTGTGGGAACTTATTTGCACATTACTAAGATGGGGGTTAAAAAATGAAGACAGAAGCCTGTAATTCTTGATTAAAGTAATAAATCAGCATAATAAATAATAATAAATATTTATTATAATTAATAATAAAAACAAATATTTTAGGAAACATTTACAAGTTCATTTTCCCCAAACATCTTAGGTATAGAATGTGTTGATAACTCCTCAAAGTGATGTAATTTAAAAATAGCCTAATGTCCTCTTTTTGTCCCAGAAATCTGAATGCCTAACTCCTGTTAAATAACCTGCATATTTTGTTAGGTACATGGTTCATAGGCTTCTGCTGGCAGCTTTAGGGAGAAGGGAGCTGGATGACAGAGATCACTATGGCAACAAGCGGCTTGACCTTGCAGGCCCCTTGCTCGCTTTCCTGTTCAGAGGGTGAGTGCAACAAGTTCTTCTTGTTATTTATCACTGATAATGTATGTTCAAAGGTTTTTCCAAAATGTTTTATGGGGAAAGCTGGTCCCGTCCCCCTACAGCTGATTTTTTCTGATTTCTTTTTCTACAGAATGTTTAAGAACCTGCTGAAAGAAGTTAGAATATATGCACAAAAATTTATTGACAGAGGGAAAGATTTTAACTTGGAGCTGGCTATTAAAACCAGGATTATATCGGATGGCTTGAAATACTCATTAGCTACAGGGAACTGGGGAGACCAGAAGAAAGCTCACCAGGCCAGAGCTGGAGTATCTCAAGTAAGTGTTCAATCAATCTCATGAGGCTGTGTGTGTTGCAGGTAAACATGCCATTCATATCTGAACCCCTCTAACTTGATCAGGTTATTTTAGGGGTCTCACTGAAATCTGCCTTGTTTGACTTTTTTTGGTCCTTCTTCGCCCTTGGCCTTAAGGAATCAAAGTGAAACAGTTGGAAGGTCATATGGGGCCTTGACCTGAGAGGAAAAGTTCTGTTTAGTGCAAGAGAGCAGTTGTGGGTGGCTATGGGTTGTGAGCAAAGGGAATATGACATTTTGGGCATGAGAGCTAAGAAAAAGGTTGAGGACAGCAAGGGAGCAGATCTCACTCTTCCACTGTGCTCCTTCTAGATCCACACTTGCTTTACTGTAGCGTCAAATGCACCCTGGCTGCTCACCAGGTCTGAATTGAACTCTTAGTTAATTGCCATGCTGGAGTCATGCTGAATATTGTAATTGAATGTTCATTAACTGTACGATAACTCAGTTGGTTAGAGCATGGTGCTGATAACGCCACGGTTGCAGGTTTGATCCCCTTACAGGACAGCTGCACGTTTCTGCATTGCAGGGGGTTGGACTAGATGATCCTCAGGGTCCCTTCCAACTCTAGGATTCTACGTAACTTTCAATTTAAGTAACTGGATATTTAGCCCTTGATATGTGGTATATTCCTGGATCTCATGAGGAAGCCTAAAAATGTCCTCTTGTTGCACCTCTGAAGGTATTGAACCGTCTCACCTTTGCATCTACGCTTTCCCACTTACGTCGTTTGAATTCCCCTATTGGCAGAGATGGCAAACTAGCAAAGCCCAGACAACTGCACAACACCTTATGGGGAATGATTTGTCCTGCCGAAACACCAGAGGTAATGTGGAGATAGGATTGAAAACAAAGCATTCCATGTGCCCATGTGCTTCAGTGTTTTTCATCTATGTCTTTCTTTGCAACGGCAGTTGGTTTCATTTGTAGACTTCATAAAGAAATTTGATAAAGCCGGTGGTTTAGGGAAAAGCGATTTAGGAAACCCTTGTGCTTCTCATAAGCTGATTAGGCTCCCAGTATGTTCCCAAGAACAATTCAAAGTGTTGGTGCTGACCTTTAAAGCTCTAAACTGCCTCGGCCTGAAGGAGCGTCTCCACCCCCATCGTCCAGCCCAGACACTGAGATCCAGCACAGAGGGCCTTCTGGGGGTTCCCTCACTGTGAGAAGGGAAGTTGCAAGGGAACCTGGCAGAGGGCCTTCTCGGCAATGGCACCCACCTTGTGTAACGCCCTCCCATCAGATGTCAAGGAGATAAACAACTGCACGAATTTTAGAAGACCCCTGAAGGCAGCTCTGTATTAAGAAGTTTTTAATGTTTGATGTTTTACAGTATTATGTTTTATATGTGTTGGAAGCCGCCCAGAGTGGCTGGGGAAACCCAGCCAGATAGGCAGGTTACAAATATAACAACAGCACATGTTTTTTCATTCAGAAGGTCTCGGGTCCAGCTTCTGTTATCTCCAGGTAGGGTTGTGAAAGTCCCCTGTCTGAAAACAGGAGTGTCCTATGTTCAGTCTTCTCATTTGCACAGTGGAGTGGTAGGCAGGTTTGAGAGCTATCCTTAGTTTATACATGCCTCAGAATACCCAGGGGAGACCTGGGTGCTGCAGAATTTCTCAGCGGAAAGGGTTGATGTGAACATAAGAAAGCTTTCGATTCAGAACCTTTGTGCCTTAGGAATTTCATGAAATCTGCACATGGTCTTAAAGAGATGCCGGTGTAAAAAATAACCGACTCCATGTGTCCTTAGGGTCATGCTGTGGGGCTTGTGAAGAACCTAGCCCTAATGGCATATATCTCTGTGGGGTCTCAGCCATCCCCAATTCTGGAATTTTTAGAAGAATGGAGTATGGAAAACTTAGAAGAAATCTCTCCAGCAGCTATTGCAGAGTAAGTGTGAAAACGATGTTTTAGTATTGATAACGTCCATATGGTTCAATCTAGGACAACGTTCTCAAAATCCTTTTCTTCTTTTCTGAAGCGCTACAAAGATCTTTGTGAACGGCTGTTGGGTTGGGATACACAAGGACCCGGAGCAGCTCATGAACACACTAAGGAAACTGCGGCGTCAGATGGACATCATTGTGTCGGAGGTAGATATTGGGTCATAATATTGCTCTACCCAGTGGAACGCAATAACTGGAATATTCATTGACTTGCTGCTATATTTCAGGTAGCGATTGTTAATAGCATTGGACCTGGCTTGCTGAATCCGTTTAAAATTCAGAATGGCCAGTTCAAGCACTCTTTTGCATGTAATCAATCACTTCTCCACAACCTGGTACCCTCCAGATCTTTTTCTCTTCAGTTCCCATCATCCCTGATCGTTGGTTGAGCTGTCTGGGGCTGATGGAAATTGTAGTTTAAAACATCTTGGGAGTATCAGGTTGGCTTAGGCTATGCTAAACATTTGCCATTCTCCTACCATTGTTTCTGAGCATTATGCTTTCTCATATAGGTGTCCATGATCAGGGATATCAGGGAGCGGGAAATTCGCATTTACACCGATGCTGGCAGGATTTGCCGCCCACTTCTAATCGTGGAAAAGCAAAAGCTGCTGCTGAAGAAGAGGCATATTGACCAGCTGAAAGAGCGTGAATATAACAACTACAGGTGGGAAACTTTGCATGGTGCTTCCATTCCTATTTCATTTTTCTTAATGTCTCGTGCTTCGCCACCAGCATTTGTGAAACGGTGCTGTTCATGGTAAGGTAAAGGGACCCCTGACCATTAGGTCCAGTCGTGACTGACTCTGGGGTTGCAGCACTCATCTCGCTTTATTGGCCGAGGGAGCCGGCGTACAGCTTCCGGGTCATGTGGCCGGCATGACTAAGCCGCTTATGGTGAACCAGAGCAGCGCACAGAAATGCTGTTTACCTTCCCGCCAGAGTGGTACCTATTTATCTACTTGCACTTTGAGGTGCTTTCAAACTGCTAGGTGGGCAGGAGCAGGGACCGAGCAATGGGAGCTCACCCCGTCGCGGGGATTCGAACCGCTGACCTTCTGATCAGCAAGCCCTAGGCTCTGTGGTTTAACCCACAGCGCCACCCGTTCATGGTAGAGGAGGCAATATGCTGTAGCACACCAGCTGAAAAGATTATTTGCCAGTGAACATCCGTTACTGAATCAGTGCTTCTGGCGGAGTCGATTGTGTGTTACGGCATCATGTGTAAATGGGTAAAAGGGCTTCAAAATTGCATTGACGCTGCTCATTTATTCCAAGTCCTGGTGCTGAAAGATTTGCAGTTGCATTAAATGAAAACTGGATAGCTCTGTTGGGTAGAGTGTGGTGCTGATAATGCTGAGGTTTGCAAGTTTGATCCCCATATGGGACGGCTGCATATTCCCAACTAGATGAGCCTCAGGGTCTTTTCCAACTCTAGGATTCTAAGTTCACCAGTTGCAAATGGACAACACCTGCTTGATATAAAATCAGATATTTGGGCCTAAAATAACCGAGGCCTTTTTTCTTTTTTTCTTTTTTAAAGCTGGCAGGATCTGGTGGCCAGTGGTGTAGTAGAATACATTGACACCCTAGAAGAGGAGACTGTCATGCTGGCCATGACTCCAGATGACTTGCAGGAGAAAGGCGTTGCCTACTGTTCAACCTACACCCACTGTGAGATTCACCCATCCATGATCCTAGGAGTCTGCGCATCGATTATCCCATTTCCTGATCACAACCAGGTTTGTAGAATTTGTTATAAGGTAGACAATAAAAAGTTTTATAACTGGACCATGGCAGAATATGTACGATCTGCTTGTGTGTGCAAATATTTTTTTAAAACCTGCAATGATGTTTTCCATCTTAATTATCTTCTTTTACCTTCATAGTCTCCTAGGAACACGTACCAGTCTGCTATGGGGAAACAGGCTATGGGCGTTTACATTACCAACTTCCATGTCCGTATGGATACCCTTGCCCATGTCCTGTATTATCCTCAGAAACCCCTTGTAACAACACGCTCCATGGAATACCTGCGATTCAGAGAGTTGCCGGCAGGTATGTTTACAAGGTCCTCTTCTGAAACTTATTTGCTCTGCTTCTGAAATTTAGTACTCGAAACCCTGATCACGGGAAGGGACACTTTGATTTTTTTTTTATAATATTTTTATTTTTTCCATATAAACACAACACAACAAACATAAACATACAAAGACAAAAACAGAACAAAAAACATGTATCATTTCATATCCTAATTTCATATACCTTTCTTCCCCGACTTCCTCATGCCTCCCCTTTCTGTATTCCAAATTCTTATCGATTGTTCAGCAAATCTTCCCTTATTTTAAGGGAAGGGACACTTTGAGAGATAAGACAGCCCCTTGGCCCCTACCTGAGTGGGGCCATAGTGGTTTGGCAGTGACGGAGCCCACTGTACAAGCTGTCCCTGCTGCAGCAGGAAGATTTGCCTCGGCTGGTGCAAGAGGATAGTCCTTTGCGAACTGTCTCGCAAAGAGGTGTGGTTTTTCTCCTTTCCAGTTTCTCAACGTGTTTCTGATGTTTTCATGTCAATTTGCTCTGACATGAAAACTACGCTTCCACCTACAGTCAGAATGCAATATAAAACAACTTGGGGGGGGGCGGCTATTCCCTAGGTGTGGGGTGTGCTATACCCAGTACGCATGTTGGGTCAGAGTGCTCTTTAGCTATTGCGTAGCCATGAAGCCAACTGATATCAGTGCTCCTTAGGAGCATTCCTCAAGATAATTTTTCTTGTTCAGGCCCATACTTTTGAGCATTAGTTTTTGCTTCTCCTTGCTTGTACTTTCCTTATTGCATCCCACCAAGGTGGTGGTTTCCCAGCTTTTCAGCAAGCGCAAGGTATTTCTAGAATTCCAACTGTACCCTGCTTAGCCAGACCAGAAATGCGGATTATTAGGCTCACAGCGGACCACCTCCTAAGAAGAGCACAGGCATAATTGTTCGTTCACCTGCACTGGATGTAGTGAGCGGAAAGCAGTTGCAGATGGGCAGGAGGAACATTTGAGTGGCCGCTACAAACAAAATACTGTGCTTGAAATGCCTGCACCTCACCAAAATGAGGTTCCTGTTACATAACAGCATTGCCAGGATTCACCACAAGGAGTCACTAGAGAGGTTTAAGAAATCACTTCCACACAGCTGCCATGTGCTTGTATTTTGTATTGACATTCCTGTTTCTGGGAACGCGATAATAGAAATGCCAATTGATTACAATACAAGACGGAGAAGGAGTGATGTGTGATGACCGAGTTGTGCTCTTGAATCTCTCCTACAGGCATCAACTCTATTGTGGCCATAGCTTCATATACTGGATATAACCAAGAAGACTCTGTCATCATGAACCGTTCGGCAGTCGATAGAGGCTTCTTCAGGTCTGACCTACTTGACTTTAGACTTCTGTATGAGGCAGTCCTTTAGGATAAATACCTCAAGGATCGCCTCTCCCTATATAAACCGTCCCAGACCCTGAGATCATCTTCTGAGGTCCTCCTTTGTGTGCCTCCTCCTCGAGAGGTCCCGAGGGTGGCAACACGAGAACAGGGCCTTCTCTGTAGTGGCTCCCCGTTTGTGCAATGCTCTCCCCAGGGAGGTTCTCCTGGCACCTTCATTATATATTCTTAGGTGAAAACGTTCCTCTTTTTTATTTACTCGTTTTAATTATTTACTTGTTTTTATACTGAATTTTATCTTGTGAACCACCCTGAGATCGTACCATGAAGGGGTGGTATATAAATCTACTTTCAGTCATACCTCGGAAGTCAAACAGAATCCATTCCGGAAGTCTGTTTGACTTCCACAACATTCGGAAACCAAGGTGAGGCTTCCGATTGGCTGCAGGAAGCTCCTGCAGACAAATTGGAAGCCGCGTAAGCCGTGTTGGAGGTTCGTGTTCCAGAGAGCATTTGCAAACCGGAACAGTCACTTCCGGGTTTGCTCCGTTCGGGAGCTAAAACGTTCGACTCGCAAGGCGTTCATCAACCAAGGTATGACTTTGATTAATTCTCAAGTGGTGTTCTGCAGTTTCGTGCATGGGAAGTGTAGTTGCAATAGGACAGTGGCTTTCAGACTTTGCACCTCCAGAGAACAGTTTTTGAATGGATCTGCCAAGGAACACTTGCCAGTTGTGTGTACACACATGCCTCCCTGCGCGGCTGATACTGCAGTGGTATATCCTGGTAGGCAGTCTTGGGATATATGGGATGCTGACCAGATTTGTTAGGACTCGCCCAGCAGAGGATAGAGTGTGCCTCAGAAGATAGTGTTCAGTTCTCCCCTAAATCAGCAGTGGCATCCAAGATGTCTATCATGGGCAGTAATCTGCTTCTGCAACTTCCCCCTCATATATACTTAAAAAGAAGCCCAGAATGTTCCAGATCACAGTTCAAAAACCACCACAGTAGGCAGATAACTGAAGGGTGAAAACATGTGAAGTTGTCACATTGACCTTCTTTATGTTTTCATGCAGGTGGTATTGTGTGAGGGCAGATTGCTGGTTGGCTGAATGTTTTTAATGATGAAGGCTTGCATCAAAAATGTGCTTGGTACTTCCTGAGGAGGAGAGCTCATTTTTCCAGTGCCGGGAGGCCTTTGCAATTCTCAGCAGGGAAATGTCTCTTGTGCCATTGCCTTAAATCAATAAGTTCCCTGGAAGTCCCTTGTTGGCAGCTAGTTTTCTTGAAATAACCTCTTTGAGAAGGCTGCAAGGGATGGTAGGCTTTTATTGCAACCTCTGCCCCACCCCCACTAACATAACGATACATTTTGTTTTCTACACCTTTCATCTCTAATTGACTGTGGGGTGGATTTAGCCAAGGGGCTTCTAGGTGCCGACTCTTAATAGGACTGCTTCAGCTGTTTCCCTCAGTATTGCATCCTATTCTTGACTGAGGCACACCCTGTAGCGTGTCTGTTTGAAACATCGCCTGAATTGGAAGAGTGGGTTTGGGTTTGGATTTGAGGCCTTTTTCATTCCCACCCCCCTTCAGATCTGTATTCTATCGTTCTTACAAAGAGCAAGAGTCCAAGAAAGGATTTGACCAAGAGGAAGTGTTTGAGAAACCTACTCGTGAAACGTGTCAAGGTAAGACTAAACAGGGATTCTTGAGAACTAGGCCGACAGGTTGCTGCTCAAAACTTTGATTCCTCTGTGCCTTTATAAATCAAAAAGCTTCCCCTTATGTTCTCGCGCATTCTCTTGCAGGGAAAGGAACTACTGGGGGGTTGTTTTTTGTATGTTAGATTAGATTTTAAACTTGTTAACCTTGGTTTGCATTGCACTGGTGTGATGGGCAACGCAAATACACTTCATATGGATTAAATGCTTCCTAGGGATGGTTCCTTTGAGATCACAAATTTGTGTGAAACAGATGAGTTGACCCCCCCCCTTTAGCAGAAATGTTAAAAATTTAACTTACCCCATTAATCTAGCTGTTCAGCAACAAAACTAAATAACAATGACAGTGCTGGAAGTGACAGCCCCCCCATTAGTATGTCTGGTTCTTTCCCCTGCATGCATCTGGCTTTGCTGGATCATGGCCTCAAAGGATGAAGCTGAACTCAAAGGCCACCCAATCACCTTAAGAACATGTGGTGCTCTTCAGTACAGCCACACTTAGGAATTGCGCTATGGGCTTACTTGAAATTGCAGAGAACCAAGGTCAGCCATGCGCTGTGTGTGATTTAGCCAACCAGCTGTATATTTTTACCATGCAGGAAGCCCAAATTGGGGTGGGGGCAGTGCTTTTTTTCAGGGGGTACTCAAGGGTGTGCAGTACCAGCACCTCTTTTTGTTGTTAAAAAGTGTTGTCTTTTTGTTGTTAAACAACTTCATGGTGAGTACTGGCACCTATTTGTGTGTGTGTGTGTGTGTGTGTGTGTATATATATATATGTATATATATATATATCTTTCACTGGGGTTGGGGGATGATTTTGTAAGCCCTTGATGTGCTGGTATGCTTGTGTTCAGCTAGGTGGGTTGCAAGTTGTGCATTTGTTTTCCCCAGGGATGAGGCACGCCATCTATGACAAACTGGACGACGATGGCTTGATTGCACCCGGCGTGCGTGTCTCGGGAGATGACGTCATCATTGGCAAGACGGTAACTTTGCCCGAGAACGAAGACGAGCTGGAGAGCACCAACCGCCGTTACACCAAGAGAGACTGCAGCACTTTCTTACGCACTAGCGAAACGGGCATTGTAGATCAGGTCATGGTTACCTTGAACCAGGAGGGATACAAGTTTTGTAAAATTAGGGTAAGCGTAGGAGTTATGCGTGATTATTTGCTAATGATAAAGCCATAATTCTGGAGTAACCGACTGTCCTCTTTATCTCCAGGTGCGCTCTGTGAGAATCCCACAAATTGGAGATAAGTTTGCCAGCAGACATGGGCAGAAAGGTACCTGTGGTATCCAGTACAGACAAGAGGTAAAAGCCTTCTCTGTTTTTTTTGATGCGAGTTGCTTCCTGTAGCAAGTCACTGTCAAAGGTGTTGGGCAGCAGAATTCTGAGCTAGATAAAATATGTCTGGATCATGTTCAAGGGCAACCCCGTGTAGAGTGTTACTTAAAATAAAAACTGAGTGTCATAAAACAGAATTGTCAGCACACAACTGGACAGCAGCGGAAATTCAGAACAGATCGAAAGCCTGGTTTAACTTGCCTGGTGCACAGTTGATTCACAGCAAGTAAATGTGTATTAACCATAATTATATGCAGTCGTACCTTGGTTCTCGAACAGAAGCCATTCCAGAAGCCCGTTCGACTTTTGAAAACCAAGACGCAGTTTCCAATTGGCTACAGGAGCTTCCTGCACTCAATCGGAAACAGCGTTGAACGTTCAGCTTCCAAAAAACGTTCGCAAACCAGAACACTCACTTCCAGGTTTGCTGCGTTCAGGAGCCAAAACGTTAAGAGTCGCAAGGCGTTTGAGATCCAAGGTACGACTGTATACATATATAAAATGTTTACAGAGAGGAGCTTTAAGTGGCATTTTCCTTTCCTGTCTAGGACATGCCTTTCACCTGCGAAGGTATCACCCCCGATATAATCATCAATCCTCATGCCATCCCTTCACGTATGACCATTGGTCACTTGATTGAATGTCTGCAGGGGAAGGTAAGAACGGGGGAATATTGAAGTGACGTGAAAATTCACAAAAAAGTGGCAGGGTGGGGTATCTGCAGGCTTTTTCGATGGTGTTTCAAATATGTCAGATTTCACTTAAACAAGCTGTGCCTTGGAGTGTAACCCCTGCATAAATTGGGAGCTGCCTGTACTCTGTTAAACTACCTGCCTCCCCTTTTTAGGTATCGGCAAATAAAGGAGAAATCGGTGACGCCACACCTTTCAATGATGCAGTCAACGTGCAGAAGATTTCTAACTTGCTGTCTGACTATGGCTATCATCTAAGGGGAAATGAGGTACGTCATGTCTTGAGTGGCAACAGGAGCTCAACCATGCTGCCGCCTATGATTTGGTGTTCACAGAGTCTCGTTCTTTCCCTCCAGGTTTTGTACAATGGCTTCACTGGCCGCAAAATCACATCGCAGATCTTTATCGGCCCTACTTACTACCAACGGTTAAAACACATGGTAGATGACAAAATCCATTCCCGTGCAAGAGGGCCGATTCAGATCCTTAATAGGCAGCCTATGGAAGGTCGATCCCGGTAAGAAATAGATGTGTGCCTTAATGACATGTTGTCCGGAGCAATGAAGGGTCTGTTTGTAGTCCTTGCCTTTCAAAAACCATCATCTGAGGAGGGAGATGGGCTCAGGTGTCTAGAATGAAATGACAGGCCATTTTCTCAGTTGCCTGCGGTGTAAGCGTGAATCCCTCGCAGGTGGCCAGGCGCAGACTCTTGTCTAAAATGTAAGAGGGCGTGTTATTTCACACAGTCAAATGACATTGGTAGAGGTGGGCTTGGAAATTTTTTTTTGTGGGTTAGTCATTTTTGTGGACTGAGTTGAAAGTCTTTGGAAAGGGGGTTGCATAGGTGCACCCTGGCTGGTTATTGTCACCTTCTGTGGGCAGAAAACATTTGCAGATAAATCGTAAATTGGTTTGCTTGTAAAGCAGCCTATGACTTTGACGTGCTTTGCACTATTTCCCCTCCTCCGTGAAAGTTAACACGAACACTGTGTCAAGAATAGCTGAATTCTGCAACGTTTAAATTAAGTATAGTGACGCGACTTACTTAGCTTTCTTTTAATTCTTCAGGTTTTGCAACTTTGCATAATATATTCTATTCGTCACAGGAGAAGCCAATGAGATCCAAAGGGCACAGAAACCCCATCCCTCACCTCTGGAAATCTCACTTAGCAATGTTTTTAGTTTCTGAAATTTTCCCCGAGCTTTGCCCACAGATTTTTCAAGCATATATTCACAACATAAGGGCTAGAACATTGCTTTGAAAGCAGAGGTGCTCAGGGAACTGGGTTGTCTGAACTTCCTACAATCCAGAATCTTATCATTGCAGAATGTCCCTTTGATTTCCCCCTGTGCTGTTTTCTGCATAGACGATATTCATACATAGCACAAATAGCCTGAGAAAATCCCAACCATTTTTTTAGCATCTTCTGTAAAAAAATAGTCCTCATTTATTAACTTCCTCCAGAAAGTTGGGTTTGGTTATTTTTGGCAGTCCACTTAGATTCTGCTCCAGTAGTTTATTGTATAACTTAGCCTTCTGGCTTAGAAAAATGTGGAATTAAACAAGCTTGTTTCTGTCTCCCCCCCCCCCCCCCAAGTGACGGTGGCCTTCGTTTTGGAGAAATGGAGAGAGACTGTCAGATTGCTCACGGCGCAGCACAGTTCTTACGAGAGAGATTGTTTGAGGCATCCGACCCCTATCAGGTTCACGTGTGCAACCTGTGCGGCTTAATGGCAATAGCAAACACCAGGACACACACCTACGAGTGCAGAGGCTGCCGTAATAAGACACAGGTATGTGGAAAGATACCTGTTTCTCTCTCGCCCTCCTTAATCTCACCAACCCTGCTTAATCCTTTCTCATCCTTTTGGGTCCCATCTTCAGGCCTTCTGCCATTTCGAAACCCTCTGCAAAATCTGTTGCTTCCGCCAAAACCTTCCCTGTTTTGTGCTGCCTGCAAACCCCTTATTCACTACATTGTTCCACACTATTGCCTTACATCTGGGTTTAATGTCGTGGGAAACCCAGGGCAGCATAGCAGTGCAGAGCGTGTCTTGTGATTCCACCGTGTGTAGGATGCTCATCGCCTAAGGTACTAGGTTAGATTTTAGAACTTAACTTGGACCTTTCCTTGTTTTGAGATGCATTCCGTCCATTGGGTGGGTTTGCTTAGTGCCGGGGTGGGGAACTTTTGGCCCTCCAGATGTTGGGCTCCCGATTGTAGTTGGGTCCCAACTGGCAGCTGTAGCCCTACATTATCTGGAGGGTGACAGCTTCCCTACTCTTGGCTGCTGGCACCCAGCTCTGCATCACATCAAATTGAAGCAAAGCAATGCAGAAGTTGTATCGGTGTATCAGTAGTGTGCTGGGTGAGGGCCAATCCATTGAAGCTCAGCTGAGATGCGATAGAAATTACGAGAGCAGGATGTGGTGTTCAGCCTCTTCTAGATAGGGTTGCATTCCCCTAAGGCAGGCTATAGTTTGACTTTTCTCACTTGTTTAGTTACTTGTCCATCTAGTAACTGTTTGGATCTGCCATGATGTTATCCAAACATAACTACTGTATCTGTATACATGTATACAGATGTCAAAGAGAAAAACTACAACCAGACTTTTAGAAGACATCTGAAGGCAGCCCTGTTTAGGGAAGCTTTTAATGTTTAATAGACTATTGTTTTTCAATATTCTGTTGGAAGCCGCCCAGAGTGGCTGGGGAAACCCAGACAGATGGGTGGGGAATAATAATAATAATAATAATAATAATAATAATAATATCAGTGAAATAAAGATCCCTTTATATGTTTATTTCATAACCTTAAATGACTTCAGAGGCATGGGAGAAGGGAAGGCTTCCTGAAGAATAACAATGCGAGGGTGTGGTAGATCACTGCCAGTTTTGGGTACTGGATAGTAACCTATAAGGAATCAGGGTCTGCAACCGGTGGTTGCTGACAGAACCAGCACTCTCCGGAGGTCCAGGTGGAATCTGTAGCATGCATTGCCTTATATCCGCTAAGCCTGGCGCGGTAGCTGCAACCCTTCCTGGGCAGACAGAACCTGGCCACTGCTCCTTAGTGAGCTCCATATTAGATGCCTACAGCATGTTGCCGTATGTGATCCAGATGCAATTCAAAGGGTTTGGGAGCCTGATACCTGAAGGACTGTCCTCTGCAACATGTGCCTGCCCATCGGAGACATCGTCCCACTCTTGAAGTTAGCTTTCACACCCAGCCACCCGCCCCTGTCTCACATGTGGCACCATGTACATAGATCGCCCTCCTAAGGGATGCTTGCCTGGTGCTGCTGACTTCTTCATCCCAGCACCAGGCAAACACTTTTTAAAAAATTGCCCATGCTTTTTCCAGCATGTCGCTGAAGCTGGTTTTTTCAGTTCTTTTGAGGATTTAGCACCCCGTTTCTGTTGCTTTTTTCAGATATTCAACATTGAGTCCTGCTGCATTTGTTCCTTTAATTATTGCGAGAGCTGCCCTGGGAGTTTTAAAGGGGAGGTTGGTGCATAAATATTGAAAAATACATTTTTTACTAATATTTGTCAACCTTTTCTTTTTCAGATTTCTCTGGTTAGAATGCCGTACGCGTGCAAACTCCTTTTCCAGGAACTGATGTCGATGAGTATCGCACCTCGAATGATGAGTGTGTAGCCTTCAAACAGATCTCCCTTCTCCTTGGCGCCAAGTGATTTTTACCCTTCTGAATTTTTTGAGTCGCATGCTTTCTTTAAACGTTTTTAAAATTCAGAAACCTATTTCATGGCTGAGGATTTTCAGACTGTTTAGTGTGTGAGCTCATTTTTTTGTAAATAGAAATAAACGCTTTTCAGCCATGTATCCGTTGTAAAATATTTTATTGATACTTTAGCAAAAATTATACAAGGGATGAATAACTGTAGAGGTGGCATGAAAGGGAAATAAACACAGCAGTTTTCCGGGAGATTAACATAAACCTGGCATGGATGAGATAGCCTCTACTTCTTCATGTGCAATATAGAATCTTTAGAGCTCACAGTTCAGCACTGTCTCCTGTAAATAAATAAATGCAGTAGGGTTATGTTTTCTTTGAAATGAGAGAACTGAGAAACTCTGTGAATTCCCTTTAAGCAAAAAAAAAACACAACAAAAACCCCAAAACATATTGCTTTAAGAAATATCTGTAAAAGCTCCCTAATAATAACAGGGACTTTAGGCTGCATATACAAAAGCATGATTTCTTGTCCTGACCTGGGACCTATTTGCAAGCAATACTGAATGTTGTGATAGCCAATGCTCAAGCATGCGTCTCCATTCCAGGCTCCTGCCAGCTCCTTTTACAATGTCCTGCAGGACTATAATCACTAAGGCAAGTGGGAACTATGAGTCCATCCTCTTGCTTTGCTAAGCTGGCCAGGAAAGAAAAGAAACAGCTCCAGACATGAGTGGGAGCCTGTTTCACCTTCTTGATGACTTTGCATTGTGTCAGTTAAAAACACACACCATATTTTCAGTTGTCTTGACATTTAAGAACACCCATTGAAACTCGAGTCAGATTTTCTGAATTCTTGTAGGAAATGTTAAAACATGACTGTACACGATATGCTACTAAGGTCAACAGGCTCACATTTTTTTATATCCAGTCACATGTTGACTTTTCATATTGGCCCCAATGCAGTAAAGTGCGCTCTCTCTCACACACACAAAAAACCTCCCTACCTTTTTTTGTGGGTATTTCCTGTAAAGAATTAACCACAGTAATTCTTGAAGAAGCTGTTGCCTCTCCTTTGGAGTTCAGTGCATGGCACTCATATTCTCCAGCATCATCCTTGCTCAAAGGGGATATCTGTTGAAAGAGAACCATGATAATTGGCTGCATCCTGGATACTTGGTTAATCTGAGCCCCAAGTCCATTGCAAGACAGTTTTCCAGATGAACAATTGGAACAACTTCAGTTTTTGTTGCAATTAATGGAAAGCATTTGGATATGAGTCTCTCACGCGCACACACATACTTACCTAAGTTAATAACGTGTAATTGTGGGCATGAGAATGTTTTAAAATGAAGGGATCTGCATGTCTCATATCTTTCTTGAAAAGATGTCTAGCAAGACCCTGGAAACAGTTCTGAAGGCTGTTCATCTCTAGATGGAAAACGTGTGTTCTCAAATTTATTTTTTATGGTCTGGATCCAAAAGTTCCCCATGGGGGCATGCTGGGTATTTCTCCTTGTGCAGGGGTGATTCTCCCACCCACCCCCACCAAGCGTACTGTTCCGCATCATCCTGACTCTCACACAGCTTTGGCAAGAAAGCATGGAGGGGGGTGTGAGTCTCAGTGGATATGTGCCTATTGTTCTTTAGATCCAAGCCATAACTTGTGGCCCAGCGTTCTGCTCTCCAGGCTTTTAATGCAATCACAGTATATAATGCACATTGAATCTGTAATCAGCAGCAAATTATTTACTTGAAATAGCAGGCATCCCAAATAAATGGCAAGTTCTACCTTCTGAAAGCCCCTAGCAGAGCTGGCTCAATGGGTCTCTCAGTGAAGTGAATTCCAATAGTGCCACCATACAAAGGAACACCCTGCTCCTAACCTAAAAGTTGTCAGAACCACCTTGGAAGGGAAATACACCCAGTTAGGCCTCACCTGAAATATCTCTCTCTCTCACACGCACACACTTACACTTTATTCATTTTATTTAACAAATTTTATGCTGCTCAATCGTCAAAAACTCAAGTGGTTTCTCCATTTGAACGAAGTTGAGCAAGATGTCAGAGGCCAAACTCCACTCAAAATAATAATAATAATAATAATAATAATAATAATAATAATAATAATATAATAATAATAATTATTATTATTATTATTATTATTATTATTATTATTATTATTATTATTATACCCTTCTGACTGGGTTGCCCCAGCCACTCTGGACAGCTCCCAACAAAAAAACCACAAAACAGTAAAAACACAGCACAACATCACACACTAAAAACCTCCCTGAAGAGGACTGCCTTCGGGCATCTTCTAAAAGTTTTGTGTTCTTTATTTCCTTGACATCTGATGGGAGGGCGTTCCACAGGGCGGGTGCCACTACCGAGAAGGCCCTTTGCCTGGTTCCCTGTAACCTCCCTTCTTGCAGTGAGGGAACTGTCAGAAAACCCCCGGAGGAAGACCTCAGTGTCCAGGCTGAACAATGGAGGTGGAGACGCTTCTTCAGGTATACTGAGCCAAAGCCGTTTAGGGCTTTAAAGGTCAAAACCAAGACTTTGAATTGTTCTTGGAAATGTACTGGGAGTAAATGTAGATCTTTTAGAACCAGTGTTATATGGCGCCTGCGGCCGCTCCCAGTCACCGGTCTAGCTGCCACATTCTGGATTAGTTGCAATTTCCGAGTCACCTTCAAAGGTAGCCCCACATAGAGCGCATTGCTATAGTCTAAGTGGGAGATAACTAGAAAATGTATCTTCCAAGGTTCACATTCATGCTGTATACCAGATGTTCAGAACCTTTTTCAGCCAGAGAGCTCTGCTCCCTTGTGGTAGGTGAGGGCCAGAGGCAAAGGCGGATGGAGCAGTGGGAACCTGCCCTTGTACGTTCAAAAGTCAGAGGTTTGTTATACAGTGGTACCTTGGCTGTCAAACTTAATCCATTCTGGGAGTCCTTTCAACTCCCGGAACCGTTTGAAAACCAAGGCACGGCTTCAGATTGGCTACAGGAGCTTCCAGCACTCAAATCGGAAGCCGCGTCAGAAGTTCGGCTTCCAAGAAACATTCACAAACCGGAATACTTACTTCCGGGTTTGCAGCATTTGGAAGCCAATTTGTTCAGGAGCCAAGCTGTTCGACAACCAAGGTACCACTGTATCTGGGGGTGGTGAACCTGTGGCTTCCTATATGTTGCTGGACTACAACTCCCCTGTCTCTTTTGATGACCGGAGTACAATAACTGTTGGATGGCCCCAGATTAGCAACCCCTGTGCTACAAGCAAGGAGGTGAATGTTCCATGGTCACGTGGACTTTTAGCAGGCCTAGAAAGGCACAAACTCACCCACTCACTAGACACAGCCCCAAGGTGCCACGATCTGTCCCAGCCCTCAGTCTGAACTGCCTCTTTCTTCCCTGAAAGACGCTGCCACTCTGTCAAAATGCTAGTAATAATCACAGGGAGACCCCCTTAAAATTAATGGACCTAAGTTAGTCATGTCTAGTAATGTAAGTGGGGACTAACGATGGATACAACCTGCTCTAATTAATTCAACTGAAAAGAGAACAGGCACTTACCAATACCCAACCAGTCACTTCATGTTTCTCAGGACCACCACGAGTCTGGATGGCTAAGTTGTCCCGATCTCCTGGAAGAAGCTCCATTCTTTGGACGCCATATTGGCCTTTTATTATCTGGCAGATGAGGGGAAAGTCTTAGTGTTAAAGTTCCCCCGCTCCAATTGCCTCTGGATTATCCCAATACCTTAATTTCCCAGAGTTTAAGATAGTTGGAAGTTTTACGCATTTGGAGGAAATATAATTCTATGGGAAGAATTCAGCATTGCAATTAAGGCCACTGCTATGCCAGGCCATGCATATTGCCCTGTCAAATGGAAAAATCCCTCCCTCTCCTCCTCTGTGCGCTGTTCCAGGGGTGCTCTTGACCCCCAATTTCAGCAGGGAGGCCCATTGTGCAAGTGGAAGATCTTGTGATGGGCTTCTGCTGGCAGGACCAGTTACCATATTTTTTGCTCTATAAGACTCAATTTTTCCCTCCTAAAAAGTAAGGGGAAACGTGTGTGCGTCTTATGGAGCGAAAGCAGGCTGCGCAGCTATCTCAGAAGCCAGAACAGCAAGAGGGATTGCTGCTTTCACTGCGTAGCGATCCCTCTTGCTGTTCTGGCTTCTGAGATTCAGAATATTTTTTTTTCCTGTTTTCCTCCTGCAAAAACTAGGTGCGTCTTGTGGTCTGGTGCGTCTTATAGAGCAAAAAATATGGTAGTTGATTCCCACCCGTGGCTAGCAGCCATGATGAACAGGGTGCAGCTACTAGGCAAAAGCACTCCTGGCCATGGAGATGACCTGAGCATTCAGGAGCACAGCTGGACCCCAGCAAGTTCCCAGGGTGTAAACCTGGTTCTTCAAGGGCTACTGCTGCTGCCCCATCCCAAAGGGACAGAATCCCTAATCATGCCTAAAGATATCTCAGAAACCTGGGAGGTTGGATAGGAATTGGGAACCGAGAGCCTCCAAACACAACGTGCAGACTCTTAGCCACCTCAAAGAAACCAAGAACGCTTTTGTTATCTAGTTTGAGCTCTCCTGTCTTCCTCTCTAACACCCGCATGGCTGCAGACCGCAGCATGGGCGGAAGATCGCGAGAGCACTTGCAACGTTATCTCCGTGTTTCCAAAGCACTCAGAATCTGCTTGAGCTCAGAAGGAGGCATTCCTTAATACTTGTGCCTCTTCCCTACAGAGGCCCTAATATGGTAAAGTGCAACAGAGCTGGTTTTAGAAGGATAAACAGGAACGAAACCCAGAAAAGGTGCTGGAAAGCAAGGCACGGAGGGCGGGGGGATCTTTTCTACTTATCCACAAACTGCACAATCTCTTGGTCACAGAGTCGGTAGCTTTGTTTTTGCAAGTAACTGTTGTTAAAAAACCTCCCCCTCAAATATTTTTATCAGTTGTCATTATAGCAAAATACAAATAAAAAAAGCGCTCCCCTTTCAGTAATCTCAATTATGCTTGCAGAGCTCCGAGGGAGTGTTTGACTTGGCAACGCATTTGGATTTCCCCTCCTCCAAGCCTCATTCTTATTTTGTCATGTTCCGTCCTAATCCCTTCTGTTTATGCATCTGGAATGCCTTTATGGTCACCTTTCTCAGTGGTTAATTGCTCAAAACAATACCTTTCCAATTGTCTAAATTCCCCTGTCCTCCTCCTGTATCCCTCCATGTGTCAAAATTACCTGTCAAGGTTAGCACACAAAGTGCTCTTGCAGAGGACACAATCCACCAGGGCTTTCTATGCAACGGCACCCAATGGAATGAATCAATGGGAGCTGGGGGCAGGACATATTGGTGGTGCTGCAGATCTTGGGAGAACTTGGCAGTGCTCTGGTGAAGCACTTCATTGATTTCAGCGGATCGTTTGCAAAATTAACATCAAACGTCACTGACCTTGTTCCAAGTAAGCACTGGGGTTGGGACGCCAATGACCTCACAGCTCAGGAAAATCTGGGCCCCAGTCACATTCCAGATGTCTTTTGGGGGTGTCACAATGGATGGTCCTTGAAACAAGAGGAAGTCAGAAAGTCAGGCAACGCAGGCAGGAATTAACAGGATGAAGGACAGCCATACCTTGGAAGTTGAACAGAATCCGTTCCGGAAGTCCGTTTGACTTCCAAAACATTCGGAAACCAAAGCGCGGCTTCTGATGGGCTGCAGGAAGCTGTGAAAGCCCCATCGGACGTTCAGCTTCCAAAAATAATTCACAAACCGGAACAGTCACTTCCAGGTTTGTGGCGTTCGGGAGCCAAAACGTTCGAGAACTAAGCTGTTTGTTTGTTTGTTTTTAGATAGATAAACTTTATTTGCATTAGCCAATGGCCATGGCAACATAAAACAAGCAATACAGTGGTACCTCGGGTTACATACGCTTTAGGTACAAAAAGCTATAGGATTTCAGCAGGGAGCGGCAGGAAATGAAGCAGTAGGACAACCTCAAAACCTTTGCAAGTGTAAACATTATTGAATGTGGGATCAGAAAAGAACCACCAGGAGCCCAGAATGCACAAGAAAAAGGATATCTGGAGGGGCCCACTGGCTTACAATAAAAATAAGGCACACACATCTAGGCAAACAGGGGAGGGGGGGAGAAGGTAGAGGAGGAGGTCCTTTGCATAGACCAAAATTAAGAGGAGCACCAGAGTCATAGAGTAGCAGAGCTGGAAGGGACCAAGAGGATCATCTAGTCCAGCGGTTCTCAACCTGTGGGTCCCTAGATGTTGTTGGACTACAACTCCCATCATCCCCGAGCTCTGGCCTTGCTAGCTAGGGGTGATGGGAGTTGTAGTTCAACAACATCTGGGGACCCACAGGTTGAGAAAGGCTGATCTAGTCCAACCCTCTCTCAGGTGGCTAATTGCCATGGGTTGGCCGGACAGTATCCAGCTTCTTGAAGGAACTATTGCTTGTCCAGCTTCAAGGGTCAACCTCATCCAAACAGCAGAGATGGGAGAGCAAAGAGGGACAGCTGTTTCCTGTTTGCGAGCTCCGCTGCGTCACTGGTGTAATCGGCAGTACAGTCTTGCCTCTGCACGATCACTCTTTGTACAAGGGAACGGCCCTCTGGTGGCTTCCAGAAATGTCAACAAGACATAGAAGTTGCTTTCCCTCCCCCCCGATAAATAAATAAATAGATATAAATTATATGAAATTCAAAGACTATTTAGCTAAATATGCTAAGACAATTTAAATAGAAATACTCGCAAATACCCGATAGGCTTAGGATTTAAGTATGTGATGTTATAGAATAATATGTTTAAAGTTAAAATGAAATGTTTTAAAAAGTTAACATGAAAAGAAAGAAAGATGTTAAGTGATTAATTTTATGAAAAATCTGTTTTGGAAAACTGTTACAAAGATATACATTGAAACTCAGCCAGGGGGATTTGAGGAAGTCTCTTAACAATGTTACTAAGACTGGATAATGTACAGTTAGGATTTATGTTAGCTAGTTTGTTTATGAATTTTGGAAAATCAATAAAAAAAATATTGATAGATAGATATTGATAGATAGATAGATAGATAGATAGATAGATAGATGGCAATATCTCCCTAAGAAACATTTCCTTGCTTTTAAGGTCTCCCCCGCCCCCGGTAAGGGAGATTATTTCCCCCTCCTAAGCTACTGTGTTACTCCTAATGGATGAACATTGCCCATGGATTTCAAGTGAAAAATCTAAGAGAGTCCTAGGAGAAGTGGGGGGGGGGGAGCTTTTCGCAGTGCTCCAAAGTTTTATTTAGCACGAAAGGCCCTGCTGGATTTTAGATCACAGGCTAGAATCGCGAGCTTCTTTCTTTGGCTAGGCAGAGTTGGCTGGGTTGTGACCCTTTGTTCTATTTCCCTCTGTTTTAGCGTTGGAGAGGAAGTGGGTCCCTTGGGGGCCGTAAGTGCCATGGGAAGAGACAGACCTTCGGACTCAAGTCAGCTACAGCAATCTTCGCGAGGAAGCGCTGCCAATCCAAGGCATCCAAAAAGCACGATGTCAAGACAGACCAGGGCTGAACAGCTGAGTGAAAGATATTGTTATACATTCACAGTGTGTGTGTTTGTGTATGTGTGTGTGTGCAGACCTCCTAAACCAGGCATGGCCAAACTTGGCCCTCTAGCTGTTTTGGAACTACAACTCCCATCATCCCTAGCTAACAGGACCAATGGTCAAGGATGATGGGAATTGTAGTCCCAGAACAGCTGGAGGGCCAAGTTTGGCCATGCCTGTCCTAAACCCTAGGAATTAATAAATGGTAGAATTTTGATGATTTGGGACGTGAAGGGAGAGATACAAGCTGCAGAGGAGTTCCTGGGCTAGCCTATGCAAAAAACAAAACAAAAAACGACCTGGCCAAGCTAGTGCCAATAATAATAATAATAATAATAATAATAATAATAATAATAATAATAATAATTTATTTATACCCCGTCCATCTGGCTGAGTTTCCCCAGCCACTCTGGGCGGCTCCCAATCAAAACAGTACAGCACAGCATTAAATATTAAAATTTAATATTTAAATATTAAGAAACAATACAGGGCCATTGAGGGCCATTGGTAATGCAAGAGAATTGAATTCCCCTCTTGTCCTCAGGTGTGATCAGAGACTGAGGATTGGGAAGGCTGCCAGTGTAACTGGGTGTGAGGTGACAGGAAAAGAGAGTTTTGAGCAAGGGTTGCTGAGAAGAAGAAGAAGAAGAAGAAGAAGAAGAAGAAGAAGAAGAAGAAGAAGGAAGGAGGACTGGTATCCATTTTGGGCAGGCTGGCTGAAGGCTGGCTGGGAGAGATGCCTTGGACTTCAGTGCTGCATTTCTGTGGAGGAACAAGCCCCACTTGAGATGACCATGCTGTAAGATCTGGACTCCCTCTATGCAGACTGAAGGTGTCAATAGGTGAATAAACCATATTTCTTAAAGCTACAATGGTCCCCCACTGTGTCTCGATTATCCAAAGGAACACACACCCTGGGTGAGTGCCTGGAACCCCATGGGCTCTTGCCCCCGCTTGGCAGAGAGAGGGGGAGGACCCAACTTTGGTAACAAGACATTTATTTATCTCTGTTGCCTTGTATGATCACAAGGAAAGCCCACGATCCACTGGACAGCCTTCCCATGGCAGAAAGGAATTTAGACCTGAAGGGACCCTCTGGGAAATACAAATATGCAATCAAAAGTCTGGGAAACACAGAAATTCTCAGGATTCTACAGTGGAAATAAGTGCCTTTTGCACAATGAACACTGAACCTACTCTCCCTCCCTTCACCCCCAACCCAGTTTCGTGTGCTCTTTCTAACCACCCTGTAATCAACAATTCAGCCATTGATCTTCATGCAACACATACTTGGAGCTAAATATTTTTGCTGCTGATACTGCTGATGACGACGATGGACAAATATCAATGTGATAGTTTGCTAGACTGGACCTGCAGCTATGAAGGCCAATGCTAGTATGAGCCAAGACACAAACAGGTAGCCCGTGAAGATGTTGTGAGCTAAAAGTTTGAGGCTGACAAAAGTCTGCTTATGTTTATGTATTTTCTATGTTATTGGTAAAATAATTAATAGAGGGGAACCCCTTAGTCAGTTCCTGCACTGCCTTGGGCAACATGGGATGTATAGATTAGAATTCCTTTCTACAGAATTGCAATTAAATACACAGACTTTGGAGATGGCAACATATGAATGGCAGCAAAAATCAGTGCTGGATTTACGTATACGCTAAACAAGCTATAGTTTAGAGCCCCACTCTTTTGGGGCCCCCAAAAAAATTTAAAGGGAAAAAAACTGAATGTACATTTCCAAAATATGATAAAAAACAAAATAAAAGCTACATACAGCAACAGTGTTTTGTGTTGTGTAGGCTCCTATGATGTAAGTAATGGGCCCCGCCTGCTAGCCTGCTCCCTAAAATATCACTGGTTTGCTCATTTCTATATACAGTGGTACCTTGGGTCTCAAACTTAATCTGCTCTGCAAGTCTGTTCCAAAACCAAAGCTTTCCAAAACCGAGGTGCACTTTCCCATAGAAAGCAACGCAAAATGGATTAATCCGTTCCAGACTTTTAGGGCCCCATTACCTTCAGTAGCTTAGGGCCTCATCAAACCTAAATCCGGCCCTGGCCAAAATGAACAGTGTGTAATGAAGGCTGTATACTTTGTTAAAATTGTTTTTTAACAATGCAAACACCATTACGTGTGGGCCCATCATCCCATGCATTAAAAAGCAATGTTGTCATCTCCATGGGACAGGAAATGCCAATTATAGTTTGTGTTTCTATGGAACAGTTTCATACACTGCAGGATGTCAGTGGCGCACTTGCATCCTGTTGTACGCAGTGTCACAACTTTTGAAAGGCTGCACTGTTCTACAGACGCGGACCACTCCCTTGCAGGACACAAGAAACGCAGACAGAAACTCATTGGCTCCTCTGACATCTGGCTTGTAAGTCTGGCTGCCTGTGTCTGACAAGTGAGCATCTCACGTCAATGTTTCCTCATCTGGATTGCACCTTCTAAGAGAGCTATAGTCTGTCTTTTAGTAAGGTAAAAGGGACCACAGAGCCTAGGACTTGCTGATCAGAAGGTCGGCGGTTTGAATCCCAGCAATGGGGTGAGCTCCCATTGGTCGGTCCCTGCTCCTGCCAACCTAGCAGTTCCAAAGCATGTCAAAGTGCAAGTAGATAAATAGGTACCGCTCCAGCGGGAAGGTAAACGGCGTTTCTGTGTGCTGCTCTGGTTCACCAGAAGTGGCTTAGTCCTGCTGGCCACATGACCCGGAAGCTGTACGCCGGCTCCCTCAGCCAATAAAGCGAGATGAGCGCCGCAACCCCAGAGTCGGCCACGTCTGGACCTAATGGTCAGGGGCCCCTTTACCTTTACCTAAACATTTTATTAAGTGAAGCTTCTACCATCTCAAAACCCCCACTATCAAATTTATTGAATAGCTAGTAGGGTCCTAGCGCCCAGTGTGCAAGCAATAACACGTGATAATGGAAAGGACGTGCATCTTGAACAAAGTTTTGCAGCTGTAATTGGCCCAGTGCAAAACCAAAGTTTCTGTGCTTGCAAATTTGCCCCATCTAGGATGTTGAATGGACGTTCCTAGGAATCACTAGCAGGTGCTGCAAACCTTCTTATTTAGTTCTAGGAACTTCTTCCTAGGAGTCTTTCGCTGCAGATTTCCAGGAGGAGTGGTAAGACGCATTTGATCGAGCACCTCTGACGGCTGAAGTCAGAGAGACTGCTCCCAGCTTGCTTATTCTACAAGCGATCCAATCTGTGGGAACTCTTCCTAGTTTTCATTCCAGAATCACAGCCGCCTACTGCAGCACGCAGAGCTATCATGTGAGCCACGAATAAGAAGCAGCGGGATTAATATGCAGGGCCTCGTTGCTGTCAAGTTGTGTTATGGCACCTGGGAGGTCGGGGCAATCAAAAACGCCCTTCTCATATTAGGCGTTTCCCACGGGGAGAAATCTCTTCATCTGCAACTGATTATAAAGTAGTTTGTCTGAAAACAATGTCAGCTGGATTTACAGAGACTTGACAGGAGTTCTTCCTCGTATACCTTTTTTTATTTTTTAATACTCTGCCGGATGTTTTGTCTCAACAAAAATGCATTAAATGAGTAAAAGAAAGAATCTTAACTCCCACAAGAAGCCTGTGTAACGGGCAGCGTTCCAAAGGACTTGGTTCAGCAAAGGTCACATGCAGGCTTTCCAGAAAATATTTGGAATTAAAGCACATGTTTATTCGGAATTAAAGCCCATGTTTGGAGGATTACTGGAACTGAAGCCCTGTTGCCCTGAGTGACCAGACATTCGCAGCATTGTGAAACATGGGGGGGGGGTGTCTTCTCAAAGGTTATATCTTTTCTCCACCCCTCCATCATTAGGCTAACACCACAGAGTTGCATGTGAGAAGTTAGGGAAGAAGTAGATGGAGTTGGGGGGGGCAGAAATGGGCAACCAAGATGCAGTGTCTCCCCTATGAAGAAAAATTGCAGCGTTTGGGATTTTATAGTTTAGAGAAAAGGTGAGTTAGAGGTGAGGTGATAGAAGTTTAAAAAATTACGCATGGCATGATGAAAGTACAGTGGTACCTCGGGTTAAGAACTTAATTCATTCTGGAGGTCCGTTCTTAACCTGAAACTGTTCTTAACCTGAAGAACCACTTTAGCTAATGGGGCCTCCTGGTGCCGCCAGGGGATTTCTGTTCTCATCCTGAGGTAAAGTTCTTAACCCAAGGTACTACTTTTGGGTTAGCGGAGTCTGTAACCTGAAGCGTCTGTAACCCGAGGTACCACTGTAGATAAGAGATACATTTTTCTCCCTCTCTCATAAGATTCTTAAGGCCAGTTTCCACTTCTTCCCTCCCACCTCCAGAGCCGTACCCCAGGGGCGTAGGAAGGGTGGTGGGGGGGGCAGACTGCCCCGAGTGCCCTCACTGAGGGGGGTGACATTCAGCGCACCGCCCGCCCACGACTCCCAAGCCTACCCCGAGTCGTCAGGGTAAGGGGTGCAGCTGTGCTGCTTTGCCGGCGGCATTCACATCAACTGATAGGAAGCGCCTACACAGGGTGGTGAATACAGCACAAGACGTTATGGGCTGTCCTGTGAATCCGCTGGATGAAATAGCGGAAGAACGTTGCCTCAGGAGAGTGAGGAAAATTCTCAGGGATGATTCACACCCTCGCTGGCACTTTCTTGATCTCCTGCCCTCAGGCAGAAGATATAGAAGCAGGATTAGCCGCACCAACAGGGTAAAGAACAGCTTCTATCCGTGGGCTGTTAGGCTGCTGAATGAAAAGACAACAGGGCAACTGACTTTTGGGTTTGGTGAGTGTGTGTCAGTAAATGAAGGGAATTAAGACTAAGAGAGCTGAGTGGGGGGTGCTCGTGTAATCTCACTGTATACAAGCTGTACAAGTGACAATAAAGTATTTCAGTTTCCCCCTTCCCCCTTTGTTTTGACAGCTTTGGGGAGGCTTGGGAGTGGTGGGAGAGCGGCACACCGAATGTCTGCCATGGGCGGCTTGCTCCGTCCCCAGCTGCAGGCCATGTGCGCCACTCCGGGCACCCGAGTGGCTATCCTGAGCCTGGGAGGGCACCCACCGCGCCACCCCCCCTCGGGAGCACGCCTGCCCTGGGCAGCGTGGACATATGCTCCTCCGCTGCCCTACCCCATTCCTGATATCCTAGAAGCTCCCAGGTCCAGGCCATTGTTTTGGATTTTTAGATTTTCCTGCCTATCAGTTTAGGAAGTGAAAACAGGGCCACCCAAAAATGAAGCAGTGGTTTCTGCATCCTTAATAAAGTCCCAAGGCACGCATAAAGCATTATCTTGTTTTTGGGTGGCCCAGTATGTCTTCCAAATTGATAAACACTTGATCACTTGCGTTCGCTATTAGTATACGGTAGGTTATGTTTATATGTGTGTATAGGGAAAAAGTAAACAGAGAGAGGTGCTGTGATTCAGACTTCTTTGGTAAAAGTATACACTGCACTCAAGCAGCTCAGTGGTCCAACCAGTGCTATAAAAACCGTATCTAGAAACAGCTGTGTAGTTAAAATGTTTAACTATGCTTCCCTCAAAGTCACTGCATTTTTATCGCCTCAGAAAAGAAAATAGGTGCAGCTCTTCACATTAACATTCCTAGCCGCTATTTGGGAGGTAGCTAGAAGTTGCTTGGATGTTTTTGGCTAGGAGTTCGCTATTTCTGAGTGCTCTGCAGAGTCTTCTTGGGTCAGTTAGCACTGACTATATATGCTTACTTGCGTTCCACATTCTCACCCTATATAAGCAGGTATTCCAAAAACTCCAAGAAGTCTCTTGTAGTCACTAGGAAGCTGACCCAGCAGTTCGGATTACCAAGGGAAACGGAAAGTCTTTCACAAGGTCCCTTGACACATACCTAGAAAAATCTCAGGCACCTG
This sequence comes from Podarcis filfolensis, assembly GCF_964270895.1. Taxonomy (NCBI): domain Eukaryota; kingdom Metazoa; phylum Chordata; class Lepidosauria; order Squamata; family Lacertidae; genus Podarcis; species Podarcis filfolensis. The sequence goes on along the minus strand of NC_139621.1, from coordinate 32,608,067 downwards.
ATCTCATAAGCCTCAGACAATCAAAATGTTCTGCTGCCAGCACTGTACTGGTGTTTCTTCAACAGGCCCTAACAAATAACAGATCTCCAAGTTCAGAAAACAGTACAAGACTGATATCAGGGGATAAAATGTGCAACTTCTCTGCTTACAACCTATGTATTTTGCTTCCTCTGAGCCAGGGGTAGGCAACCTAAGGCCTGGGGGCCGGATGCGGCCCAATCGCCTTCTCAATCCAGCCCGCGGATTGTCCAGGAATAAGCATGTTTTTACATGAGTTGAATGTGCCCTTGTATTTAAAATGCATCTCTGGGTTATTGTGGGGCATAGGAATTCGTTCATTTTCCCCCCAAAATATAGTCCGGCCCACCACATGGTCTGAGGGACAGTGGGCCAGCCCATGACTGAAAATGGTTGCTGACCCCTGCTCTGAGCCCTCTCCTCCAAGCCTTACAGGACATCTCTAGCCTGTATGGTCCCGCCTCCCTACATTACTTTGATCTGAATGTTCCCAGGCCACGCATGAGACTGAGCACAGCAAAACAACCAGCAAGTCTTTAATGTCAATTAGCTGCAATTGGAAAAGCTTAAATTTCACTTTCCAGAAAAATAGTGGGTCACTGGGACGGGGATACTGAAAGCCCCCCAAATGGACAGAAGGTGCCATCTTCAAAGGTGAGAGAGGGAGAAGAAGTCATGCCCTAAGGAGGGCAAGCCTGGTACATTCCCAGACTTATTGACTATAAAAACTGGCACAGTTCCATTGTCATGACAGCAGGGTAAAGAATAAAATCTCCCCAATGGAAATAACAAGGATATTATGCAAGGGTGGGTACACTTTAAGCCAGTGTGAAAATATTCACCTTCCAGCTTCAGAAACAGCTTCCCTCAAGCAGAATGTGGATTATGATAATGCCCTCTGTTAAATGACAACAACTGCCCATGGGGAATCAACCAGTCTAGTGAGTCACAAGTTCCTCAAACCTGGACTAAACATTCTTTAACATGTGGCCATTCCTGGTAAAAGCATCTTCCTCAAGGACTAGTTTCTGAGAGCTCGGTGACATATTCCCAGAGTGAAAGTTGCTTTTTTTCAAATTCATAGTCTGACAAGCAACTTATAAAGCAAGCAAGCAATCTCTCACAAAAAGAGGGCCTGTGCAGTCCCATTTGCCACACTTCCTGTGGAAAATATGCACAGCGACAGAAGTTCCAAAATATCTTTTTAACCGGACCCTTGAAAGGAGACCTTTGCCTGACCCTCTGGGCTTTCACTGCACACAAATGTCTAACCTGCCATGAACTGTAGATAGTTCTTTCCACTGCAGAGATCAGAATAAATGGTCATTGAGATAAATGCTATCCTTCCAAGGATGAAATATCCACATGCACACTATTTTTTATGTATTAGGCAAACGTGGAAAAAAAGGATAATCAACCAAAGTTGCCAAAAACAGAAAAACAAAACAAAAACAAAACAGGATTGGGAATAAACTGCTAGAACAGTGAAGAACAATGCGTCTTGGGCACACATTGCATGGGTTGGCTGGCAACCCTGACCAACGTGCAACTGCACATCACTCACAGATGGTTTGAGAATTATTGCGATAACATCTCACACAAATGGCTGGATTCTGTATCACGAATTGATGTGCCCTTCTGCTCTGAACCAAAGGCAGACCTGAGTGAGTGGTTTGATGCAGGGATACCAAAGAAAGATGTCAAAAAACACCAGAACAGGCACTTCTAGTTCTTTATTAAAGAAATGGTGACTTGTCTGCGCCCAATCAAACGCTCATACATCCTTTATGCATGAAGCAGCCTGTCCCTTTGCCCAGAACCTCCTATCACAACTGGCTGGTGAGCAGTGTTAGAAACTGAGATATGAAAGATAGGAGCTAAATGGCACCTTAAATCTAGGTTATGGGCAAAACAACAGAATGTCTAGGCGCGCTTTTTTAATAACAGAAATACAAAGCCAAAAATGAATGAACTGCCTCTAAAATATCATGTTCATTTCTCACACGGTCTAGTCCTTCCCTTGCCCACCCTCCTAATATTCTTCAGAGGTCTCTTCTCCAGTCTTCAGAGAGTAGCTGGAAGTGGAGAGGCAGAAGAAGGTCCTCCTTTCCTTCCACTCTGCAGTTTTAATCTGAAATCTTAGGCGCAGTACTGCGCCCAGAGCTCAGAAACTGCTCGCACTAATGAAATTCCCTGTCACAAAATGGGAGTTTTGAACACTGTTGTTGAGGCCACAGGTGGAAGCTATCCAAAAGTTCTTCCCTCCCTGGGCCAAGAGCCCGGCATCCTACGGTCCACAGATAAGCACAACCTCAAAGCAAGCCTATTAGCATATATCAAAGCAAGGAAACATAAACATCTCTGAGCTCCTTCTAGCAATCAACAACCAATTATTTTGGGGGTTATCTTGACTACCAACATGGCGGCTGCAGGCCTTCCAGAACATTTCACTTCAACACAGCTTCCTCAGCTATGAAGACCACAGAGAAGTCTATAGCAGTGACCAGAGAATAAATGACCACTAGGAGGAGAGCGGAGAGAAGAAACACCATAGCAACAACACCACCGGATGTCTTCATCTGCCCCAGGTGCAAAATATCTCTGTCCTGCACTAGTCTCCACAACCAGAGCAGGTGCTGCAACCTTCCAACAGCTTGACCTCACCCCCAAAGGCACACTCCTCCATTGTCTCCTGTGACAGATGGATGCCAACAAGCTCCCCCCGTCGTGCCCTGTTTTCTATAGTCAGCTTCCCCACAAATTAATGGTCCTCTCCAAACAACTGCATTTAAGTCCCATTCCTAAGCAAACTTTCTTGGAGGGAAACAATGCCATTCTTTTACACAGAAGAAAGCACCTCTAATTTCAAGGCAGCTTATTTGCCAATAAGTATATTTATGACTATGGGGTGCAGGTGGCGCTGTGGGTTAAACCACAGAGCCTAGGACTTGCTGATCAGAAGGTCGGCGGTTCGAATCCCCGCGACAGGGTGAGCTCCCGTTTCTCGGTCCCTGCTCCTGCCAACCTAGCAGTTCGAAAGCATGTCGAAGTGCAAGTAGATAAATAGGTACTGCTCCGGCGGAAAGGTAAGCGGCATTTCCGTGCGCTGCTCTGGTTCGCCAGAAGCGGCTTAGTCATGCTGGCCACATGACCCGGAAGCTGTACGCCGGCTCCCTCGGCCAGTAAAGCGAGATGAGCGCCGCAACCCCAGAGTCGGTCACGACTGGACCTAATGGTCAGGGGTCCCTTTACCTTTACGATGACAAATGAAGAGCCAGGATTCATGTCACAACTTTTAAGAGTGTTGCTTAGGATTGCAACCACTGAAACACCCCCCCTCCCATGGTGCATGGGGCTGAGAAGGCTGACTAAATTAATAGAAGGTATGGGGAAATCGGAAGACATCACCAAGGAGAAACGACGAAAGGTCTCCAGATCCACAAATTAATCAGTAGTTTATTTATTTAGCAAGATTTATTTACCAAAAATATATCTAAAGCATCTTACATAAAAGGTAAAGGTTCCCCCTAACCGTTAGGTCGTCGTGGACAACTCTGGGGTTGCACGCTCATCTCGCTCTATAGGCCGAGGGAGCCAGCGTTTGTCTGCAGACAGCTTCCGGGTCATGTGGCCAGCATGACTAAGCCGCTTCTGGCGAACCAGAGCAGCACACAGAAATGCCGTTTACCTTCCCGCCGGAGTGGTACCTATTTATCTACTTGCACTTTGACGTGCTTTTGAACTGCTAGGTTGGCAGGAGCAGGGACCGAGCAACGGGAGCTCACCCCGTCGCAGGGATTCAAACCACCGACTTTCTGATCTTACATAATAGAGTGTAAAATATTAGAAAGAATAAAAACTAACTTTAAAACAGTGGACATTTATCAAAATATAGATAAAGTCAACAGTTTTAAGAACAAACATACAAAACGAAATTACATGCTTGGGAAGGCTTGCCTAAATAAATAAGGTTTTAGCAGGCATATAAAGCAGTGAGTACAACACAGGTACTTGCCTAATATTAATCAGGAGGGAGTGCTAGAGATCAGATGCTGCCACACTAAAAATATCGATTTCTTGCAAGTGTGGAATTAATGTTATACAGCACTTGTAAAAGTGCTGGATCACCAGATCTAATTGATCAAGTGGCCATATGTGAGACGAGCCTTCAGTAAATCAGTTCCAGTAAATTGGTTCGGTGCTGATGATATTCGCCCAAGGAGTCTAAAAAGAACTCAGCTGTTAAAATAAGTGAACTTGGTGACTTTTGTATATAATCTGCCTGCAGAAATGGATAAATGGAACACCAGAAAACTCAACTCCCAAACAAGTCCTGCGAACAGCAAGGCAAGCAGGGTGAACTCAGGAGGGGGAAACAGAAAAGACTATATATATATATATATATATGAAGATAAACCAGAGGTGTCATATCAGGTTCTGCCTAGGGAAAGAGTGCAACTTACCATAATTCAGACTGGTTTGTATTCCCGCAGGCTCTATTATCTTTCCATTCTGAAAATTCGGCAGTGCTTAACCTCCAGATATTATGAATGTTTTGCTAGCAGAACTGCTTTCCCTTTGCTGTTAGCCTCATTAGCACCAAGTCATGGGAAGAACATCAGCTATTTTGGCATTTTAAAACTAGGACAGCTGGACAGCTGGAATTCAAGGATGGACAAAAAGAAGCGTTCTTTCACACAACACATAATTCAGTCAGGGAATTTACTGCCACACAACGTGGCGAAGGCCACAAGCTTAAAGGGCTTTGAAAAAGGATTAGATAAAATTATGGTGAATGGGCCTGTCCGTGACCATTAATCACAACAGCTGAATCAAACGTCCATGTTCAAAGGCAGTATATCTCCAACTCAGCAGGGGAAATGTTGCAAGAATTAGTCATGCAATAATTTCTACACAACACGTTCTAATGCATATGCCTTGTTCATGGTAGCTTCCAACAGTTAAGAGTAACATAATCAAACAACAATGCCAAATATAGTAAAGGTAAAGGTACCCCTGCCCGTACGGGCCAGTCTTGACAGACTCTAGGGTTGTGCGCCCATCTCACTTAAGAGGCCGGGGGCCAGCGCTGTCCGGAGACACTTCCGGGTCACGTGGCCAGCGTGACGAAGCTGCATCTGGCGAGCCAGCACCAGCGCAGCACACGGAAACGCCATTTACCTTCCCGCTATAAAGCGGTACCTATTTATCTACTTGCACTTAAGAGTGCTTTCGAACTGCTAGGTGGGCAGGAGCTGGGACCGAAAGACGGGAGCTTACCCCGCCGCGGGGATTCGAACCGCCGACCACACGATCGGCAAGTCCTAGGCGCTGAGGTTTTACCCACAGCGCCACCCGCGTCCAAATATAGTAGAGACAAGTAAAACAATCCCCCGTTTTTAATTGACTGTCTTGTTTTAATGGCACTGTTTTAGTGCGTATTTTATTTATGGATATTTATATTTTAATGGTTTGTGTGATTTGGTTTTTATACTTTGTAAATTGCTTAGAAGCCTATTTTGGCATTAAGCAGTATATAAGTATTTATTAATACAACAGCAACACCAACACCACCACGTGATGATTTAAATCCATCAACTACCAGGCCAGGCAAAAAAGCCTGCTGGAAAGAAAACGTCTTCGCTCACAGGCGGAAGACCATCAGACAGTGGGACACCTGAAACTTGTGAGGCAAGATCTTCTACAATATCGGTGCAGCCACTGATAAAAGCCCTGTCTCTCGTAAGTACCAGCCGTCTCTCCACCCACTGGTGGGGAGAGACAGCAAAGGCCTTTCCTCCCCTTTTCTTAGGGAGCGGACAGGATCAAAGAGGAGGAGGGCAGTTTATGACCCTCCAGGGGTCTCCATCAAGCCCTCCAGGTCTCTCTATCTGGCCCTTGATACTTTCTTCGGGCCATACACCCCTCAAGTTGTTTTTGCCTGTCTGGAATGTGCTCTTCAGCTCTGATAATGACTCTCCCTTGCCTGGACGGAGAAGGGTGTACAACTGTGTAGAAACTAGCCTACTATACAAAGGTAAAACTTAATATCCTATGCTCCACCCACTTTTCCATCTAGCTCTGCCTACTACTAAAATGGAAAATTGACCAGAACGTTCCCTGGCGTGGCTTTAAAAGGGCCAGTAGTTTGAATAGTGCCTGGAAGCGACCTGCCAACCAGTGCAGAACCTACGCAGGTTAGGTATAATACGGCACCTTCTAACCTCCTGGCAGCCACATGCCAGACCCTCCAAGTGTCCCTATTTTCCAGGGACACCCCTAGATTTACAGAAGCTGTCCCAGCTCCTGATTTGATCCCAGAATGTCTTACTTTTCCTTAGGGCGTCTTTATTTTCATCAGAGAAATGTTGGAGGGTGTGGGAGTTATGCGACCCCTGAGCCAAGGAGATAAGTAACTATACAACCTTTAGAAGACATCTGTATCATATGTGGTGGGACTGTAGAGAAGTTTAAAAAAACTGGGAAATGATATATAATGAATTGAAGAAAATGTTTAAAAGGACATTTGTTAAAAAACCAGAAGCATTTTTGTTAGGGATTGTAGGAGAAGACCTGCCAAGGAAAACAAAGAATTTATTTATGTATGCAACAACAGCAGCAGCAAGAGTCTTGATAGCACAAGGATGGAAGAATGAGGAAACCCCGACAAAAGAACAGTGGCAAGAGAAATTGATGAACTATGCAGAACTGGCTAAACTGACATACAAACTGCGAGACAAGGACAACTGTGACTTCAAAGAAGAATGGGAACTTTTCACAAATTACTTAAAAAGACAACAAAATGAACTGGGCTCCTTGGCAGGTTTTGAATAAACATACACAAATTTATTGATTCATAACATGGTAGACATATAATGTGAGGATTTGTATAATTTTATAACATGCAGAGAATAATATGGGTTGAGAAATCAGAGAGAGGAGCTGAAGGAAGCCTCGAGGGGGAGGGTGGGTTTGAGGGAGGGGAAGGGGAAAAATAATGAATATGATATGTTTTGATATGTTGTTATGTTGAAATTGCTAATAAAAACATTAAAAAAAGAAGACAACTGAAAGCAGCCCTGTGTATGGAAGGTTTTTTTAAAAAAAAAAGTTTAATGATTTATTTTGTTTTTATATATGTTGGAAGCTGCTCAGAGTGGCTGGGGCAACCCAGTCAGATGGGGGGGATGAGTAGTAGTAGTGAAAATAATAATAATAATAATAATAATAATAATAATAATAATAATAATAATTTATACCCTGCCCATCTGACTGGGTTGCCCCAGCCACATAATAATAATAATAATAATAATAATAATAATAATAATAATAATAATAATATTGAATAGGATGTCCTATTATCATTGGAGAAATGTTGGAGGATATAATATGCTGGACCAATTGAAGCATCTGGTGCCTCTGCCAACTTAACCCCCTGAACAGCAATGGCAATAAGCCAATCACGATGTAACTGAGGCATGCATCCCCACAGCCAGGTTGGTCTTGGAGCCTCCTTTACCTCAGATCCTTTTATCCCCACTTCCTCCCATCTATGGCCACACTCTGCTTTAAAGAAGCAGACCTGACGTCGCGTTACTTTATAAAGGAAGGGAGCTGCAGCTTCACCGCACAGCCAAGAAACTGCAGCCCATCGCCGAGAAACTAAGAGCAGGGCTCCTTTCCAAGGCTCCCACACAGGCCTCAGTCCGAAAACAAACAAATCGAGTGCTCTCCCCCCTGACAGCGTTCTGGGAAAAACAGCTTGGCAGAGTATGGCGCCTGCACTTTGCATCTGAACATAGCCACTGATTTCCACCTCTGCTCTGAGGGCTGGAGAAGCAGAGGTGGCTGGAGGGCTTAAAGGCAGGCCTGGCCATAGAAAGAGGGGTGGTCCGTTCCTATACAACACCGGTGGGCCAACTCCCAAGAGACTGCATTCTAGAGTTAAAAACTGGCTGTGATCTACCCCCTTTTGAGGGGTTCAGGTCAAAGTTGTTTTTAGGGTGGGGATAAGCCCCGTTTTTTTAGGGTGCCAAAGTGGTTGAGCTTCTTTGAGGGGAGCCAGAGATCTACCAGTGATCTACCACAGACGTCCAGTGATTTACCGGTAGATCACGATCTACCTGTTGGACATGCCGGCAGTATACAACATAAATAAAAGGGTATAGAGGCAAGGAGTACAAAAGCAACAGACATAGCATCTCTCTTCACCAGGATCTGTCTGCCTTTGCCTTCTGAATCTCTTCTGAATCAGCAACCAGGTAAACCACCCTTTGAATTTCCAATAATAATAATAAGCACATCACCCTGGGGCATCATGGGAAAATAAACTGGTACCAGCTGGGGCCCAGTGCTGAATGGCAGTCACCGGATTATTTTTAAGGGGAGCCCACAACGGCAGACCCTGCAGAAGTAACAAGGAACTTATTCCCAGGTGCGTTTATAGGATTACAGCCTGATTCAAAGCCATGAAACTCAGTGGGTGACCCTGGGCAAGTCATTTCCCCTTCCCATTTGCCCGAAGTTCATTGCTGGAAGTGCAATACACAGTCATAATTCAGCTGTGGGTTAAACCACAGAGCCTAGGACTTGCCGATCAGAAGGTCGGCAGTTTGAATCCCTGCGACGGGGTGAGCTCCCATTGCTCGGTCCCTGCTTCTGCCAACCTAGCAGTTTGAAAGCACGTCAAAGTGCAAGTAGATAAATAGGTACTGCTCCAGCGGGAAGGTAAACATGGTGTTTCCATGTGCTGCTCTGGTTTGCCAGAAGAGGCTTAGTCCTGCTGGCCACATGACCTGGCTCCCTCGGCCAATAAAGCGAGATGAGCACTGCAACCCCAGAGTCGGCCACGACTGGACCTAATGGTCAGGGGTCCCTTTACCTTTATTCTTACCCAACCCAGCTCAATGGGGCTTATTTGCAGATACTACAGTGTAGCTACCATATAGCCCAAACCTATTCATGTTTCTTCAGAAATAAACCCTACGAAGTTCAGAGGGGCTGAGTTTTAAAAGTGAGACTCAACACTTAGGATGTGTGTCTTTCACCCAATGGCTTTAAAAGAGGACTAGGCAAACTCATGGCTTAAACTTTGTGATTAAAATAACTAAGAAAAAGATACTGAGCGATAAACTAAAACTGTTAAAAGTTAATAAAAAGCTGATAAAACTAGTAAAAACTAATACAAACTAATAAAAACCGCACAACTAACGCGGAGCTCAAATCAATGCTTCCTCTGACAACGCCATCTTGGCTCCTCTCCCCAAACTCATGGAAGGTACCTGGCTGTCGTCAGGGCTGGAGGCAGTATGCCTGCGATTGCCTGTTAGAATCACAGAATTGTAGAGTTGGAAGGGACCCCAGGGGTCATCTAGTCCACCCCCCCTGCAATGCAGGAATCTCAACTAAAGCATCCATGTCAGATGGCCATCCAACCTCTAGTTGTAGCATAGGAGCCAACTCCTAGGGGCTGAGGTCCCTTTGCCCCCCATAAAATATTTGAGGGGGCCACCCCTCCCTCAAGTTGATGGGATTAGTAGTAGTAGTAGAATTTATACAATGCCCTATACCCGGGTGGTTCACACATTTTTTAGTTATGAGACGTTTTTAATTTTTTAAAATAACAATAAATAAAGTTTAAATTGTCATCCAGCATTACCCAAGCCCTGAAACTTCATTTCGAAAGCCGACTAATCAACAGGTTCTCTCGCCTACCATTAACATGTCCTGGGAGTCTACTGAGCAAACCTGAGCACCCTCCCCCCAGACCCATGTTAAGTTCCATATAATTGGCTGAAGTACAGTGGTACCTCGGTTTACAGATGCTTCAGGTTACAGATGCTTCAGGTTACAGACTCTGCTAACCCAGAAATAGTACCTCGGGTTAAGAACTTTACTTCAGGATGAGAACAGAAATTGTGCAGTGGCAGCTGGAGGCCCCATTAGCTAAAGTGGTACCTCAGGTTAAGAACAGTTTCAGGTTAAGAACGGACCTCCGGAACGAATTAAGTTCTTAACCCGAGGTACCACTGTAGTCATGCCTTCTGGGGGATAAAGCCCAGCTGTGTGTAAGTGAAAGTGGCATTCCAATGGTTTGTGCGCGCGTTTTATGATGATGCGAGGCTGGGCTTACCTGCCCCACAATGTTTTACAGTGGTACCTCTGGTTACATACTTAATTCGTTCTTGAGGTCTGCTCTTAACCTGAAACTGTTCTTAACCTGAAGCACCACTTTAGCTAATGGGGCCTCCTGCTGCTGCCGTGCCGCCAGAGCTCGATTTCTGTTCTCACCCTGAAGCAAAGTTCTTAACCCGAGGTGCTATTTCTGGGTTAGCGGAGTCTGTAACCTGAAGAGTATGTAACCCGAGGTACCACTGTATTCAACTTGGGTTGGCACCACTGATTTGCTGGGAAGCACAGGTCCTGCTGGGGGGCTTTTTACAGGCATCTGAATGGCCGGAGCCAGTTGGGATGCGGGACAAAACGGTCCGTTGGTCGGATCCACCCAAAGCTGTTCCCCACCCGCTTCCTCCCAAGCCATGGGCGTAGCCGGGGGTGCAGGGGGCAGCTGCCCTCCCCATCGAGTAAATAATAATAAAAAGTAAGCAATTGCATTGCCAATAACTCTGTTCTGCCCCCTAACATAAAGGCTGCCCCCCCATAAATCCTGTCCCAAGCGGCGCCCCCTACCTTGCTCGCAAGGCCCCTTGCTGCGCTGCTCGACGGGGCGCCCGCCGCGGCTCTGGGCGCGCAAGCTGGCCGCCCGCAGCTGGCAGCCGCTGGGGTAGGTGAGCCCGTCGCTGCCGCACACCGGGTAGCGGCTCTTGCAGGCGCACACGCCCGGCTGGCCCTTGCGCCGACGGCGGCACTCCAGGCCGGTGGCGCAGCGGCCCCAGCCCCCGGCGGGCCCGGCCGACGGAGACCCGGCGCCGCACGCCTCGCCCTCGCCCCGCGCGCACTGCCAGCAGCACCCGCAGCCGTCGCGGACCTTGCCCAGAGGGCAGCCCCGGGCCGGCAGCGGCGGGCACTCGGAGGACGGGGCGCACGGCGGACAGCCGGCGGAGGGCGAGGGCTCGCCGAGGGACGCGGAGCAGCAGCAGCAGCAGCAGAAGGCCAGCAGGAGGAGGCAAGGCGGCGCGGAGCCGAGGCGCGACATCGCGGGGACGACTCGACGGGCGGCGGCTGCTGCTGTTATTCCCGCTCGGAGCTGGCGCGGGGAATAAGCGCTGGGAGAAAAAGGCTGACTTGGAAACTCCACCCCCTGATCCCCTTCCGCCCGCCCGCCTGGATTGGTTTGATTTGTGTTATGTTCGGCGTGAGACAGGATGCCAGTAGGTTCTGTTGTTGTTGTTGTTTAGTCGTGTCTGACTCTTCGTGACCCCATGGACCAGAGCACGCCAGGCCCTCCTGTCTTCCACTGCCTCCCACAGTTTGGTCAAACGCATGCTGGTAGCTTCGAGAACACTGTCCAACCATCTCGTCCTCTGTCGTCCCCTTCTCCTTGTGCCCTCCATCTTTCCCAACATCAGGGTCTTTTCCAGGGAGTCTCTTGTGACAGAGCGTTCCACCAAGTCGGGGCCAGTACTGAAAAGGCCCTGGCCCTGGTCAGTGGCGTAGCGTGGGGGGTGCAGGGGGGGCCGGCCGCACCGGGCGCAACATCTGGGGGGGGCGCACTCGCACTGGCAGCTCTCTGCCCCTACTAAAATCCACGGGTTAGGGGGCGCAAATTACTTGCCTTGCCCCGGGTGCTGACAACCCACGCTACGCCACTGGCCCTGGTTGAGACCAATCTAACCACCTTGCGACCTGGGACCTCCACAATGTTGTCATTTGTGGACCTTAAGGTCCTCCGTGGGGCATACCAGGAGAGGTGGTCCCGTAGGTACGTGGGTCCTAGGCTTTTATGTCTTTTTTATGTTTGTTGCCTCGGGAAGGCAGCGTATCTGTGCTTTAAATAAGTAGCTAAATAAATGACAGCTAAATAGAGCCTCCATGTTCAGGAACAGCATCTATTTCAGTGTCAGAGGGTAGAGGGCAAGCAACAGGGGCCGGCTGTTGCCTTTGTGGCTTGTTTGCGACCTTTCCAGAGGCATCCAGGTTGCCAGTTGTGGCAAAAAGGGGTGTTAAGACTTTTTCCTGAGCCAGTGTAGATCACCTTGAGCTTTTAAATCCTGCAGCCGCTTGAGGAAAGTTCTGTTCCCCTCTGCAAGCCGGAGCAAGACAGAAGTGCCTTGGGGCATGTGCAGAGTGCCTCCCCGTCGTCACCGAATGATGATTGCTATCCCATATATTAGGCAGTGTTTTTGTTCCGCTCCTGTAAGAGGGATGAATATATATATCCTCTCCAGTTTCCTCAGGTAAGGAGGAAGTTTTTTTCTGTGCAGGAAAAGGGGTGATCAAGGGATAGATGAAGAGTAGTCATGAAAAATCAGTGAGACAATGCTCCTGAGCATGTGCAAAGGACCTCAGGCATACCCAGGGGTGCCAACTTGAATAAAATATAGGGGGCGTGGTGTAAGTCCCGCCCCACACATTCAATCACACGCACACCATTTTAATGGCAATACTTTGGGGCCCCTCCAAACACCTCAAATATTTTATTGGGGGGCAAAGACTCCTCAGTTCACCCAGCTACAACTCAAACCCGCAATCTTATTTTTCATTTCATTTAAACCCTGGCACCGGTCCCTGTAGTCTAATATTGAGGGGGCTGAAGACACCTCCGTCCCCTAGAGTTGGCACACCTGCTTCAGGTGGAAATTATTCTGCTAGATATCTGACAAAGACATTTTTCCAGCACCCAAGGCATGCACGTTCATTTCATAGCTGTCAATTTTCAGATTTGAAAATAAGGAATCAGTCTACGGGATATCTAACAATCCGGGATAGCAGCGGGAAACGGCACTGGAATAAGGGAATTTCCCGCAAAAAAAGGGAAGGTTGACAGCTATGCTTCATTTTGGGGTACATGGGGGTGAGCTCCCCACATTTCTTTGGAAATTCTCTCGCTAATCTGTGAACAGTGTTCCTCTCCTGTACAATGCAATTTGACCCAACAGTGCCGCCTACTGGCCAATGGTCACATCACAGCCTGAAATACAACATCTTGCAATTCCAGAGAGGGCAGCCCTGTTAGTCCCTTGCTAAAAGAACCCCCACGAAATTCACGGGCCATCTGAGAGGAATCCTTTGGCCTGGGGAGAAAGATGGTGCCAAGCTGATGGGGTGCGTGTTTGGAGCAGGGCCGGATTTAGTTTTGATGAGGCCCTAAGCTACTAATCGCCGAAGAATTGATGCTTTTGAATTATGGTGCTGGAGGAGACTCTTGAGAGTCCCATGGACTGCAAGAAGATCAAACCTCTCCATTCTGAAGGAAATCAGCCCTGAGTGCTCACTGGAAGGACAGATCATGAAGCTGAGGCTCCAATACTTTGGCCACCTCATGAGAAGAGAAGACTCCCTGGAAAAGACCCTGATGTTGGGAAAGATGGAGGGCACAAGGAGAAGGGGACGGCAGAGGACGAGATGGTTGGACAATGTTCTCAAAGCTACCAGCATGAGTTTGACCAAACTGCGGGAGGCAGTGGAAGACAGGAGTGCCTGGCGTGCTCTGGTCCAGGGGGTCACGAAGAGGCGGACACGACTAAATGACTAAACAACAACAACAACAACAAAGCTACTAAAGGTAATGGGGCCCTTTATATATCCAGCTGTCCTTTGTCAACAACAAATTGTCGCTGTTTTTTGTGTTGAAGATATGCTATATGGTAATTTATGGACCTAAGAGGTATCTAAAGCCATTTGTGCATGTTGCCATGCAACCAGTCTATGCAGAATGTAGGCACCCTATATATAGAAATGAGCAAACCAGTGATATTTTAGGGAGCAGGCGGGGCCCATTACTTACATCACAGGAGCCTACGCAACACAAAACACTGTTGCTGTATGTAGGTTTTATTTTATTTGTTTTTTATCTTATATTTTGGAAATGTACATCCCGATTTATTTTCCTTTAATTTTTTGGGGGGGGCCCAAGAGAGTGGGGCCCTAAGCTATAGCTTGTTTGACTTATATGTAAATCTGGCACTGGTTTGGAGTGGCAGGAAAGTTTTTTGCAAGGTGTCCTTCCCAGGAGAAGAGAGAGAAAAGATTGGGATCCATCTGGTAACAGTATATTATCCCTGAACTTGCATTGGAGAATACTATTCCATCTGAGAAAGACCAGGGAGGAAGCCTATCTTGGTGGTAAAGCACATGTGCACATAAAGCATGGCAGAGCATACGCTTAGCGCATTGAACCCCATGCCTTTCCAGGTAGATCAGTCTGCAGTCCTGGAGAACAGCTGCATATGAATGCAGAAGTTATTGGGCAAGATCAGGTGTGGGGAACCTTTGACCCTCCAGATCTTGCTGAAAATCCCTCCCAACAGTTTCAATAAATCAGAGGTTTTTCTGATAAGGAATCAAAGTATCAACAAGAAATACTGAATAGTGATGTTAAAATCTTATCTAAAATGTATAAATTGCTGTTGGAGTGGTATACAAAGGATGAGGAGGTTGTCGGTTATGATTCATTGGGCCAAAGACTTTGGATATAATATACAATTAAAAGATTGGGTAAAATTGTGGAATGAAGGAATGAAATTTACTGCGTGTACTACAATAAAAGAGAATGTGATGAAAATGATATATAGATGGTATGTGACACCAGTAAAATTAGCAAAAATGTATAAAGTAAGTAATAAATGCTGGAAGTGTAAAGAAAAAGAGGGAACATTTTACCATATGTGGTGGGAGTGTAAAAAAGTGAAATGCTTCTGGGAAATGATATATAATGAGTTAAAAAAAATTGTTGAAATATATATTTGTTAAAAAACCAGAAGCATTTCTATTAGGAATAATAGGAAATGAAATTAACAAGAAAGAATGGAAGTTGTTTTTGTATGCAGTAACTGCAGCAAGAATATTAATGGCCCAAAAATGGAAACAAGAAGATTTACTGTACCTACGGCTGAAGAGTGGAGAATGAAACTAATGGATTACGCGGAACTTGATAAATTAACAGGAAGGATCCGGAACCTACGAGACCAGAAATTCACTGAAGACTGGATTAAATTTACAGATTATATGAAAAATATATGTGATGATCAGACAATGTTTGTAAGTTTTCAGGAAGTTCTGTGAAAATCAATATTAGAAATATTGTATAAAAATAAGGTAGATTATGATGTTATTATAGTGCAATATTAATTAGGGAATGTGAAAGAAGTGATTAAGATGGAGAATTATCAGACGAGTTGATAGAAGTCCAAAAAGATGATGTTGGTGATAAACTGGATGTTATATTTTGTATAATGCTATATCTGAAAATTTAATTAAAAAATATATATATATATATAAACAGTTTCAATAAATCGTTATTAGACTATAAGCCAGTGTTTCCCAGACTTGGGTCTCCAGCTGCTTTTGGACTACAACTCCCATCATCCCTAGCTAGGAGGACCAGTGGCCAGGAATGGTGGGTACTGTAGTTCAAAAACAGCTGGAGACCCAAGTTTAGGAAACACTGCTATACGCAATAAAAATATGTTGTTATGAGTTTGTAGGTGCTGGACACCTCTAATCCCTGGATACAGCAAAGGTGAAAAGCTAATCAAGCCAGGTTAGCTTCCTGTTGAAGTGATCACCTGGGTATTAAGAGAACAAAGGAAAGGGGAATCTGTGCTAGATGGAAATAAGTGGGGCCCGTACTTCAACTCTTAGTTTGAAAAATAGAGTTGAGTTTTGCTGTGATGTGACCTAGAAACAAGCAGAGAAAGAGACTGTCCCAGGTCTCTGCTTACATCAAAGGCTGTGGCTATGTGAGAAACAATACCCTTTCGGGGTGTTGATGTTGTGAAACCCCTCCATCGTAGGCTCTGGTTGTATATAAGTGCAAATAAACCATACAGTGGTACCTTGGTTCTCAAACTTATTCTATTCCGGAAGGCCGCTCCAAAACTAAAGCGTTCCAAAACCAAGGTGCGCTTTCCCATAAAAAGTAATGCAAAACAAATTAGTCCATTCCAGACTTTTAAAAACAACCCCTAAAACAGCAATTTAACATGAATTTTACTATCTAACGAGACTAGCGATCCATAAAATGAAAGTAATAATCAATGTACTGCACTATAAAATAAATAAGACAGTATCGTAGATGATAAAAATAAAAATTAATTTTTTTTCTTACCTGCACTGATGATAGTCATTGTTTGGATGGGGGGCTTTTATCCATTTCCACAGTCACACAATCAACCAATCAATCAGTAGCTGAACTGGGTTCCACACCGTCACAAAAACAAATTAATCAAAAAAGCCTCAAAAACATAAAATAAATAGCAAAAACAAAAGTGCCAAACTCAGTCAGTTCCAGAAGTCCATTTGACTTCTGAAATGTTCGAAAACCAAGGCGCAGCTCCTCTGCTTGGTGCAGGTGCCCCTTCTGGGTTTTCCGAGTTTGAGAACCAAAGCATTTGAGAACCAAGACACCACTGTATATCATAGACACTATAGCCTCTGCTGTGCCTCATTCCCAAAAGGAAACACAAATCTTGTATGAACAGTGGAGGGGTTATCCCTTCATGTATGTATCACCATGAAAGTTTGGCACATCATTTTCTTGCTCTCACCCAAGGCTCCAGCCCATGTCATAGCTGTCAACTTACAAATTTGAAAATAAGGGACCAGCAGCCTCGAAAATAAGGGATCAGCAGCCAAAATAAGGGATTTTAGTCAACCAGCTGAAATACAAAGTTAAAAGGGACCAGATAATTTTGGAGAGCAGCGCCGGTTTTTAGCCCTTCGTTTCCAGAGGTTGCTGCTCAAGACACCAGCCGATGAAACACTGCAATTAAATAACTACAAGCAGCAACCACTTTTCACGCAAAACGAAGTCCAAGCTACAAAGATGCTGCTGCAGTTCTGTATCTTTTCTCTCGTGCTCCATCTGCAGCTCTCAATTCCATCAGGTGGGGCGGAAGGAAGGGGGGGGGGAATAGCGCCCAAAGTAAACCCGCAGATCAGACCATCTATGCTAGTCTACCACTACAAATCTATGGGAGAAGCGCTTGCAGTCCTTCCTCCGCTTTCCCCCTCTATGGTTAGCCCTTGGAACACCTGCCCGCGCCTCTTCCTCCTCCTCTTCCTCCTCTCTCTGAACTGCTTTCTCTATGGTTGCCCTCGCTCTCCTCTCAAGGCTCATCAATTCATAGACCATGCCAGGCTGCCCATCTCATCTGGGTCCTTCAGCGGCACAGCCGCAGTACGGCCTAGCGGGAGCGGCGGTGACGGGCAGAGAGGAGGCCCCAGGCAGAGACGCGCAGTTCGGCGGCCACAAGGAGGATGGTCGCGGAAGGGCCCGAGGCTCCCGTCAGTCCTGGCGGGGAGGGGCTCCCAGGGGCCGAGGCTGGTGAGAGGAGGCCGGAGGGGGGCGGGCCGGGCAGCCAAGCAACACAGTTGGAGCCTCCCTCCTCCCTGGCCGGCAGAGAGGGAGGGAGGGAGAGGAGCTGCTTCCTTTGAAACCCGGGAAATTTAAGGGACATCATCAATAAGGGACAGCAGCGGGACACGGCGCTGGGATAAGGGAGTTTCCCGCCAATAAGGGACGGTTGACAGCTATGGCCCATGTATGACTTTTTGAGGATGTGTGTTCTAATGCCTAGATTATTTTTCTACAGGGAAGCTATATTCCACTGTTTGTTTGTACATCTGGGGACAGATGCCTTGTTCTTTTGTGGAGAGGAAGTTAAGAGAGGGTAGACTGTATGCCTGAGCCGCCATTCTAATTCCCGGATCCAGCTCAGATTCAATTGCTCGAATAGACAGGCCAGTCTGGTAATGGCCCACTAAACATGGATTTTTAAGGTAACAAAGGAAGTGGTTCTGTGCCAGAAGGTAAACGGGCACAGTTGGTTAGCTGGACACAGTCTGTCTGTTCGTTGGAAAGACTAACAGAGTTTAGTTTTGTGAGCTGGAAACCAGAAGCAGAAAGAAGCAGGCTGGGCAGCCGAGAGACAGAGCCATGCCTGATTTCTTCTGGAATCCAAGGCTGTGGGTGGGTATGGGAGAAATAAGTTCCTCTTGAGGTGTTAATGCTGTGAACCCCTCCACCGTAGGCTCAGGTTGTAAGGTAAAGGTAAAGGGACCCCTGACCGTTAGGTCCAGTCGCAGACGACTTTGGGGTTGCGGCGCTCATCCCGCTTTATTGGCCGAGGGAGCCGGCGTACAGCTTCCGGGTCATGTGGCCAGCATGACTAAGCCACTTCTGGCGAACCAGAGCAGCACATGGAAATGCCGTTTACCTTCCCGCCAGAGTGATACCTATTTATCTACTTGCACTTCGTGCTTTCGAACTGCTAGGTTGGCAGGAGCAGGGACTGAGCAACGGGAGCTCACCCCATCGCGGGGATTCGAACCGCCGACCTTCTGATCGGCAAGCCCAAGGCTCTGTGGTTTAACCCACAGCACCAGGCTGTATATATGTGCAAATAAACCATATGTTGTACAGACACCAGGCTCCACTGTGCCTTATTCCAAAGGAGATACGAGCCCTGGGTTAAGCTCCTGGCATCTCACACTGCTCAGAGATCAGAGTGGTGTGCAACATATGGAACCATTGCAGAACTGCCCACCCCACCTATAAACAGGGAAGAGTTAAAACACACTCCCCAGTCAAATGAAAATGACCATCCAAGTTACTTAACCTTGGCCACTGAAAGCCAGCTCAGAGCGGAAAGTTTTACACTTAATCTAAAACATTCACAGTTCCTCTAAAAAAACGCCATGACGATTACAATGAGTCCATGCTGGCAAATTCCTGACTCCACCCACTTCTCCTTTCCTTCTACTAGCAGGCATCATAAACTCTCATTTTCTGTGACACTCCCAACTTTCTCAATACACAATGCCTGGTTTTTTGTTTTGTTTTTATATAAAAAAGTACTGCTTTGATTAGGTTATCAAGATAAAAGTGATCTGTTCACCAGAGCATTAAATCACGTAGCGATGGATTATTTAAAGTATCTTGGTTCATTAGCCATGCATTACCTTTAACATTTGGCAAGACTGAATTGTGGCCAGGTGGTGTCCCTTTGCAAAATGGCAAAGGATCTGGGTACCTGCCCAGCCAAAACGTAAAAGGGTGGAGCAAGGGACATTTTGCGCTAGCAAAAGGAGTCGGAGATATGCACATTAGTATCTTTTGGGCTGAGAGGATTTAGTGAAGATTAAAATGGAGAAACCTGGAAGAACTATGAGCTTCGGGTTGTGGGTAGGAGCCAAGTCCTGTGACAAGAAGCCACATCAACTAACCTCAAGCCAAGTCCACTTATATTCAAAAAGGTATGAAGTTGCCATAGGCCACATGTGGCAAACTACAACCCCCCCCCATCTTCTGCAGCCGACATGGACGATGATTAGGGATAATGGGAGTTGTAGTCCAAAACGAATGCAGGTTAGATTCCCAGTCTGATTGGTGGCAGCTTTTCAGAAGCCAAGAGAGTCTTTTCTAGCCTCACAACGTGGGAGAGGTTGTAGCTCAGAGTGAGAAAGCAAGATAGAGAGCACATGTTTTTCCACATTGTTGTTGTTTAGTCGTTTAGTCGTGTCCGACTCTTCGTGACCCCCTGGACCAGAGCACGCCAGGCACTTCTGTCTTCCACTGCCTCCCGCAGTTTGGTCAAACTGATGCTGGC
Source organism: Podarcis filfolensis (assembly GCF_964270895.1). Classification (NCBI taxonomy): domain Eukaryota; kingdom Metazoa; phylum Chordata; class Lepidosauria; order Squamata; family Lacertidae; genus Podarcis; species Podarcis filfolensis. The sequence continues at coordinate 32,588,319 of NC_139621.1, read as the reverse complement.
AGCCTCGAGAACACTGTCCCACCATCTCGTCCTCTGCCGTCCCCTTCTCCTTGTGCCCTCCATCTTTGCCAACATCAGGGTCTTTTCCAGGGAGTCTTCTCTTCTCACGAGGCGGCCAAAGTATTGGAGCCTCAGCTTCAGGATCTGTCCTTCCAGTGAGCACTCAGGGCTGATTTGCTTCAGAATGGATACGTTTGATCTTCTTGCAGTCCATGGGACTCTCAAGAGTCTCCTCCAGCACCAGAATTCAAAAGCATCCATTCTTCGGCGATCAGCCTTCTTTATGGTCCAGCTCTCACTTCCATACATCTCTACTGGGAAAACCATAGCTTTTACTATACAGACCTTTTTTGCACATAGGTGGTCCAAATTTCAGCTGTTAAATCTTAAAAGGAGCTCACGTAGCAAGAATGAGAAAGACCCCGGAGTCAGAAGGGACAAGACTAGGCTTAGGGCAAGGATGGGGAACCTTTGACCCTTCAGATGCTCCCATCAGCCCCAGTCAGCATGGCCAATAGTCAGGGATGAGGGGAGTTGTGGTTCAGTAACAGCTGGGGAGACACAGGTCCCCCACCTCTGACTCAGGGACTAGCAGTGTGGCTTCATATTTATATCTTTATACTGGAGATACCAGAGGTATTATGCACACACCTGCAAGCTACGATTTGTCCCACATCTGCTGGAATCTGGATTTGAACCCATACCCCGAGGTAAGGCAGAAGCCAAGGGCAATTATTGTAATTAAATCACTGTGCCACACATATGGAGCCTAGAACTGGCGTCTGTTAATTACTGTGGCTTGGGGATCCCTTAGCTGTGTGCCAGAGAAACAAGGAATAATTTAACACCTGATCCAAAATAACTGACCTTTTAGCAAGCTGTCCTGCCAGAGGGCCAATGACCCTGCTTTGATTTGATTTTAATGAACAGTTTGTACCTTGCTGCAACACCTGAAACCATTGTCCGTCATGCCAGGGAACATCGCAGGATTATAGACCATTTGCCAGGTGAGCAGATGGAAATAAGACGCAGCGATGCAGAGAGACGACCTTCCAGAAATGATGCAATTAAACAGATGCTTAATGTCAGAGGGTGTTGCTGCAACCATTGCGTGAGATGCATATATAAAGAATTGGAATTGATGCAGAGAGCTAGAGAAACTCCTGCTCCCCTTCAAGATGGCCAGGATTCTGTTCCTAGCGTCTTTCCTACTCTTAGTTGCAGGTAAGTCCGTAGAATTAGTGGTGCTTCAGGGACCAGAGGGCTGGTTTATGCAGACCTTGTTCAGCACTTGAAGATAACACATGTAGCTGGCATATTCTTGTTTAGTGGCAAGTGATGGCTAGCATGTATGAAAGGGCTATCGCAGGTCGAAGACCACTGGTCAAAAATCTGTATCTCACCTCAGTCACAAGGCTTTAAGTGGAGGAGATTTATAGATTCAGCAGATAATTTTCAAGGGATATGGCAATCACAGGTAGAACACATGGGTATGCACATGTGTGTACACAAATGTGAGCGGGACACAGGTGGCGCTGTGGTCTAAACCACTGAACCTCTTGGGCTTGCCAATCAGAAGGTTGGCAGTTCAAATCCACACGAAGGGGTGAGCTGCTGTTGCTCTATCCCAGTTTCTACCAACCCAGCCATTTGAAAGCATACCAGTGCAAGTAGATAAATAGGTACCGCTGTGGCAGGAAGGTAAACAGCATTTCCGTGCTCTCTGGTTTCTGTCACGGTGTTCCGTTGCACCAGAAGCGGTTTAGTCATGCTGGCCACATGACCCGGAAAGCTGTCTGTGGACAAACACCGCCTCCCTCGGCCTGAAAGCGAGATGAGTGCCGCAACCCCATAGTCGCCTGGACTTGGCTGGACTTAACCATCCAGGGGTCCTTTACCATTTTTACACTAATGTGTGTGCAAGGAAGGGGGTGCCAAACTGGGTCCGTGACCCGGATGAAGTAAAGCCTAGTTTCACCCTTGCCTAATTATCCTTTTATCTTTGAACTAAGCATGCCACTCAGTGAGAAAGCTTTATTCTTTAAAAAAAAACAAAAATGCATCCTGCATTTGGCAGGGCAGGGAGGTGAGAGAGAATGACAGCTGCCACCCCGTCCCCCCAAAATTGAGCAGCTGCGTCAATATACAATGACTACATCCAGGCCAGCACAGGAACAGCAGTGGTGAAGTAAGATGTTATTTCTTCCTTTATTTTGCAGGTGTATATCCTGACTTGCTACCAGAGGATAAGAAAGAAGACTTGGGAGGAGGTAATACAAAATTCTACAATTTATGCACAGGGACAGTGACAGGGACACACACACACACACACACACACACACAGTCCGCTTACTCCCCTGGCCAATGGATGTGACCAGGAATCTCCCCTTTGAGCTCCATAGGCCCAGGTCAGCTGGCAACTGAAGCAGCTTCTTAGTTGGAAGCAGGGTAGAGAGGGAAGGAACCTCCCTTCGGCTGGTAGAAGGTGATAAAAAAGGGAAGAATATTGTGCTGTTCCAATAAGCTGGATGACTTTTAAAAAAAACCCAAACCAACCAATTTTAATGATGTCAGCATGATTACCAAAAACGAACAGCAATGGGGGAAAAAGAGAAACAAAAAATCTTTGCACAAAGATTGTGGAGAGGTTATAGGACATTGCATCAAGAGATCATTACCCCACACATTCCAGTGTTTTCCATTTGTTGCAATAAATCCAAATTTGGGAGGATTTTTAAAAATTCTTTTGGATACCTAGATTTTTGGTTCTTAAAATTCTGCATATGATTTAATTGCCTCCCACTGATAATACTTCTTTGGCAGTGTTCAGGCTGCTTTAAATGCAATTTTACTTTTTAGCAGAGGAAGCAGGTAAGCAAAGATGGGAGCTGTGGGCTCAAGACCCTCCCCCCCCCAAAAAAAATATGGACGCTGGAGCAACACTTTCTCCTGCCCATATGCCCATAGCTAGATGTACCTCAAAATCAAACTGGCTAATACATACATGAAATTTCGGGATTAGGCTGAGCTACACGCTTGACTAGATGACTCTCAGTGTCCCTTCCAACTCTACCCGTTTATGACTGATTGCACTGGGAAAATCTGAGGACCTTTTACCCTCCTCGATGGGTACGTGGCATTGCTCCTGGGAGATGTGGATCAGGGCCTTCTTTGGGATGGATTTCTGCACCCACCTCTTGCTGAGAATGCTCAAAGTGTCCCACATTGCATCCCAGATGCTAGATGCTCCTAGCATCTCCTTAGAGAAAGCAAGGAGGACAAGACATTTCAATGCAGATCTTAAACGCTTTATTGCCGTACAAGATTGTGGCTTCTGTTCTAGTTAACAAGTCAAGTGCTCCATGGATGAGAGAGAAATAGAGGCTGTGACTCTAGAGGTGAAATTGGGTAGCCGTGAATTGGGTTCTCAATGCTGTTCAAAACGGGACTCAAGGTCAGTGGCAAGAATTAGACACAGGTGGAAGTCGCCAGCTAACAGAGGTTGCGGTTATACCTGAGCATGCGCCACAGGCAAACACTCTCGTCTGTGAAACCCTCCTCGACACCTGCTCCACTCAGTACGTCTCCTGGGAGGAAAGGGGACTTGGGCATGCACAGTGGCAGCCAGAGGTACCGTTGGGCCAGGGTGCTCAGGGTGGGGAGCTGCTCAGATTGCGCCTCCCACCACTGAGGCAGGGAGACATTTGCAGGAGCCGCCTGTGCCAGCTGTTGGTAGCGGAACCACTCCACCTCTGCCACCTCTGCCAGCCCAGGGATGGCCTGCTCCTGCTGCAGCAGCTGGCTCCAGCCCACAGCGCCCACCTGCTTGGGATCAAGGGCCCGCACGGCCTTCAATGTGGGCACCGCAGGGTGAGAGCTGAGCAAGTGCTCCAGGCGGGTGAGGCTGCAAGCCAGGACCTCGCGGAACTGCGATGCGAAACGAGGTGGGCACAGGGCCAGCTGCCTCCTGGTGTTTGGCCCGAACCCCGTGTCCAGGTGGTAAGAGAAGGCAATGCGCAAGGCCTCCAGCTCGCCATAGGCCCGGTGCGCTAATGGCTCCCCCAACTTGTGCAGGAACTGCGCCGTGCTCAGGAGGACTGCCCCATGCTCTGCTGCAAAGGTGGCCTCCGCCACCAACTCCTCACTGCCTGACCCAAGAAGCGCCTGCAGTTTGGCCATGGCGGCACCCTCTTCTTCATCAGCTGCCACAAACTCCATCAGGATGGGGAGATGTTCTGCGATGGCGCCAGCCTTCTCCAGCCAAGCCTCTGGCCCAGTCCACCTACTGGGAACGGGCAGGGAGAGTGCCAGGCCGCGCTCTCTCAGAAACAGCTCATAACGGTGGCGCAGGGCAGCCCGCCTCCCGAATGTCTCCTCCAGGAGGTGCAGCACAGAAACCAGCCTTTCCAACTTATCTGGCCACAGCTCCATCACGAGCTCCAGCTGGTGCGCCAGGCAGGGGATGTGAAGGGCAGTGGGCAACACTGTGCCCAGAATCCCGTTGGCAGCAAAGGCCTGGATCATGTGGGCATTCCCAGAAGTGACCACAGCCAGCACCCTGTGGGACAAGACGTGCCCTTCGCTCAAAACGCCCGTGACGGCCCGGGCCACCAAATGGTGGCTCAGCTGTTCCAAGAACTCCACACCCAGCAGCAGCGGAGACTGCCCAGGCCTATCGAGAGGCAGGACGGAGATGCCAAGGATGGCCCGCCCGTCCCCTGTCGTTGCCTCATGAAGGAAGACAAAAGTATCGCGGCGGTGGAGAACCTGCCGGAGACCCGACTTGTGGCGCCGGCGCAAGGCCGGGAGAACGCTGCGGTGGAGCTGCGCCACGGATGGGAGCGAGCGCCTCACGCCCAGCGGGCGCGTGATGAGAGCCTCGAAGAAGCCTGCCTCAGAAAGCGGGATGCCTGTGTGGGCCAAGGCCTGCACCAGAGAGAGCAGGATTGGGTCTGGTTCGGGGACGGATTCCAAGCGGCGGCACCAAGCTTGTCCCTCAGAGCGGAGGGATGAGGCTGAGGCCTGTTTGCGAAGCTGGGGGCATCTGGTGGAACCGGCATCTGAGCGACGGCGGCTGGGAGGAACGTGGGCTGGCGACGACTCCTCAGAGTTCAGGGAGGAACGCAGGCCAGAGGCCTGGGTGGGCTTCCTCAATGGAGTTGCCATGGCTCAGCTGTGGAAGAAGGTGGACAGGGTGTCAAGAGAGGGAAAAGATGTTTCTTGTACCTGGAGCAAAACTCTAACATTGGGCAGAGACACACCATACACATTGCTTCCCCCAAAGAATATTGGGAACAGGGGGGCCAACTTGGACAAAATATTGAGGAGCCCCCCAAGACATGGCACACAAACATCATTCGAATTGCAGTGTCCAACTTTGGGTGCCCCCTCCAGCCCCCTCAAATATTTTATAGGGGGGGGGCAAAGGGACCTTGGCCCCTAGGATAGGGTTACCAGACGTCCCTGGTTCCCGGGGACAGTCCCTGGATTTGCAAATCTGTCCCCAGACAAATTCCGTCCCCGGAATGTCCCCAGATTTGCAATCTGTCCCCGGGAAATGTGGCAGTGGCAGCCTCAGCAGCCCGGAGCCAGCCTGGTAGCGCAGTTGGCTCTGGCTGGCTTCAGGAGCTGCTTGCTGCCGTGGCGCCTGCCATTTTTCCTGCACCAGGCTGGCCCCTCCTGGGCAACACCTACCTGCCCGTGACTCCCAAGCTTCCCCTGATCTGTCAAAACAAAGGGGGGAGGGGGAAGGAGATCGGGGAGGCTCAGAAGTCATGGGCAGGCCGTTGCCCAGTTTTTTAAAAAACTCTGCGCATTTATGTTTCACAGGGTGTGAAAAAAGGGCTTTGCACCTTTATAAAATATGCATGTGTGCTTGGGCCCAGGGTCTTTTGCCTCACCACCCCCACTACTGACTCCCTGTTGCTACTCAGCTTCAAAAAAAAAAAAAAAAAGGGTCCCCGGATTCATTGAAAAAAAATCTGGTAACCATGTGTTATTTTAAAGACATATTCTTGAAGGAGGAGTGGATGGGCAAAGTGGCCAACCTTCCAATAGGAGACACTGGTGGCTCTTTGCTTAGTCCGCAAGTATCTAAGAAACAGGACTGGACCAGGCTAGGAAAACATCTGGGAGATATGGAAATTTTGAGTTCTCTTGCTTCCCTTTCACCAGATGTTTCCTAGTACACTGTGCAATTAGACAACTCTTTGCCTACATGGAGATTACGGACAACAAGAACCTTGCCTTGCTAAATGGAAGGAAAGAATTGTGGCATGCCAGGGTTTTTTAATTAATGGTAGACAAGACGGACAACGGGTTGAGTTTCTGCTATGCTTGATCATTTGCACAGTAGAGCCATGGAACATTAAAAAAAAAAGTGTCCCCGGATTCATTGGGAAAACATCTGGTAACCATACCCTAGGAGTTGGCTCCAATCCATGGGAACTGGAGTTTAAGGGTGCTGGGAAGTGCAGTTCTGTGAGGGGGTGGGGAAGCAAGGACTCTTATAGGGAAGTTGTGCTTTTTAAAAGTTTATTAATTTTTTAATGGTAAGAACCACCAGCATCGTATTTTCAAAATAGGAGCTGTAGAACATGCAAACTGGACAATAACTGTGTTGGTTTCAAGCCAGTATAACAAGTCATGTGCTTTCAATGTGCGTTGAATGTGCTTATGTTGTGGGTCTGCCCACTGCTTGTCATTGCAGGACCCCCCCAAACCCATTTTCACCCAGTCAAGAAATAGCAGCAACAACATACTAACACACTACATTTCACAGCTCAGCTGCCAACACACCCAGGTCTCCCCAGCCCATCCCTGAAGATGCAGTGCTGCATAGCACAACCGTTTACAGTGTGCAAATCTTTGCCTTAACACATTGCATCTCTATCAGGAAAAGCATTGGCTGCTACACTTCTGAACAGCAGCAAACATGGAACAGCAACAAACCAGGAACCTGGAGTCTCTAAAACAGTTTTCTTCCCCATGTAGGGTTGCCATTTTGTTAAAAGGGAAGGAAAGCTTCTAGCTTTTAGCAGCTAGGGCGCAGCAGGTGGGGGTTTTCTAAGCTTGCTGTACTGGGAAGTATTTTTCCTGCTTATTTCTGCTGGGTCCTACAGGAGCGGGAGGCACAGAACAACTGTCCATTAAGAGGCAACAATGGGGCAAATGTTTGTTCATTGTGTAGGCTTTTTACTTTTACATCCACACTGGCCCTAGGCCACACCATACATTGAAAGCCCTCTTATACCTCTTTAAATAGTCCCGGCTTTCCCCAGAGAATTCTAGGAGCTGTAGTTTATTAAGGGTGCTGGGAATCGTAGCTCTGCAAGTGGGCTAGGGACCAGCTCTCTCAGAGCACCCTTAAACTACAGTTCCCAGGATTCCTAGGCAGAGGGACAGACCAGAACTGTTTTTTATAAAGTGGAGAGGGCTTTAAGAGTTTGGTGCAGATGTGAGGGTCTTTCACCACATCCTCAAGTCTACCCAGTTCATCTACTTTATGCTACCCAACAGCCCTACCAGAGAAAGCCATTTATGCATTAAAACCATTCTCCTCTCATGGCACATTATGCCACCTACACATCACACACCAACCCCAGACTTGCTTTACTGTACAACACAGCTCCAAACCAAAGGCAAGGCTCTAGAGAAACAAGCATCTACCTTTCTGTCTCCCTATTGGTAAAACCTATTTGGTGTTTTGCAACTTTCTGACTAGTTGCAGGACCTTAGCCAGACCTAGCAGAGTAAACACAGAATCCACGGAAGCAATTGGCAACTTGGCTGCAGACAGGATAGACGAAGCAGGAACCAGGAACTTGTAGTTAGGTGTTTATTATATACAGTGGACTATTTACAGGAACAGAACACGGATCTTTTGCTAGCTCTCTCTTACACGACTCACAACTCCTACACTGACACACAGAACACTGAACTCTGAACTAACACATTCCAGTTAGTAGGCCATTAATTATCACTCCCTTCAGAGACCTTGACCAATCAGGGAGCTGTCTCCATGTCTCTGTTATCACCAGGCAGACTTATTCTTTCAGATTGCCTTCTGGCTGTCTGCCAAACCTTAACTGACTCTGTGTGAGTAGCTGCACGTACACAGTTTCCCAACACTCCCTTCACAAACCAAGCCCAGAACCTTTACTCCTCATCTACAGTAAACACAGGAAAGCACATAGTTCCCAGGTAGCTACCTACCCACTCCTCCTGTACAACAGCATCCAAGTGAATCTCCCTGAGACCCACCCTTGCTGTCTGCCTCTTTTATGACCCCAGCTATGTTTGGCTCCGCCCATCCACTTAGGACTCACCTGTTCCACCTGGGAATGAGGCCGGGCTTTACCTGATCAGCCAAAACAGGCACAGGCAGTGGTGTTGCTAGACTTGTGTGACACACACAAGTGTATTAAAGAGAAAGGAGGCCCTAGCAGTTGTTGTGTTGGGGAGTAGCCAGAGATTAATTTCTGCTTCATTCATTCTATGAACCATAACACCAAAATTGGGCTGATTTTTTTTTTGTGCCCCCCCCCCCCACAACTGGCAGTGCTGCATCTGACAAGCTGATCTCTGGAGGGTGTTCAGAAAGAGTGTGTGTTTGTGTGTCATCCCTGGAAAGTGTGCATAGGGATTACTCAGTGGTTTTTTCCTGGGGGGAGGAATGCAGGGGTACGCATACTCCTAATCATTTTGAGAATCTAAGTTTGGCCTCATTGAGGGGCAGTGTTTCAATATGAGTAGGAAAATGAGAGTACCCCTAAACATTTATTTATTTTGAAGAAAAAAAGCACTGGGATTACTAACTTTTTTTGGGAAGAGGTTGTGCACCTTTAACAGTAGAAATTTAACAGGTGAAGCATTTCCTGGTATCAAGGTACAATGCAATCATAGGAAAAGCTTTACTGGTGGAAGCTAATCAGGTAGTTGACTTGCCAGAGAAAAACAAAACAAAACTGGAAGCCTTATGAATGGCTAGGAAGGCATTTGGAGTAGAAAACTTCTTTAAAAAATTCAGGGAGACAAGTAAGCATTTTAACAGTAAGCATTTTACATTTAACAAATGTAGCCGAGTTACCATCAGTGCATCTCTATACTGGAGAAAACATCACCTGGTGATTTATGCCTCTTTTGCAGCTGTTAACAGGCACACAGCCACTGCTTCTTAAAAAGAAAAGGTGGCCGTTCTCACTGAGAGATAAAATACCGCATTTATTTTACTTTAAGGTGACAACAACGTTTAGAAGCCAAACCAAGCTGGGCTTTCTCTAGTTCCTTGGGATGCTGTGGGAGAACTGAGATTATTCTGCCATTGAGTATCTCCCTGGTTTGACTTAAATGTTTATTTCACTAATCATTTCCCTCTTTGTTGGGAAGATAGGGACTGTGACAGCGGGACCAAGGAAATTCTCAGTTCCATCACCAAACCACAATGCCCAGGATACAAAGCCATGGCAATTAAACTAATATTAAGACCAGATTGTAGCCCATCAAATGTTAGGTTTTTAGCTATTCCACGGTGCTTTAACTACGTAGAAGTGGATTATTGGAACCCTATTTCTAAGCAACCTCTCTCATCTCAATATGTATGGTCTGAAGGCACACTAGTGCCATGACCTTGCTGAAGCTGAGATCTGGGTCTGATCCTGAATGGGTGACTAGAAAACCACATGTGTACTGTCTTGGGTTCCAATACAGAAGGTTCCATTCCTGATAAGACTTCTTCTCATACCCTCCAATGTTTCTCTGATGAAAATAGGGACGCCCTATTCAACAACAACAACAATTTATTTATACCCAGACCATCTGACTGGGTTGCCCCAGCCACTCTGGGTGGCTTCCAACATATATAAAAATGCAATAAAACATTTTAAAAGCCTTCTCTTTACACGGCTGCCTTCCGATGTCTTCTAAAGGTTGTATAGTTACTTATCTCCTTGGCTCATGGGTTGCATAACTCCCGTACCCTCCAACATTTCTCCGATTAAAATAGGGTCATCCTGGGACGCGGGTGGCGCTGTGGGTTAAACCACAGGACTTGCTGATCAGAAGGTCAGCGGTTTGAATGGGTGAGCTCCCATTGCTCGGTCCCTGCTCCTGCCAACCTAGCAGTTCGAAAGCGCTCAAAGTGCAAGTAGATAAATAGGTACTGCTCCAGCGGGAAGGTAAATGGCGTTTCCGTGTGCTGCTCTGGTTCTCCAGAAGTGGCTTAGTCATGCTGGCCGCATGACCCGGAAGCTGTATGCCGGCTCCCTCGGCCAATAAAGCGAGATGAGCGCCGCAACCCCAGAGTCGGTCACGACTGGACCTAATGGTCAGGGGTCCCTTTACCTTTACCTTTTAAAGAAAAGCAGGACATTCTGGGATCAAATCAGAAACCAGGACAGCTTATGTAAATCCGGGACCGTCCCTGGAAAATAGAGACACTTGAGTCTTGCTTGCGCCTATCAGAATCACTAACCTAGAACGGCATGCAAATGAGGACGGCCACCATTGTTGATCTGGACGGTGCAAAAGTGACCTCTCAGTGGCTAAAGAACAGAGTTCCCATATAGAATGCTACTAATCTACCTCTAAAGGCAATTCAGTGTTCCATGTCCCTGAAAGGACGATTCCAGATTCATCTGCCTAACCTCATAGAATACCATTTCATGTTTTCCTTTCCTCCAGATGTTGATGAGCCTGCAGCACCCACACCACCTGTAATTGTAGTTACTGGAGTGATAAGCGGTGAGTCCACACATTTCTTCTACATCATGTAATGGCATTGATAAAAGGAATGGGCTGCAGTGAGAAATGGCTTAGACTTAGAGCATTCCTGGGTCACAAACCATGAGCCTCATTTTTAGTGGTCCAGGGATTGCCTGTAAAAATACAATAAAAACCGTACAGCATGTTACAGTTGCTGCAACAGGCAGAAAGACAGGAACCCTGTTATCTCTTTGCAGCGTGGCTGCGGAAGGAACTGGGTGTGGGGAGTTTGAGTGGACAAACACCCGGAAGCAAAACTATTAAACAGCCCCTCTCTTGGCCTTTCTCAGCCTCGATTGAAGCTTCCATGGCTGCTTTTCCTTGTTGTTGTTTTTAAATTGAGAGACTGACTTAAGTAATGCGTAGGTTGGTCCTGACACACAAACTAGACAAGATCTGTGATGGGTGTTCCCATATTTTTCTTCACATTTTGGCAAATAACAGCTGTGGGGGGTGGGAGAAGGGGGGGGCGTGATGAGGACCCCAGGGCTGGTCTGGGTTGGGTTGATTCTTCCTCCCAGCACCATTTTCTCAGTAGAAAAATGGCCTCCCCACTCAGCTGCTATTTGCTTTGTTCCTCTAGATGAGACCACAACGGCAAAGGTTGAGACTACAACGGCAAAGGTTGAGACCACAACGGCAAAGGCTGAGACCACAACTCCAGCATCAACACCTGGTGAGCATCTTGTTGACAGTTTCATTCCATTTCCGCTTTCTATACGCAAGGCAGTTTACAAGCTGAAGAAACAACAAAATATACAACAAAGACTGCACACCTTATATTTCAGGGGTGCCCAAACTTTTTTCAAAGAGGGCCAGATTTGATGAAGTGAACATGCGTGAGGGCCGACCGAAGTTGTTTTTTAGGACTGAGGTTGCTGAGCTTTTTTAAGGATTTTACCCCAGGACATATACTGCCATGGGGGCCAGATTAAATCGACCGGCAGGCCAGATTAGGCCCCCAAAACGGACTTTGGACATGCCTACCTTATAACAATCTGATCCAATACAAAAAAGCCATAATAAAAATATATCTGTAAAATAAACAACTGTTATCAAATAAAATAATATATTCAGTGATCCGTTGGAATTTAATAGTACACAATTGAAATTAAAGGAACCCCTGACCGTTAGGTCCAGTCATGGACAACTCTAGGGTTGCGGCGCTCATCTCGCTTTATTGGCAGAGTGAGCCGGCGTACAGCTTCCGGGTCATGTGGCCAGCACGACTAAGCCGCTTCTGGCGAACCAGAGCAGCACACGGAAACGCCATTTACCTTCCCGCCAGAGTGGTGCCTATTTATCTACTTGCACTTTGACGTGCTTTTGAACTGCTAGGTGGGCAGGAGCTGGGACTGAACAACAGGAGCTCACCCAGTCGTGGGGATTCGAACCGCTGACCTTCTGATTGGCAAGCCCAAGGCTCAGTGGTTTAGACCACAGCGCCACCTGCATCCCGTCAATTGAAATTAAATATCAGCAAATAATAATTAAACAGAAATCCACTGTTAACAATAACAATAAATGTTTACTAAAGTAGGATCAATAAAAATAACAGCAAGTCACAATGCATGATTTCACCGCTGCTTGAAAACACCCACCCGCCATTTATATCCTACAAGGGAATGTCCAGGGTTCTCCTCTCCCCATTATATACTCATGGCAACCCTGGGAGGTGCCGTATTTTTCATAAGACGCACCTGACCATAAGATGCACCTAGTTTTTAGAGGAGGAAAACAAGGAAAAAAATATTCTGAACGAAACAGTGGATGTATGCTTTTTGTGGTTCATGCTGTGGCCACGGACATGTGATCTGATGGTGAATTTGGGGTGACCGAATGCAAAAATCCTGAGGATCCATGTGGATCCATGCTTTGTAACCATGTTTTTGTGCCATTATGGCCCCACGCAACAGTGGGTGCGTGATTTTTTTGGTGCAGGCTGTAGCCATGGACATGCTATGTGATCTGATGGTGAATTTGGTGTGAATTTTGGGTGACCCAATGTAAAAATCCTGAGGATCCATGGGCTTTTTCCTCCCCCCTCCCAGGCAGCCTCTGCTAGTGTCCCTTATTTCTCTCCCAATCCCACCAATCAGCTGCTTCCATTCAACACTCCCTTCCCTCTTGTTTGCCTTAGTGTCTTTTCCTTAGCTGGAGCAGTTTTTTTGCTCCTCCTTTTCTTCTAATTTCTCTCCTTATTGCTTTAGTCTTCCTGTTTCCCCCCTTTGCAAGTTTGCTGTCTTTACCTCCTCTTCCCAGGCAGCCTCCTTTATCTCTAGAGTCCCTTATCTCTCTCCCTGATCGGCAAACGATCAGCGGCTTTGTTTCAACACCCACATCCCTCTTTCTTATTTTATTTTTTATTAAGGATTTTCTTGATTTACAAAGGTGTGTTCAATGTCTCTCTCTCGTATATATATATTTTTTCCATGTAACGTTTTTACAAGTCAGTTTCATTTGTTGAGACATTGGGAAGAAAAGGGGGGAAAGAGGTGATGGGGGGGGGAGATGAGTGGGGGTGGGGTAGGGTGGTGATGAAGCATGATCTGCTTTTTGCCCCTAGGCAATTCAGCTCCAGGGACCACACATTCACTCCATAAGACGCACAGACATTTCCCCTTACTTTTTAGGAAGAAAAAAATATGGAGCGAAAAATACGGTAGATTAGGCTGAGAGACAGTGACTGGCCCAAGGTCACCCAGTGTGCCTCATGGCTGAGGGGTGATGTGAACAGGTGTATTTTACCAGTGTATGATTTTATTTCTCTATAGCATTACTCATGCACCACTCTTTTGAATGAAGTTCACCCAAGGGGGTTCGAAACGACATGAAAACACAGAGAATGCAATTATCTGAAATAACCAAAGCCAACCAAGGCGGCCACTTACACAATGATTTACAATGCCAGTTTATAACAATCTGCGGAGGCGAGGTAAAATATTGAGCAGAGTGCTATATTTTGTAACATTTCTCTGTAGAAAAAGACCTCGACTCAGATTTCCAGATAAAGACACCCTGCATCTCTAGAGTTTTCCATCTTTCTGCTTGTTATTGTTGCTTTAACAAATAAAACTTCCTTCTTTTATTTCTTCATCCCAATACACACCTTTATCTAGCACCTTCCTCTGAATGGTTTGTCTCTTTCCAAGGTTTGTTGCACATAGAAGAAAGATCTTGAGATATGGCTCAGCCATTAGCTCGCCATGAGGAAACACCAACCATCTTTCTTAAGCCATTAGCTGTTCGTCTTCTTAACAAAAGGAATGAGCCTTCCAGTTGTTAAGACGCATGTATTTGTTGAACAGGGTGTATTACCCAGGGAGGGAAGCCGGGATCGTGTCCAAACCCAAATTTCCGGCCTCGTCACCATGGGCACCATGACCACGGCCCACGTCCGAAAGGAAAGGGATTCAAGAAGCCAAAGCATGATTCCTCTTCTGAGGAGTCGGTCCTCTCAGAATGGAAACCCAAGTTCCATTCCTCTTCTGAGGAATCTGGCTCCTCAGAACGAAGGCAGAAAAACGGTGGTCACCATCACCATGGGAAGAAGGGACATCGGAATCTCTGCAAGACTCCACCATGTGGGGAAGATGGAGACTGCCCAGATGATCTGAAGTGTTGCCTTATTTCCCGCTGTGGGAGGAGGTGTGTGAGACCCATACCCATGCTGCAAGGAAACAACCTTGGGGAATAAGTGTCTTAAACTCTGATGCTTGTTCCAAAGCTCCATCTTTGGTAAGTAGCGTCCTGCATTGCTCTGCATCAGTTCCATGTCCACCATGTCAAAACTGGCAGCCATGTTGTGCCTAACCTGCTGAAAATAATATCTATTAATACTCTGATATTGTGGTACAGTGGTACCTTGTTTCTCAAACTAAATCCTTTCCTGAAGTCCATTCCAAAACCAAAGCATTCCAAAACCAAGGCGCGCTTTCCCATAGAAAGTAATGCAAAACGGATCAATCCGTTCCAGACTTTTAAAAACAACCCCCAAAACAGCAATTTAACATGAGTTTTATTATCTAACGAGACCATCGATCCACAAAATGAAAGCAATAATCAATGTACTGTACCATAAAATAAATAAGACAGTATTGTAGATGATAAAAATCAAAATTGCCGTATTTTTCGCTCTATAAGACGCACCAGAACATAAAATGCACCTAGTTTTTGGAGGAGGAAAACAAGACAAAAAAAATTTTGAATCTCAGAAGCCAGAACAACAAGAGGGATCGCTGTGCAGCGAAAGCAGTGATCCCTCTTGCTGTTCTGGCTTCTGGGATAGCTGCGCAGCCTGCATTCGCTCCATAAAATGCACACACATTTTCCCTTAGTTTTTAGGAGGGAAAAAGTGAGCAAAAAATACGGTAATTCTTTTTCTTATAGAGCAAAAAATACGGTAATTCTTTTTCTTACCTGCACTGATAATAATCATTGTTTGGATGGGGGGCTTTTATCCATTTCTGCAGTCACTCACTCACTCACTCACTCACTCACTCACTCACTCAATCAGTAGCTGAACTGGGTTCCACACAGTCACAAAAACAAATTAACCAAAAAAGGTACAAAAACAAAAATGCAAAATAAATAGCAAAAACAAAAGCGCCAAACTTAATCCATTCCGGAAGTCCATTTGATTTCCAAAATGTTCAAAAAACCAAGGCACAGCTTCTGATTGGTGCAGGGCCCCCCAGAAACAATAGCCGACAGCCACATTGGATGTTCGGCTTCCGAAAAATGTTCAAAAACCGGAACACTTACTTCCGGGTTTTCAGCGTTTGGGAACCAAGGCGTTTGAGTACCAAGGTACCACTGTATTCTGCATTCCCCCACCTACCCTTCCTGAAACAGTGGAGTGGGAGGTGGGAAGTGTGTTTTGACCATTTGGGCATATAAGCAGTATAGAAGTTAATGATAATTCTAGTTTTGTTGACGAAAAGGTGGGAGACCAGCTTTTGCACCACTTGCGTCTCCTGCTTGGCCCGGAGAGAGGCTCCATTCTCCAAGAACTTGCTTGCTAGCTCTTTGAACACCAGGTGGAGCCGCCAACCCCACTTAAACAACCTGTTCTTTTCTCCCCCGCAGAACTGGAATAGACGTCACAGCAGGACTAAACCACAGGTGGGACCGGCTGAATAAATTCTGCACCCTTTCAGGTTTAATTGGCTTCCTCAAAAAGCAAAACAAAAAAACAACCAGATTAAAAAATAAAAGCATTAGCAACTGATTTTCAAGCTGTGTATGCTCATCTTTTGTGCCCATTGAATTCATTTGATATTTGCGTGAAAGCTCAGGCCCTCAGGGCACCTCAATGATATAATAATAATAATAATAATAATAATAATAATAATAATAATAATAATAATAATAATTTATTATTTGTACCCCACCCATCTGGCTGGGTTTCCCCAGCCACTCTGGGCAGCTTCCACAAAGACCAAAAATACACTAAGATGTCACACATTAAAAACTTCCCTGAACAGGGCTGCCTTAAGATGTCTTCTGAATGTCAGGTAGTTGTTTATCTCTTTGACATCTGATGGGAGGGCATTCTACAGGGCGGGCGCCACTACCGAGAAGGCCCTCTGCCTGGTTCCCTGTAGCTTTGCTTCTCGCAATGAGGGAACCGCCAGAAGGCCCTCGGCGCTGGACCTCAGCGTCCGGGCAGAACGATGGGGGTGGAGACGCTCCTTCAGGTATACTGGGCCGAGGCCGTTTAGGGCTTTAAAGGTCAACACCAACACTTTGAACTGTGCTCGGAAACGTACTGGGAGCCAATGTAGGTCTTTCAAGACCGGTGTTATGTGGTCTTGGCAGCCACCCCCAGTCACCAGTCTAGCTGCCGCATTCTGGATTAGTTGTAGTTTCCGGGTCACCTTCAAAGGTAGCCCCACGTAGAGCGCATTGCTGTAGTCCAAGCGGGAGATAACTATGATGCTATGGAAAACATGAATCATAACAAAAGCAGCATGGGAGGGTGGCTAGGACACTACCAGAAAGCAATGGTGGAGCATTTCTTGCTGGTGCCCGGGGTGGGTAGGTGTGCCATGGGGGCTGTGCACACTGCTAGAGTGACCCCCGCCCACTGGAGCCAAGTGGGGCCATGCTGTGCCGTTTGCCCGGCCATGCAGTGGGGAGCCTGGCTGGCCAACTCCTTTGAAGGGCACACACAAAAGCGGCTCGGGCTGGCAGGGCGCAAGCCTGTTGTGTCCTCCTCAAGGCTAAGTACACACTAGCAGCTTGAAACACGGAGAGGTTGGTTCTCCTTGCTGCGATTCGAGTCACATTCTTATGTTGCTGCATACACCAGAAAAGTAGGTGGGGATGTCTTCACCTCATTACTCAATTTATTTTCTTGCGCATGCAAACACCCACACACACACCCAGCTCCTATTCACCAGAGCTGTCGTCAAGAGTATGTGCAATGACTATCTGAAATGTACACATCTCAGCTTAACTGTGGCTTCTGTATTCAAACCAGATGGAAGCTGGTTTGAGGGGGAACACATCAGACAGGAATATTTCTCAAGAAGCTACAAGATACCTATGGATTGTAGTTAATGCTATGTGCCCATGGCTTCAAACACCAGTGGTGGGAGCGCACTGGAGCCAGAGTAAACGGGAATGTGATGTTGTTGCTGGCATGCGTCAGTCTCCAGAGACAATGGAGTGCACTTTTGGGGGTGACATCAAACTGCCACAATAGCAGCACCAAAGTGCATAGCTGTCAACCATCCCTTATTTGGCGGGAAACTCCCTTATCCCGTGTCCCGCTGCTGTCTCTTATTGATGATGTCCCTTAAATTTCCTGGGTTTCAAAGGAAGCAGCTCCTCTCCCTCCCTCCCTGCCAGCCAGGGAGGAGGGAGGCTCCAACTGTGTTGCTTGGCTGCCCGGGCTGCCCCTCTCCGGAGGCGGAAAGCGGAGGAAGGACTGCAAGCGCTTCTCCCATAGATTTGTAGTGGTAGACTAGCATAGATGGTCTGATCTGCAGGTTTACTTCGGGCACTATTCCCCCCCCCCCCCCGCCTGATGGAACTGAAAGCTGCAGATGGAGCACGAAAGAAAAGATACAGAACTGCAGCAGCATTTTTGTAGCTTGGACTTCGTTTTGCGCAAAAAGTGGTTGCTGCTTGTAGTTATTTAATTGCAGTGTTTCATCAGCTGGTGTCTTGAGCAGCAACCTCTGGAAACGAAGGGCTAAAAACCGGCGCTGATCTCCCAAATTATCTGGTCCCTTTTAACTTTGTATTTCAGCTGGTTGACTAAAATCCCTTATTTTGGTTGCTGATCCCTTATTTTCGAGGCTGCTGGTCCCTTATTTTCAAATCTGTAAGTTGACAGCTATGCCAAAGTGACCTCCCTGGGGTGCAAATTTGGGCAGCGTGTATGGCAGTCCTGGGCTACCCAAATGACAAGACCCCTGTCTCAGCCTTGCTGATGTGGTCCAAAGGAAAGCAGAGCAATACGGTTGACATCTGCGTGGCTGCAGGGATTGCCAGAAGATGGCTTACAAAGCGCCGTCCAACCATCTTAGGGACTCTGGCTTTGTGTAGGTTTACTCCTCGTAGTTTTATTTCTCCTAGATATGCTACCTTTCCAAACTGACGAGCCCCATCTGCCCTTTACAGCACATGCAAGCACTGCCTTCTTGACCACTGGACCCACTATCAGTCTCGTTCACTGAATCCACTGGAGCCTGCAGGGGAAATCCCTAACTCACTCAGGGTTTGAGACCCATCGGCTACCCTCATCTGATTAGCCGGCCAGTCAAAGCCGTTCCCAGGGTGTGCAGGGTGAACTGAGTGCAGGGTGGGGGACCAAATGTACGCAGCCAAAAATCCAGCTAGATTTGATTGTTGTTGTTGTTTAGTCGTTTAGTCGTGTCCGACTCTTCGTGACCCCATGGACCAGAGCACGCCAGGCACTTCTGTCTTCCACTGCCTCCCGCAGTTTGGTCAAACTCATGCTGGTAGCTTCGAGAACACTGTCCAGCCATCCCGTCCTCTGTCATCCCCTTCTCCTTGTGCCCTCCATCTTTCCCAACATCAGGGTCTTTTCCAGGGTGTCTTCTCTTCTCATGAGGTGGCCAAAGTATTGGAGTCTCAGCTTCAGGATCTGTCCTTCCAGTGAGCACTCAGGGCTGACTTCCTTCAGAATGGAGAGGTTTGATCTTCTTGCAGGCCATGAGACTCTCAAGGGTCTCCTCCAGCACAATAATTCAAAAGCATCAATTCTTCGGTGATCAGCCTTCTTTATGGTCGAGCTCTCACTTCCATACATCACTACTGGGATTAGGATTTAATTTAATCAGGATTAGGCTATGCCACAGTGAACGCCCAACCTCTGGATTGGGGGAGCCTGTTTCAGAGTGTACAATCAAATAAGACACTCGCTTTTCTTTATTCAAAATATTTCTGAAATATACACTGGAGGGTGGGAAGAACTACCAAAAAGTGTTAGTTCCCCAAACACCCGATCTGCAGCGTTACGCAATTTTGTGAACCAGCCAAACTTTAGTCTGATTTCCAAAGGTCTCGGTCAGCAGGAAGCCATGAGAGAGAGAGGAAAAAATGATGTATGTCATAACTGGGATGTTGACACAGAGGAGGAAGAAAAAGAGATAGAACCGTCAGCCAGGACTTTGGCTTACCAAGAGAGGGAAGGAGAAGAAATATTTCCCCTCTCTCATAGCGGAGAGCTAAAGGCAGGATCACACAGCATATCGACAAAACGAGTGAAAATCAAACGGTCTGAACTGAAGCGGAAAGCGTTCTCATCTTTACAGAGTCCTTCTAATAGGTAACATTTGCTTCTCATCTGGTTTTCTTTTTAAAGAAGAGTGTGAGTATATTTTCTATCAAATACAACACACACACACACACACACACACACACACACACACACACAACATGGTTTGGTCATTTTAAGGGAAAATAGGATCAATTGAAGAAGGATTAGACGAATTAAGAAAAAATGAAAAGGAGATCTATCTCATACCTTCCAACATTTCTCAGATGAAAATAAGGGGATTACAGCCTCTCAGCTGAACCTACCTCATCGGATTGTTGTAAAGAAAAAAATGTGTGAGGGAGGGGATTATGTACAACACCCACAGATGAATGGAATGAAATAAAATCTGCAAGCTGCCTTGAGTCCCTGTCAGGGAAAAAAGGTGGGGAATAATAATAATAATAATAATAATAATAATAATAATAGAAACTGTGAGAATGATCAGGAACATACAAGAGAGTAAATCCTATTGAACTCAGTGGGACTTATTTCTGAGTAAAAAATGCTTAGGTTTGTTGAACAGTCTTTACCCAGTTACCTGGGATAAACTCAATTGAATACAGTGGGACTTACTTCTGAGTAGACAGTCTTAAGGCTCCATTTACAATAAAGGAATAAACACTTTACATGTTTCCTAAGAAATGACGGGCTTCTAGTGCATTGCAATTAAAGAAGTTAAAATGGATTTGTGACATTTTCCTTCAAAATTATAGGAAGGGCTTTGAATGCCAGTTTAACAATTTCCTTCATTTGGTGCAGGTATTTTCCTTCATTTGGTGCAGGTATTTTACTTTCAGTATAAACAGGACTCTGTTTTTGCACCTACACACACACCACTTTTAATTGTTCTCTCAGACATGGAGGGGACAAAAATGGAACTCCGGGACATTCTGAGATCAAATCAGAATCGGGACGGCTTCTGTAATTCCGGGACTGTCCCAGGAAAATCAGGACACTTGGAGGGTATACTATCCAACAAATACAGTCATTTGTTTTGATTATAGGTTACAGAAAATAATGAGCATTGTAAGAGGGGGAAAATAGCCTTACCTATTGTAGTAGATTGAATATTATATTAAACAGAGGGTTCTTAATTCTACTTGTGGGATATATTGAGCTTTAAAGAAATGTAATCTGAATCCTGAAATACTGTCCATCGGGAGAGGGGGTTAATTTATATTTACACTTCAATCAATATTACTTTTGTAATAAATCTGAAAGAGCCGGTCTGTTGAGGATCCTTTGATCCTATCCAGCTAAAGTTGTTAATGCTTAAGTTAATTGTGTGACTAATAACTCATTGGCTTCAATGGGGCTTGTTTTAAGCACAACTTATTTTTCATTGGATTGGATGCAACATGGATGCAATAAGCTTGCTATTACATGTGACATAAACCGTGATCTTTGGGTGCTAATGAAACACTACTGAACTCTTTCAGATTAGCCAACATGGGTTGGCAGCATATTGTTCCTGGAATAAGTCTCTTGTTGCTCAAGCTTACAGGGACATCCCTGTTCCTTGTTTTCAGTAAGTATTGGTCAGGCTTTAGTTCCAAGGCTGCCTTTCTACTTTCATATTTATTTTCACTTGTCATATCCATAATTTTTATTGTATTCTGTATGCGCCAGTGACAATGCCCCCTTAGTGCTGTGAAAAAGTTGAATAGGAGGTTACTAGGAAAGGAATAAAAATGAAAGCTGCCATTTGATTCTGTACAGTTCTGATCTCGACACCTCAAAAAGGTATGGAAAGGGTCAAGGAACGCGATCAATAGGCTGCAACAAGCCCCCCCATGAGGAAATATTAAAGCGTGATGGACTTTTTACCTTGGGAAAAGGTAAAGGTGAGGGAGGCATCACAAAGGAAGTAGACAGGGAGAGTTTTTCTCTGGAGCCAAGTGAGGATTCCCAGGTAAGATCCTCCCTCTATTGTGTGGGCATGTAATCCCTCCCCTACCTGGCCTGGTCTCCTTGGCAACACTTCCCCCAGGTGGGATTGGACAACTGACTGGGGTAGGCGGAGACCTCCAGGTATCCCACCTGAGGGAAGGCAAAGCCAAGCCTATGCTGATGGGGCCGCTCCAGATCTAGGGCTGCGCGCGTCCACGCAAAGGGCGCCCCCCGTTTTAAGCGGGGAGCGGTCATTCCTCCCTCTCTCATAACATTGAAGCACTAAGGGAGCTGAATGGCGGGAAATTCAGAACAGGCAAAAGGAAGTGGTGCATAGATAAAACCATGGAAATCATTTTTTGCAAGATGCTATTATGGCCACAAACCTGGACGGCCTTAAAAGAGGTTTAGTCAGCTTCATGTAAGGCAAGGCTAACAATGACTAAAAGCTATATGACGGTTGCTAGGGAACACAAGCGAGGAGTGTGCTATTGCACTCACATCATGCTTGGGGCCTCCAAAACTCATCTGGTCAGTATGAGAACAGGATGCTGGACCAGATAGGCCTTTGTCCTGATCCTGCAAGCTGAGTGCTTCAAAGTGCCTTTGTACACATCCCTCAGAGCCATCAAGTGACCATTATTATCCCAATAGTGCAGATAAGGGGCTGACAGAAACAGAGGCTTGCCTAATAAGGCCATTAGGGGACTTATCATCTGCTCTTAGTGCTTATGATGGACTTGCTCTCCTAGCCGACAAGGAAATATGACTGCATGCATACTGAATTTTAGCAGCCATTTTAAGGAGTGCTTATCAGACAGACGCCATTCCAAATGTTCTTGTTTTCAGTTCCACAGATCTTCCCTAGGGGAAACTTCAGCTTCATTCCTGAGGAGAATTATACAGGTAACACTACAACAGTTCTCTGGGGAATCTCTGAGCTTGTTAAATAATGAAGGGTTTTGCAAACATTTTCTTGCTGAAAAATGCAATTCTTTTCTTCACCGTTTCCGCAACACTCATCGATCAATGATGATATAGTCCTGATTTGCTGTCACTCTTATTTGACTTTATTTTGCAGTGAATCAGTAACGTGGTCACATATCCAACCTTGACTGACTACATAGTCACAGGCTATGCGCACCCTAATTGGCAAGGCTCAGCCACGGTACTACATCAGGAAGCCTTGTCCTCTTTTGAATTTGGTGACATCATAATGTAGCCAAATTTGATTTGCTACCAAATCTGAGACATCATTCTGTTCATGATGTCTGTTCATGATGCAGTTCCTGATTGGCTGAAATCATCCATGTGACAGGAAGTAGAGAGAAGCACCAGTCAGTTTGGCGGCGGTGGCAGAAGGGTGGGTGGGAAGTGATGCTGAAACAGTTACAGCCAATAGAAAAAAATAGTTCCTCACCAAACAGGATAGAATAACAGGAGAATACTTATACAACAGGGAAGGAGAATCTCCACTACACAGGCCAATCTAGGTTTGTCAGGAGTTCTAATTTGGCCCATGAGACAATTTCCCCCCAGCCATACCCGTCTGTCTCATATTATGACATCAAGTGTGGGTCAGGTAAAGCCATGGATGTGTGCATTTTGAACCTTTTTACATTTGGCACCGAATGCAAGTCGCTCTGGAATTGGTTCCACTCAGGGGCTTAAAAGTAGTGCTGATCCCTGATGCAAGCAGGGTGTTATGTACTGAGTTGATTAGGATCCAAAATGCAGCAGTCTGATTGGTCCTAGAGCAATAGGATTCAGAATGCAGCAGTCTGATTGGTCCTAGAACAATAGGATTCAGAATGCAGCAGTCTGATTGGTCCTAGAACAATAGGATTC
This sequence comes from Podarcis filfolensis, assembly GCF_964270895.1. NCBI lineage: Eukaryota > Metazoa > Chordata > Lepidosauria > Squamata > Lacertidae > Podarcis > Podarcis filfolensis. The sequence goes on along the minus strand of NC_139621.1, from coordinate 32,565,026 downwards.
AGAATGCAGCAGTCTGATTGGTCCTAGAACAATAGGATTCAGAATGCAGCAGTCTGATTGGTCCTAGAACAATAGGATCCAGAATGCAGCAGTCTGATTGGTCCTAGAACAATAGGATCCAGAATGCAGCAGTCTGATTGGTCCTAGAACAATAGGATTCAGAATGCAGCAGCCTGATTGGTCCTGATTGGTCCACAGGAGCCAACCAATCCAGCTCCAGGTGGAAGTGAATCCACAACCTGATTGGCCTACAGGAGAATCCTGGAATTAGCCAATCACATGGGGGCCCATTGTGTAAATAATGTATATAAAGCAGATATTGTGGGGGAACTTCCATTCCTCCTCACCACTATGAGCTGAATAAAGAGCATGAAATCCACTCTTGACTCCAAGTATATTTCACAGGGTATAAAGATTAGGTATTGACTGAAAGTGCGCTCTCTCTCTCTCTCTCTCTCTCTCTCTCTCTCTGCAGGGATTTTTGCAGCAATAGCTTGAAGTCATGATTCATTTAGGTTCTACAGTATTAAAATCAGTTTTTTTAAAATAGTTTGAAAAGTTAATCATGACATAAGTTGGGTTGATTTCAGTGGGAACTAATTACAATTATGTACCTTTTATATTTGACTTCACTTAATAATGCTTTCTTTTGAAATGTTTAAGATTTTTTTGTTAACTTTGCTCTGCTAAACGTGCATTCTGCAGTTGACCTCCTCTGTAGTTTTTTTTAAAAAATCGTTTAGGATAATTTTTTTAGGTAAAGGTAAAGGGATCCCTGCCCCTTAGGTCCAGTCACGGACGACTCTGGGGTTGCGGCGCTCATCTTGCTTTACTGGCCGGGTCATGTGGCCAGCATGACTAAGCCGCTTCTGGCGAACCAGAGCAGCACAATTTTTTAGTTTCCTGTTACTTATGTTTGAATGAATGTTAATTGTATTTAAATGTATACTTTATATTTGACTTTCTTCAGTAAGATATTATTTGGAATTTTTTTATTTGCTGTTTTAATGTAGGCTGTAAACTGCTTTGAGACACCCCCCCCCCAGTATAAAGCAGTATAGAAATGAAATGAAAAGTGAATAATTAACTCAGTCCAGATTGAATCCAAAGTACGGTATTTTTGGAAATACCTATCAAAATTTACCCCAAATCTAAATAGAAGAATACTACAGTTGTACAGCTTTTCAAAGTTTATTAATAGAGGCCAAAAATGTATTCGTTTTCAGAACTGCTGACTTCTACGAACCTGCCTGAAGCAAGAGCTACAATTGCAACCACAGGTATCGTGTCATTTGATTATTTGGAAACAGAAACCAGTAGTATTAATTATATTGTGCTGTAAAAAAAAAACGGAAAAAAAGAGCTGTTATGGATCTGTTTTCTAGTGAGGAGAGAGCATCGGAGACTTTTAATGCTTTTCATAATAAATTGTTTATTTTTAAATGCACAGATTGAGGAGATGGAAAACAGGCAGGCAGGCACACACAGTCACAATAATAATCTTGAAGCTGCATCATTCTGGCACCCTGAATGTTCTGGCAAGTCCCTGTAGGTGGTTCTTTTGTGGCACCAGTAACATATGAAAATCCACATCTCTGGGAATATTAGTAACTACACAACCTTCAGAAGACATCTGAATGCAGCCCTGCATAGGGAAGTTTTAAAAAATGTTTTATTATGTTTTTTTATATGCTGGAAGCTACGATGGTTTAAAGTGGGACGATATTGCTTTAATTGTATGATGTGGATGTGGTTTAATTGTGAACATGCAGAGGTTGCGAGTGGTTCCAGGGGACACAGTTGGAATAGGGACGACGACAACAACAACAACAACAACTTTATTATTTATACCCCGCCCATCTGGCTGGGTTTCCCCAGCCACTCTGGGCAGCTTCCAATGAAAGATTAAAAGTACATTAAAATACCAGTCATTAAAAACTTCCCTAAACAGGACTGCCTTCAGATGGGACTCCTTGCCAATACATGTTCAGTGAACATACTGGGGGGCAGAAAGCAAAGGAACACAGTTCTTTGGCAGTTAGATAAATACTCCTAAACTACACTGCCTTTTTTCAATTTAACCTACCATATATCCAGCTGGAGAGGACACGGGTGGCACTGTGGGTAAAACCTCAGTGCCTAGGACTTGCATGGTCGGCAGTTCAAATCCCTGCGGTGGGGTGCGCTCCCGTCGTTCGGTCCCAGCGCCTGCCAACCTAGCAGTTCGAAAGCACGTCAAAGTGCAAATAGATAAATAGGGACCGCTTACCAGCGGGAAGGTAAACGGCGTTCTGTGTGCTGCGCTGGCTCGCCAGATGCAGCTTGTCATGCTGGCCACGTGACCCGGAAGTGTCTGCGGACAGCGCTGGCTCCCGGCCTCTAGAGTGAGATGAGCGCACAACCCTAGAGTCTGGCAAGACTGGCCCGTACGGGCAGGGGTACCTTTACCTTTGCCTTTACCTTTGCCTTTTATATCCAGCTGGAGGCCTAAGGACCTTGTTGTAGATCTTGTCTCTGTCCACTCATTGAAGGAAGAGAGACCAACACAAAATTGCCCCTCCTGCCCCTCAGTGGAGGCATGCATGCAGTTTCAGCAAGATCAAGAATGCCAGGCTGGGGGTCTAGGAAAGCAGCAAGCAGGCATCTAAGATGGCATTTGAATGGGGGCAAAGTCCTCTCTGGTGGTGACAGTTTGTGAGTCACCATTCCCTTCTAGAGTTGGAATTTTCATTACAGTGGTACCTCAGGTTAAGTACTTAATTTGTTCCGCAGGTCCGTTCTTAACCTGAAACTGTTCTTAACCTGAAGCACCACTTTAGCTAATGGGGCCTCCCGCTGCCGCCGCGCCGCCGGAGCACAATTTCAGTTCTCATCCTGAAGTAAAGTTCTTAACCTGAAGCACTATTTCTGGGTTAGCGGAGTCTGTAACCTGATGCATATGTAACCTGAGGTACCACTGTATTAATATTGAGTTCTTTATGTGTTCATCTTCTTTTATCATGCTGCAGTCCAGATTCCTCAGAAGCCTCCTACATGGGAAAGACACAGAGGGAGTGAATTTTGGTTTACTGAAACCAAGGAGGTTTGGTTGCACTGCCGAGTTGATTGCATGCAATGGAGCTCCGACCTAGCGATCATCAGTGATAGAAATGAACTGGTAAGATTGGGCCCACTTTGATGAGAAAAAAATGTGCCACTGGAGTTAAATTTCTTTAACCAGGGATAAGGAGAGTTGAGAACATCTTGCACAGAATTCACACCATACCTGTAAAGCACATCCAAGTCACATTTAAAGTACATGAATTTCCCCGAAGAATCATGGGAATTGTAGTTTGTTAAGTGTCCTGGGAACAACCTTTAAGACAATCTTCAGCAGCATGGTGGCCTCCAGATGTTTTCTGCTGGCTGGAGTTGTAGCCAAAAGCATCTGGAATCTACTAGATTGAAGAAAAGTGTGGTATTGTTTTCATGTGGTCTGAATGCTTCATTGTCCTTGAAGGCACAAATAGATTCTTCTGCCTTAGTGGGAGCTGGTAAATAGCATCCTTTTCATCTGACCGTCCTTGCCAGTTGTGATTTCCTCTGCCCTGATTTTCCTCATTCATTCATTCTTCTCTTGCCAGGAGTTTATTCAGAATAAAACTGCAGTGGGTTCTTATTTCATTGGACTGACGTATACAGTGGCTCAGAACAAATGGCTATGGATCGACGGCACAGAACTCAGGAATAAACTGTATGTGTGATATTCTCTTTCACCCTTCTTATGGTGGGTGGGTTACATTCTCCATGGGGCATCATCTTCACTCACTGGCCGTTTCTGGAAAGCTCTCTGTTGTATAAAGGGAAAGGGACCCTGACCATTAGGTCCAGTCATGACTGACTCTGGGGTTGCAGCGCTCATCTCGCTTTACTGGCCGAGGGAGCCGGCGTACAGCTTCCGGGTCATGTGGCCAGCATGACTAAGCCGCTTCTGGCGAACCAGAGCAGCACACGGAAATGCCGTTTACCTTCCCGCCGGAGCGGTACCTATTTATCTACTTGTACTTTGAGGTGCTTTTGAACTGCTAGGTTGGCAGGAGCAGGGACCGAGCAACGGGAGCTCACCCCGTCACGGGGATTCGAACCGCTGACCTTCTGATTGGCAAGTCCTAGGCTCGGTGGTTTAACCCACAGCGCCACCCGCGTCCCTCTTTGTTGTATATAGTACTGGAATACCTTCAGATAAGATGATGCTCAGGATGACTTGATGCGAAAAAGGGTATCCTGCATATTGAGTTGCTGTCAAGAAGTGGTAATTTCAGCAAATGCAACTTTTCTCATGTCTTCATGGCAAGCTGCACCTGCCAGAATGCCCTCTTCTGCATTACTCTCGAAGATATATTCTTCAACATCTCACAGATGAAAACAAGGACACTACCATAACATCTCTAGGCTCAGTTCACATGTAATGCTAAGTCCCAACAGGGCTTTCTCCCAAGGTGAGGGGAAGTGACCTAGGTGAAGTCTGGCAGGACAGCTTACTCTTTGGAATTAACCCCTTCATGCATTTAGACTTAAGCATGTAGGTTATATGAAGCTGGTTATCCTACATAGTCCTGCTTTGAAAAAGACAAACCATGTGACAGAGTCTGGATCATATACTAATCCAAATGATGTGTTAGCCCACAGCAGTGCCCACATGCTTGTGAAATTGTGCTAAGTCATACTTTGGTTTACCTTTACATATACGGTAAATCGGGTCCTAGTGTCACACCAAGAATCTCTGCCAGAATCCCTCCCCTGTTATTAATCATGGCTAAATTCCGCTCGCCATACGCTACATTCATTCCTTCTTCCAATCAGCAGTTCAAATCCGTGCTATGGGGTGAGCTCCTGTTGCTCTATTCCAGCTTTTGCCAACCTAGCAGTTCAAAAGCACGCCAGTGCAAGTAGATAAATAGGTACCACTGCAGCAGGAAGGTAAACGGCGTTTCAGTGTACTCTGGCTTCCATCATGGTGTCCTGTTGCGCCAGAAGCAGTTTAGTTGTGACCCACATGACCCAGAAAGCTGTCTGTGGACAAACGCTGACTCCCTCGGCCTGAAAGCAAGATGAGCGCCGCACCCCATAGTCGCCTTTGACTGGACTTAACCACCCAGGGGTCATTTACCTATTATACCTGCCGTTCCCTATGACACACCCTGTACTGCACAGATTTAAAAACCTTGTGTTTCTTCCTTTGCTTAGTGATCAGAACACAAGTGTTTTCTACTATGTTGGCCTTGTCTGCACAGTTTATTAAATTATGGTTTGTTTGTTTGATTATCTGAACCTTGTCTGGTGGCTTCACTAATTTGCTGCCATCAAATCATCATCTGAAGCCATGGTGGTGGCTTATTTAAATTGGTTTAACTATGAGGAAGCTATTGATTAGTCAGTTTTCTCAGAAAAGTGAAACAGAAAGCAACTTACAACCTCACATCATGTTGCAGGTTGGGGGTGAAGGTGGGACCTGAGTCTGAAAAAGCTGAGGACAACATCTCCAGGGAGTTTTTAGATGTTCCTAGGGAGTTTTTAAGCTGAGGGAGTTAACAAGTTGGCCAACAAGGCACCTCTTGTCCATTTACTAGTGCCATCTGGTTCCCCTAACTACTAGCCTGAGAAGCAAAATGAGCATGGAGGAGCAACACTGGGAATTGGCCATTTTGGGTGGGCAATGTCTGGGGCTTTGATCTACACAACCCCCTTCCTCTGCTTCTCCATCAAAGTTAGGCTTCTCAGGAAAGGAGCTGCTGATCAGGGCCTTAGCCAATGATCAGCCATTATACTTAGTTGTAGCAAACATGGTCAGCTTCACAGTTCTGCTGCACTCTGTTTTTACAGCTTTGCAATGACACCAAAAGCGGCGGATGATGAATGTGCAACTCTTGCAGCAGGAGAACTGAAACCAGTGTCATGCCACCAAGAACACCACTGTATCTGTGAGAAGAATCCTGTGTAGTTCATCTGAAACAGCACCATGCAGTGACGTAACAAGGAACAAGACAGAACCATGGACTTTTATTCTGGAACATTCTCAGCTCTATCTGGTGGAGCCTTCTCCATGCAGAGAAGATGCTCTAACCCTTCCCTCAGGTTGGACTTCAAAGCAATGAATGGAAATGTTATGTACTGAAGTTCTCACCCTGGGCCAGCAGGGGGATACTGTAGATAGTTATGCAAATAAGGGATCGAAAGTGACGTTCAGTGATTGGATAGTTTTAGAAAATTGTAACAGTTACATTGTACTGGAGCTCTATATAAGCAGGCTGACTGAACCCTTCAGTTCAGTTCTGTTCTGGCCTGTAAATAAACAAGAGCTGTTTGAAGAATCGCTGTGTTGTCTGATATGTTCACCCACAACATAACAGGAAAAGCATTATAATTTCCTAATAACTAAAATGTCTTTAAACCTGTCTCCAAGTCTACACACTGATGTGTGCTTTTCTATTTTACAATTTTGAACTGATAATATCAGAAATGTGTAAGCAGAATAAGAATGGTTATTTTGAATCTTAGAGGCCTAGTGTTATTTTGAATCTTAGAGGCCTAGTGTTGCGTGCTCTGCAATTCTTTTGAGCCATGAAAACTCCCAAGAATCATAGAATAGAATCATAGAATCATAGAGTTGGAAGAGACCACAAGGGCCATCGAGTCCAACCCCCTGCCAAACAGGAAACACCATCAGAGCACTCCTGACATATGGTTGTCAAGCCTCTGCTTAAAGACCTCCAAAGAAGGAGACTCCACCACACTCCTTGGCAGCAAATTCCACTGTCGAACAGCTCTTACTGTCAGGAAGTTCCTCCTAATGTTTAGGTGGAATCTTCTTTCTTGTAGTTTGGAACCATTGCTCCATGTCTGGAGCAGCAGAAAACAACCTTTCTCCCTCCTCTATGTGACATCCTTTTATATATTTGAACATGGCTATCATATCACCCCTTAACCTCCTCTTCTCCAGGCTAAACATGCCCAGCTCCCTTAGCCGTTCCTCATAAGGCATCGTTTCCAGGCCTTTAACCATTTTGGTTGCCCTCCTCTGGACACGTTCCAGTTTGTCAGTGTCCTTCTTGAACTGTGGTGCCCAGAACTGGACATAGTACTCCAGGTGAGGTCTGACCAGGGCAGAATACAGTGGCACTATTACTTCCCTTGATCTAGATGCTATACTCCTATTGATGCAGCCCAGAATTGCATTGGCTTTTTTAGCTGCCACGTCACACTGAGAATCCAGCATAGGCCTAGCTTTTCTTTCTTTTGGAATGAGGCAACTGGTGGTTTACTAAGCCTTTTGTGTGATATGTGGTTTATTTAAACATAGATAAAGGTTGGGCATAGATAGCAGGTTCACAGTTTCTGAGGAACGTTGGAGGGCATGTCAGTATTAAACCCTGCCGCCTCATCCGTTTTCTAGTGGTGGGAGACACGAGCGCCATTAAAATCTCACGTGAAGCAAGTGATCTCCCTGTGTCTCTTCAATCCGTCTGAAACCCCACAACTTGATGACATCACCATTGCTGTGCAGTGAATTTTTTTGTAGGCTTTCATGCCGCCATCCTCTCCTGTATTTTGCCAGAACAAAGGTGGCAACCGTATTCGTGATGGAGAATCTCGTGTCTTATTTTAAGAGGTTATGACGTCAACCGTTATAATGTTGTGATCTACAGAGATAAACCAAATTGACACACACCCCTGTTCTTACTAATTGTTCCTACCAAGCCGTACTGGTTCTACCACTAGGTAGAGTGAGAGTTTGGGTGTTATGAGAGGGTAGCAAATGGTTAGCTATTTACCTTACTTTACTATGATTGCATTTCTTACTGCTAAGCAAGGGGAGATGTGCTAGTAGGATTTTCTGCCTCAAGTGCTTTGGAATTTACAGTGCATTTCAAGACATGTCTAATTTCTATTAAATTGAATGCGGCTTATTCCCAAGCCTTCACAATTTTTTTTTTGTGAGGGAGGGGGAAGAGTGTATCTGTATAATGTGCACTAGCACCTTTTCTTTAGTGTGCATGAATGTAAATATATTAGTCTTGTCACTTAAGCTGCAATTCTGTACACACTTATCTTAAAGTCAGACCCTCTCAATTCTTCTTTCTAAGTAAGACATATATAGGTATGCACAGCCTGCCAATTGTCCAGGTCACATGCTGCAGCTGGTCAGGCTCACTTTAAATTCTTATTTATATTGTTGTTTTCCACTGAATCTTTCATTTATCCAGAAGGCCCAATTTCCTGTTTGCTTTTGAATCCTGGGCCCAGACTGTAGGTATGTAAAAAGGCATTGATTTTGTTCCTCTTCATATTTGTCATATGCAGTGCTGTTTCCGTTGGACTGCAATTCAGCTTCCCACACAAGTGAGCCTATTTGCCTTGCTGTCAGCTAGGGCGAAATCTGGCGTCATTCATTATCTTGTCATTACATTATCCCACACCATTCATTTCAATGCAAAGGAGAGGCAAAGAATCCTGGGAAATGTAGTTTACCTCTCACAGAGCCACACCCTTAACAAACTACACTTCCAGTGGTTCTTTAAGGGTAAAGGTAAAGGGACCCCTGACCATTAGGTCCCATCGTGACTGACTTTGGGGTTGCGGCGCTCATCTCGCTTTATTGGCCGAGGGAGCCGGCGTACAGCTTCTGGGTCATGTGGCCAGCATGACTAAGCTGCTTCTGGTGAACCAGAACAGCACACGGAAACACCGTTTACCTTCCCACCAGTGTGGTACCTATTTATCTACTTGCACTTTGACATGCTTTTGAACTGCTAGGTGGGCAAGAGCAGGAACCGAGCAACTGGAGCTCACCCCGTCGTGGGGATTCGAACCGCCGACCTTCTGATCAGAATGGCCTAGGCTCTATGGTTTAACCCACAGCACCACCCGCGTCCCTTCTTTAAGGGTAGTAGTGTGCTTTAAGTGTATGGTATTCTATGCAGCCTTAGTTCAGGGGGGAGAGATAAGTGTCTGGTTATGTATTGTTATGTATCATTTGTGGACCAGAAATAACACCAGCAAATACGGGTCATATTTGCTGAAGTGATTTTCATTCCGAACATGAGATGAGTCAGTACTGGCATTTCCCACTCCAGTTTCCATTTCCGTTGGATTTCTCCGACATCTCTACCAGACGATGACTTAAGGGCGCTTCCAGATGGAGCTGTTCATTCGCACAAAATTTGGTGGTCGCAGTGGCGTAGCGTGGGTTGTCAGCACCTGGGGCAAGGCAAGTAATTTGCGCCCCCTAACCCGTGGATTTGCGCCCCCTAACCCGTGGATTTGCGCCCCCTAACCCATGGATTTGCCCTAACCCCAGATGTTGCGCCCGGTGCAGCCCGCCCCCCCTGCACCCCCCACGCTACGCCACTGGGTGGTCGTCCTCCACTTTCTGGTGCAATTAGCCCATCGCTTTTCTAAGTGCAATTAGTCCAATAAGAAAAATGAAATAAAGTTGCACCGGAATGTGCAGGTTAATGACCAGTGGCCAACGACATTGTATGCAGAACATCGAGCTGGTGATTGCTCGAGGAACAGGTGATGCCATATCACCTCCCTGCGAGTTTTGTGCAAAAATATAAGCCGGAATCCTCAAGGAACAGCCGATCTGGAAGTTCCCTAAGCTGACGCTTTGCCGCCAGCACAAAACACTGGCATGCTTCTTTTCCTTCTGCAACCACACATATCCTCAAACTGCTTATCCAAGCAGTGTGCATTGTTGGAGATGCTTTAATTAGCACAACCGGAGATTCGGCAGTCATTGACACGCAAACACATGCCAAGCACACAGAAGAGAAAGCAGAACTGTCCCTGCCACTCCATCTCTGTGTGTTTGGCAGAGGGTTTGTCTGTGCAGGGGTGGGGGCTGATGGGTGTTCCAACGCGAGGGCCAGGGCCAGAGGGGTACATTCCCACTCACCCCTCCATGTGTTTGATATGCAAGTCAGGAGTATGTTTCCATGGTCCTCAGATGTGTTGATTTCAGGTGAATTAGTGATACACTGCCCCCTTAAGGACATCTGGTCTCGAGATCAACGCCCCCACCCTTTTCCACCAGTGGTTCCCAGGGAGGGTGGCATAGCTGTCAACTTATAGATTTGAAAATAAGGGACCAGCAGCCTCAAAAATAAGGAATCAGCAGCCAAAATAAGGGATTTTAGTCAACCAACTGAAATACGAAGTTAAAAGGGACCAGATAATTTTGGAGAGCAGTGCCAGTTTTTAGCCCTTCGTTTCCAGAGGTTGCTGCTCAAGACACCAGCCGATGAAACACTGCAATTAAATAACTACAAGCAGCAACCACTTTTCGCACAAAACGAAGTCCAAGGGGAGGCCCCAGGCAGAGACGCTCAGTTCGGTGGCCACGAGGAGGATGAAGCGGAAGGGCCTGAGGCTCCCGCCAGTCCCAGCGCGGAGGGGCTCCCGGGGGCCAAGGCTGGTGAGATGAGGCTGGAGGGGGGCGGGCCGGGCAGCCAAGCAACACAGTTGGAGCCTCCCTTCTCCCTGGCTGGCAGGGAGGGAGGGAGAGGAGCTGCTTCCTTTGAAACCCGGGAAATTTAAGGGACAGCAGCGGGACATGGCGCTGGGATAAGGGAGTTTCCCGCCAAATAAGGGACGGCTGACAGCTATGGAGGGTGGCCACAATTTAAAATTCAACAATAAAAAGAGTTAAAAGAAATTTCAGCCACATGGATAGGATGTTTCTTGTGTGATCAAGACGACTTTGATATTAATTTCTTAAGTACTGTGTGTTAGGCAGAAGGAGATGGACTCCCATTTCCTGTTTAGAAAATGGAAATTTGTCAAGTCTAGCTTGTAATGAAGAGCTGAGTCCATTAAAGGTTGAGTCAGTTTGGGGAAGGGCTGCAGAACATGCTTTGCAGGCGGAGGTCTCCCTAACATCTCCAAGTTTGGCTGGAAAGGTCCTCTCTCTGAAACCCTTGAAAGCCACTGCCAATCAGAAAAGACAACACTGAGCTAGCTGGACCAATGGCTTGACTCCATATAACACAGCTTCCTAAAGGCCAAAGCCATGTTTCCTCTTTTGCCTCTGATCTCCCTCATTCCAATATAGATAAGAGGCTGAATAAGCCAACAATTTATTCTAGCAAGGCAAACCAGCATGGAAAATATGTGGATGTAGAAAATAATACTAATACTACTACAATAATAATAATAATAATAATAATAATAATAATAATAATAATAATATACTAATTATACTACTACTAATAAAATAATACTAATACTACATCCCAGTAGTGATGTATGGAAGTGAGAGCTGGGCCATAAAGAGGGCTGATCGCCGAAGAATTGATGCTTTTGAATTATGGTGCTGGAGGAGACTCTTGAGAGTCCCATGGACTGCAAGAAGATCAAACCTCTCCATTCTGAAGGAAATCAGTCCTGAGTGCTCACTGGAAGGACAGATCCTGAAGCTGAGGCTCCAATACTTTGGCCACCTCATGAGAAGAGAAGACTCCCTGGAAAAGACCCTGATGTTGGGAAAGATGGAGGGCACAAGAAGAAGGGGACGACAGAGGACGAGATGGTTGGACAGTGTTCTCGAAGGTACAAACATGAGTTTGACCAAACTGCGGGAGGCAGTGGAAGACAGGAGTGCCTGGCGTGCTCTGGTCCATGGGGTCACGAAGAGTCGGACACGAATAAACGACTAAACAACACTACTACTACTGCTACTACTACTACTAATAATAATTTATTACTTGTACCCTGCCCATCTTACAGGGTTGCCCCAGCCACTGTGGGATGCTTCCAACAGAATATAAAATAACACAGCAAAACATCAAACATTAAAAACTTCCCAATACAGTGCTGCCTTCAAAACATCAAACATTAAAAACTTCAGGTGTGTACAGTCATATAAATGTTTAAGTCTTCAGATGCAAGTTGCATTACAATAATTAGCATGTTTTGCTAACACAGGAAGCCGTTATTTGGTAATCTTCCAAAACAGTAGTGGTTTTTGGACAAATGAAGGACTCCCCCTCCAACAGCAGAAGAAAATGTTCTGTCTCGAAATATAGGAAGTTCTGCGTTGAGCGGTTAGGAGAAGTGGATATTGAGGTTTTATTGCATGACTGGTCTCAGGAAAGGGATATAGTCTTGTTCTCTAAACTCCCTGAACCCTCTTTTCTGAGTAGAAGAAAGTATCTTTCACATGTGGCAAGGCAAGAGAGATCATCCGACCAACAAGCAAGAGGGGGAATTGTTTGAGACTTCCAGCGCGGCAAGAAAGGGAAGATCAAAAGACACAAGCAGATTTACACACTCGCGGCTCATTTATGTCAATGCAGAAGTGCAACTGGAAGTATACCGTCCGTGCATAAGACAAGCTTTTTTCCATTAAAAATTAGTTTAAAAATTGGGGGTCATCTTATATATGGAGAGTGCATAGGGGGGACATGGGATTGGCTACTGCTGTGAGCCGGGGATTGTCAGCGGCTATTGGGCATGTTATTGGTGGCTGTGGCAAGGGCCAGTGTTGATTGGCTGTCGCTGCGGCAATTGGGTGGGCAATTGGCGGCTTCTGCTGGCGAGGGGACAGACGATCTCCCTCCATTTTCTTAATTTGGAGTCCCTCAATAAGGAGCGTCTTATACACGGGGGCGTCTTATACACGGAAAAAATACGGTATTTGCAGTGTTTATTGGGCCACTCATATATTTGGCTGGATAAAAGTCTTCATGTGTGAGAGAACACGCCTCCCTTTCCAGGGTTCCTGGTTATGCGAAACAAGAGCTGAATCAGGTCCAAAGTTCCTTAGCAGAGTGAAGAGTCTTAATTCCACATTGCTGAGAATCTCCCATACAGAGGAGAGCGACTATGCCTTCTCCTCACAAATCCAGCGGTTTACTACGGAGCAAGGTGCTGAAGTGACAAGGTGTAATCCAAGCACAGCACAGTCATAAATTCTACTTCTGATATTCAATCTGTGAAGGGAAGAGAAGTGAAAATTAGCAGGTTCAGTTGGTAGAGCATGTGGCTCTGAATCTTGGGGTTGTGGGTTCAAGTCCCAAGCTGGGCAAAAGATCCCTTCATTGCAGGATTTTGCACTAGATGACCCTTGCGGTCTCTTCCATCTCTATGATTCTACGATTCTATACTTCTGCAAGTTGTTAGCCTCAGTCGCCGCTTGGGAGACTGCAGCACTCCTGTCTGCGTGGCCCCTTTCACTGTCACCCTGCACAGAACTTGCTGAGCCAAGGAAGGCAGGACAGCTGATGGCAGATCAACATGCCTGAGGTAACCCAGTCAAATGGGTAGGGTATAAATATATGTTTTGTTTTTCTAAAAATTGTGGGGCCTTTTGCTATCCCTAGTCCCACCTAGGTGCCAGTATTTTGGAAGTCCAAAACTGGTAACTTTAATACAGTGGTACCTCGGGTTAAGTACTTAATTCGTTCCGGAGGTCTGTTCTTAACCTGAAACTGTTCTTAACCTGAAGCACCACTTTAGTTAATGGGGCCTCCTGCTGCCTCCGGATCACGATTTCTGTTCTCATCCTGAAGCAAAGTTCTTAACCCGAGATAATATTTCTGGGTTAGCGGAGTCTGTAACCTGAAGCGTATGTAACCCGAGGTACCACTGTACTGTGCTCTACAGCACCTGTATCCTATTGTGTCTGAACAAAAATTGTTACCACCTGTAGGGCCGGCACACTCATGAGGCAAGTTGGTGATGACTGCCTCAGGTGGCAGGATCCACAGGGGTAGCGGATCTCAATAGAGATCTTTTATTTCTCACTTGTCCCTGATGCAGATCTTCACTCACCCCTTCTTCCCTGGTGAGGAGGAGAGACACCATTTTGTGGTTTGCCTCAGGTGCCAAAATGTCTTGGGCCGGCCCTGATGAACACTGGCCATGATATTGTTTGCAGGGACAGGATGTGTTCAGTAGATGCACCCAGCATCTTTCCCAAATGCCTAAGTGCTACTTAGAAGCGCTCATTACAGTGGTACCTCGGGTTACGAACTTAATTCGTCCCAGAGATCCGTTCTTAACCCGAAACCGTTCTTAACCTGAGGCACGCTTTCACTAATGGGGCCTCCCACTGCTGGCACGCGATTTCCGTTCTCATCCTGGGGCAAAGTTTGCAACCCGGAGCAACTACTTCCGGGTTAGCGGAGTTTGTAATCTGAAGCATTTGTAACCTGAAGCGTTTGTAACCCGAGGTACCACTGTATACTATTAGCACTCTGAAGAATGGGCATGATCATTTCCCTGTTGCATACACACATATTGACAGGATCCCCAGAGACGACGTTATGAGACCTATCCTCCACACTGCCATTTTTTTAAAAAGCTGACCGTCTCTTGTGCTTCATCGTTATCCTTGTAACAGCCACATAAGGTGGGTGAGTGTTACGGTCCACATGTTGCAATAGTGGTACCTCGGTTCTCAAATGTCTCCGTTGATGAACGTTCCGGAACCTGAACACCAAAAACCCAGAAGTAAATGCTTCCGTTTTTGAATGCGCCTTGGAAGTTGAACGGCTTCCACTGCATTTCCCCCCCAATTTTCTCAATTCCATTTGCAGACAGCCCTTTGCGCCTCAGTTTTCAAACGCTTCAGAACTTGAACGATCTTCCAGAACGGATTACGTTCGAGAACCGAGGTATCACTATAAGGGGGAAAGAATGCTGAGTAACAGAGGCTTTCTTCCCCATCACTTTGTGACAAACAATAAATGACCAGAATGATAATCAACATACACGTCAGGGTCATACGCTCTGTTGTCAATCCATCTCCACGGTCCCTTGGAACCTTGCTGTGTTAAGCCAATGAAATACTCAAAATGGTTTGTTCTGTTGAACAGGAACATCTGGATGGGAGGCATTTGCAGAATAAGTAAGAGAAAACACAGTGAAATCCAAGAGCTCTGATATGGGAATGCAATGCAGTAATGGGGGCAAGGCGGTGGTGGTTCTTGTCTTTAGCAAGGATGTCTTCTGGTTTTGGGGTGTGATAGGAATTTAGAGGTCTTAGATATATGGCACATACATAGATCAGCACAGGAAGACCGACCTGAAGCCATTTTGATTCCTAAACTGAGCAAATGTTTTCTCTGCAAGGTCAAAGTGGAAAAGCCTCCCCATTGTCTTTTCCTTCACAAATCCTGTCTTAAGGGTATGTGTGTGTTTGAATAGGGTGTGAGCCTGTGACCTGGCCCAGGAACTAAGTATTTATCACTACAAAAGATTGGCCAGGCTCCCCAGGCAATCCAATCAAGTAACCTGCCAGACAGGAGATAAACAAGGACAAGAGAAAAACAACATTTAAATTTGTGTTTAGACTGCCTTTTTCTGTGATGTATGTATGATGTTTCTGGGGGTGGTCTTGATCTACAGGGTGGCAATTTCAAAAGTCTTTATAAGGCCTTGCACAATATTTTTCTGGGTTCCTCCTCCTTTCCTGCGTGTGAGGGGAGCACCCTGTTGCAACAGATCAATAAAGATCAAGCTTACTAGCTGCTTTGCTTCTCAGTATTCTCTGGTTGGCCTCTGTTATTTTCTCCTACCCAATAGGGAACCTATGTTAAGGACTCTATATGGGCTCTTGGATACCCCATAAGGGAAAAGGGCAATTTTTGTTTACAACAGGGGGTCCTTGGGCAAGCAGCGTAGTGTGGTTTTCCACAAGCCACATCCACACCTAGACCCTTAAGTGTCCCTATTT
This sequence comes from Podarcis filfolensis, assembly GCF_964270895.1. Classification (NCBI taxonomy): domain Eukaryota; kingdom Metazoa; phylum Chordata; class Lepidosauria; order Squamata; family Lacertidae; genus Podarcis; species Podarcis filfolensis. The sequence goes on along the minus strand of NC_139621.1, from coordinate 32,549,308 downwards.
TCCAGGGACAGTCCTAGATTTACAGAAGCTGTCCCAGTTTCTGATTTGAACCCAGAATGTCCTGCTTTTTATTGGAGAAATGTCGGAGGGTATGGAGTTATCTGACCCCTGAGCCATCTGAAGGCAGCCTTGTATAAGGAAGGTTTTTTTTTAAAAAAAAAAGTTTAATGTTTTATTATGTTTTTATATATCTTAGAAGCTGCCCAGAGTGACTGGAGCATCCCAGTCAGATAGGCGGGGTTTCAAATAGTAAAATTAATATTATGGAATAGGACGTCCCTATTTTCACTGGAAAAATGTTGGACTGTATGCACACCACACATTTAAAGCACCATGATACCACTTTAAACAGTCATGGCTTTCCTCAAAGAATTCTGGGAGCTGTAGTTTCTTAAAGGTGCTGAGTATTGTTAAAGGTAAAGGGACCCCTGACCATTAAGTCCAGTCGCAGACAACTCTGGCGTTGCGGCACTCATCTCACTTTATTGGCCAATAAAGCTTCCGGGTCATGTGGCCAGCATGACTAAGCCGCTTCTGGCGAACCAGAACAGCGCACGAAAACGCCGTTTAGCTTCCTGCCAGAGCGGTACCTATTTATCTACTTGCACTTGACATGCTTTCAAACTGCTAGGTGGGCAGGAGCAGGGACCAAGCAACAGGAGATCACCTCGTCATGGGGATTCGAACCGCCGACATTCTGATTGGCAAGCCCTAGGCTCTGTGGTTTAGACCACGGCACCACTGAGTGTTGTTAGGAGACCCCCTGTGGGTTAAAACTACGCCGGCCAATAAAGCGAGATGAGCGCCGCAACCCCAGAGTCGGCCACAACTGGACCTGGTGGTCAGGGGTCCCTTTACCTTTACCTATTCCCCATTCTAAGCCTGGTTTAACAGCCAAACCCTTTTTCTTCACAGGGAACGCCTTTAAAAACAAATCTAAACTATTCATGCCATTCATTCTAGTTGTGCAAATGGTACCATGTCTTGTCTAGCCCTGAAAAGTTAGCAACTGTGAACTATTTTATGAAAGCAGGCCAATAATTTGATCACAGAACACCATGCTTATTTTTTTCTTGCTTTGCAAAGCAGTCCTGTCTTCTCACCAATTCTGCTTTGTTGTTGACAACAGCAAGATGAGCATTTGATTGAGCACAGTCCTCCTGGCTGTCATTCCATGTTTTTTCTTCGGCAGAAAAGAAGTAGCATTTGCCAGCATAAAGTACCCATCTTATGGGGCAGCCTGTAGAAGTTAGGAGAAACAGGAGACGACTGGATTTAATATATACAAAGGAGCAGAAATTCCCATTTCCCCCATGAGCTGTTTTTATTACATACCATCTTTTACTCCTGATGGGGTGAGAATGGGGTCTCCTTGGAAGAAGATCTGTGAAGCTGAATGAAAAAGACTCATAAGAACCTGTGAACTCAGCACATTTATTACCCGAACAGAGGGAGTCAAAAAAACAACGTTTTAAATGCAACACCAGATGGCACTGTAGAGCACAAAACTTTTCTATGAGATTTTACATAGCGTTTTTTCTTTTATAGCGATTTAATTTATGACTTATTTATAGCGTTTTTCCCACTGTGTGTAGATCCACCCAAGGATGTTTCAGAGCAGTACATTTCAGATTTTCTGCTTTAAGTGAATGCTTTCCACCTTGGCCAAAGAACCCCTACAAGTTACAGAGGATGATGGGACATCCTTTAGGGCAAACACTCAGCCATCCAAGGGACTTTCAGGCAGACACACACCATACATTTAAAGCACATGACTACCCTCTAAGCTGAGGCTCCAGTACTTTGGCCACCTCATGAGAAGAGAAGACTCCCTGGAAAAGACCCTGATGTTGGGAAAGATGGAGGGCACAAGGAGAAGGGGATGGCAGAGGACGAGATGGTTGGACAGTGTTCTCGAAGCTACCAGCATGAGTTTGAGGAAACTGCGGGAGGCAGTGGAAGACAGAAGTGCCTGGCGTGCTCTGGTCCAGGGGGTCACGAAGAGTCGGACACGGCTAAACAACTAAACAACAACAACCCTCAAAGAATCCTGGGAACCTTCGTTTGTTAAGGGTACTGGGAATTGTAGGCCTTTGAGGGGGAAACTGCAGTTCCCAGAATACGTGTGTGTGTGTGGGGGGGGGAGAAGTCACAGGATTTAAATGTATGTTGGATGTCTGGTGCGAATCTGCTCCATATTTGCTGGTCCTCACCATTGCCCACATGAAATGGGAAAGTACCCTTGAATCACCATTGTATATTTGTCCTGGTCTGGTGCATGGAATGCATGTTGTTTTGTAGTTGTGTGATGTGTGCTCATACTGTATCGCAAAGGCCATTGTCTATAAACATTGTCTATGCTGTGTGCTGTTGTCCCCTCCCCTCATTTACTACTACACGCCCCCCCCCCCGATGCTCTAGATACCTGAAGCCCATTGTGGGCTTGCACAGGTTTGTATTTTAAAATAAAATAAAATAAAACATTTCATCTGTGAAATGGTGTCATAAACAAAGCCATTATTTCCAAGTATGTTTGAAAGTGGGAAAGACAGAGGCAATTTTAAAATTGTGTATGCTTAATTGGGTATTATTCCTGAACTAAGTGGTGGTTTTTCTTTGCTTTTCTCTACCCTAAAAGTCAGTTAAAGTCAGTTACACCTCACCTCAGTTGCTGATACTCTGTTGTTTTATTCTTATTGCTTTTACTCATTGGGGTTATTCTTCTTCTAGTGTTTAAATTGTTTTATTAATGATTGGAAAATCACCCTGGGAGCATTTTTTAAAATTTATTTTTCCTGAAGCTGCAGGACAGAAGCTTATTTGTTCGTAAGTAAATATCCTCTGGCAGGGGAGCCGGATCTTCCTCACAAAGCGACACTCACGAGGCAGAAGTTGGTAGCTCTCTGATAAATCGCATGACAAACCACCAGTGGCAACAGCCTGTCCTGCGCTTCCTTTGGAAACACCAGACATTTGGTTAATGAAGTCATGAAGACTTCCGTTTTTCAGGAAGTAGGACTTTCACTGCCATGGGTTTGTTGTGCAATGTGAGCCAAAGTTAAGTAATAGCTCTGTGCTGCTGATAAAATCGCCTTGCTGCCCTCCCGCTCCTCAGAGACTGAGTCTCCACACATATGAGAACAGGGAAGGCTCAAGAAATTTTGCTGCCTGAGGCAAAGGTCAAGATGGCCACCCCCAGTGCTTTTTTTCTTAAAAAAAATACCGCATTTTTTGCTCTATTGTTGTTGTTGTTTAGTCGTTTAGTCGTGTCCGACTCTTCGTGACCCCATGGACCAGAGCACGCCAGGCACTTCTGTCTTCCACTGCCTCCCGCAGTTTAGTCAGACTCATGTTTGTAGCTTCGAAGACACTATCCAACCATCTCGTCCTCTGTCGTCCCCTTCTCCTTGTGCCCTCCATCTTTCCCAACATCAGGGTCTTTTCCAGGGAGTCTTCTCTTCTCATGAGGTGGCCAAAGTATTGGAGCCTCAGCTTCACGATCTGTCCTTCCAGTGAGCACTCAGGGCTGATTTCCTTCAGAATGGATAGGTTTGATCTTCTTGCAGTCCATGGGACTCTCAAGAGTCTCCTCCAGCACCATAATTCAAAAGCATCAATTCTTCGACGATCAGCCTTCTTTATGGTCCAGCTCTCACTTCCATACAACACTACTGGGAAAACCATGGCTTTAACTATACGGACCTTTGTTGGCAAGGTGATGTCTCTACTTTTTAAGATGCTGTCTAGGTTGGTCATTGCTTTCCTCCCAAGAAGCAGGCGTCTCTTAATTTCGTGGCTGCTGTCACCATCTGCAGTGATCATGGAACCCAAGAAAGTAAAATCTCTCACTGCCTCCATTTCTTCTCCTTCTATTTGCCAGGAGGTGATGGGACCAGTGGCCATGATCTTCGTTTTTTTGATGTTGAGCTTCAGACCATATTTTGCGCTCTCCTCTTTTACCCTCAATAAAAGGTTCTTTAATTCCTCCTCACTTTCTGCCATCAAGGTTGTGTCATCTGCATATCTGAGGTTGTTGATATTTCTTCCAGCAATCTTAATTCCGGCTAGGGATTCATCCAGCCCAGCCTTTCGCATGATGAATTCTGCATATAAGTTAAATAACCAGGGAGACAATATACAGCCTTGTCGTACTCCTTTCCCAATTTTGAACCAATCAGTTGTTCCATATCCAGTTCTAACTGTAGCTTCTTGTCCCACATAGAGATTTCTCAGGAGACAGATGAGGTGATCAGGCACTCCCATTTCTTTAAGAACTTGCCATAGTTTGCTGTGGTCAACACAGTCAAAGGCTTTTGCATAGTCAATGAAGCAGAAGTAGATGTCTTTCTGGAACTCTCTGGCTTTCTCCATAATCCAGCGCATGTTTGCAATTTGGTCTCTGGTTCCTCTGCCTCTTCTAAATCCAGCTTGCACTTCTGGGAGTTCTCGGTCCACATACTGCTTGAGCCTTCCTTGTAGAATTTTAAGCATAACCTTGCTAGCGTGTGAAATAAGTGCAATTGTGCGGTAGTTGGAGCATTCTTTAGCACTGCCCTTCTTTGGGATTGGGATGTAGACTGATCTTCTCCAATCCTCTGGCCACTGCTGAGTTTTCCAAACTTGCTGGCATATTGAGTGTAGCACCTTAACAGCATCATCTTTTAAAAGATGATCATCTTTTGCTCTATAAGACTCACTTTTTCCCTCCTAAAAAGTAAAGGGAAATGTGTGTGCGTCTTATGGAGCAAATGCAGGCTGCACAGCTATTCCTTTCACTGTTCAGTGATCCCTCTTGCTGTTCTGGCTTCTGAGATTCAGAATATTTTTTTTCTTGTTTTCCTCCACCAAAAACTAGGTGCGTCTTGTGGTCTGGTGCATCTTATAGAGCGAAAAATATGGTATGTTTAGGAGTACTTTCATTTTGACTCAAGAAAACCACCATTTTATAGTTCAAATCGGGGGAAATAAATACAGTAAATGGACAAAAGTACGAAGATTCGCAAAATGTTTAGGGGTATGCGCACCCCTGCGTCCCCACAGAAAAAAGCACTGGCCACCCCCAGTTTCACATACAGAAGCTGACTGAACTGGTAGTTGGATCTTAGGCAGTGTACACAACATATATTTAGAACACATGGCTTCCTCACTCCCAAAAATCCTGGGAAATGTAGTTTTCCTCTCACAGAGCTACACCCTTAACAAACTACACTTCCAGTGGTTCTTTAGCGTAGTAGTGTGCTTTAAGTGTATGGTGTTCTATGCAGCCGTAGTTCAGGACTAGCAATGGGACAATGGCCTCCATCACACAACTGAAGCCTAAGTTAGGGTACCCAGGGCAGACCATGTGGAACCCACAGAACCGTCCTCTTAACACTTGGGCACTGCTCCTCACCCCCAGTGCCCGCTCTGCCCGAGAATGAGTGCAGCTCTGTGGAGAGTCAAAAGAAGTTCAAGCAGAGGAGAAGTTCAGAGATGATGGGTTCTTTTCACCCAGAAAATCCTGTCATAAGTCAGATAAATTAGGGATTTATACAATTTTGTAGCATGCAGAGAATAGCATCTATAGAGAAAACAGAGATTGGAGCTGAGGGAAGTCAGGGAGGGTGGGGTGATTGTTTTATGGGGGGAGGGGGGAAATGGGGGGAATTAAGGATGATATGTTTTAAGATAATATGTTTTGTTTAAATTCCTAATAAAAATATTTAAAATAAAAAAACAGAAAATCCTGTCATCATTTCTTAATGCAATCTGATGACAGTTTGCATTAATCTCAAAAGACAGTTAAGAAGAGCTTATTTTCATTCCTGGTGCAGTCACACTCACCCCTTTTACCATTTTCCAAACTGTTTTGGTACATTTCTTTATCTTTTTCAAAAAGCTGTTTGATCAGAGGCAACCATAGGACAAAACAATTTGGTACAACCCATCAGGGCTAGGGCAAGGTTTCTTTACAGGCCAGCAGAGATAATTCCCCAAGCAGCCGCATATTACAGGATCAAGAGTTGGCCAGAATGTGTTTTCAATTTACTTTTTAATTTCAGTAATTTAAAAATCACATTGCTGTGTCCAGGGCTTTTTTTTTGCCAGAAATCACTGGAACTCAGTTCCGGCACCTCTCAGGTGGGTGCCATTGCCATTCTAAGAGAACAAGGGTTCACGGTGAGTTCCAGCACCTCCTTTTCTAGAAAAATAGAACTGGCTATGTCCCACATTAGTTTCCTGGGCATCTAATACAGATTAGAACCCCCTTTTTATCTATAAGAGAACAAATCTCAAAGTACAGGCATATGGCCCTTGAATATCTTCCCCATGTCAGTTTGAGGAGGGAGGATTTTCACCAGAAAAAAATTATATGGTGGCGGGACTAAAAGGCCAAGCCCTCCTTAATTCTGGATAATGTTATAGTTTAGACCCTAAAGGGGCTTTCAAACTGCTGTGCTGTGCTTTGAAGTCCCAACAATCAGTACTTCAAAGTGCAGCATCACCTGACGGGATGGGGAGACAAGGAACGGGACCTGCTGGCCAGTAATGATTCCCCACCCCTGTCTTAGGGGTAGCTGATGTGCTGCTCTCCAAATGTTGCTGGACTACAACTCCCATCAGCCTTAGCCAGCATGACCAATGGACAGAGATCATGGGAGTTGTAGTCCAACAACATCTGGAGGGCACAACACCATTTGTTATAGGTAAACTGCACTATCCTTTGATTCCAATTTTGATTTGCAATGTTGCTTTCAAATTGGAAGCTGTTTATGCTCTTTGCCTTTGATAAATGCTTGATTTTATTTTAAAAATCCTAAAGGAAGGTTTGCAATAATAAAAAAGAGCAAACTAACTCTTTGCAAATGGCAGTCAGGTCTGCCAAAGCAGACTCTAGTGAAAGTTCACATTCAGCATGATACTCACCATAGAGAAGGAACGTTGAAGTGCCTATTAGCTTAATAACTAAGAGAATCATGAGTGGAACTATGCAGTCCCACTTCATTTTCCCCAGCAAGCTAGCCACAAGAAACTTAGGAGGAAACCTCTGTGTACGGCACACACGTTGAAATTTTCAGGTATGTCTCCAGCACTGGCCAGATCTGAAATGTAAAAATGCCCATGATTAAAAGGCGCCAAACTATAGAGGGTTCTGGGTGCCTGAATACCCACAAAATTTTTTGTTGTGGGTGCTCAGCACCCACACCTCAGGGCCCCGACACAACTTTTGAGGTCTTGCAAGGCCTTGGACAGCATCACCATGTCAGGGCACACAAAAAATAAGCTTACCAGAATGAAAACAGGGCTTTGTCTTCTTCCTTTGTTATTCCTGAAGAGGTGGCTGTCCCGAATGGGGCTCAGTTACGCTGTTTCTCACTACTTGGCTTTCACGGGTGTCTTGCGTCTGCTTGGAAAATGATGACTTAAATGTTTCCTGCAGCTTCGGATGACTCGGAGGGATGCGTACACCAAGCAGCCTTCTTAGAAACGCCCACGCTGAACTTCCCCTCTTACAGACCAGTGTTTCTGTTGAGCAACTCAATGTGTGTGTGTGTATGTGTGTGTTGGAGGGGAAAGTACAGTACAGTGCTTGCAGTGGCTTAGTGCTAAAATAGGTTCAAGGCTTTGCCCCACTGAGCTAGTGGTATTAATCAGAAAAGGACATACAGAGAGGTGATGGATGGGTGGGAGACAGGTCAGAGAGAATTTTCCTAAGGATGTGAGGCTGAGGGAGGGGGGAGAGTCTTCAGGCGAGAGCTGGGAAGACTCACTGCTTTGTATGTGGATTGAAGATTAAGATATAATTATGACAGAGGGCTAGATATAATTTTGTGTTTTATTAGGATTACTGTTATTGTTATTCTTCATGTTCTTTTTCTCTCTGCTTCCTCTTTTCTTCTTTTTACTCTTTATCTTTTTGTGTTCTTTCCTTTCCTTTTTGTCTTTTTGATTTTATTCGTTCAAGATATTATTTTACTGTATTGTGGAAACCTTAATAAAATCTTGCGGGGCGGGGGGGGGGGGGAGAAAAGGACCTGAGTCAGACCAAAAATAAAAGAAATTTAAATCAAAACAAAACACAAAAAATGATGAAAACATAAAAACTTGGCAGTAAGTAGGGTTGCCATATTTCAAAAAGTGAAAATCTGTACACAAATGTTGTGGAGCTTTTTTTGGGGGGGGGCAGTTGGGCACCATTGCCATTCTAAGAGAACAAGGAAGGTGTTATGTACTAAGCTTGGATCCTACAACAATAGGCAAGTAGGTTTGGGGGCCAATTCAATCTCTGTTTTACAAGCTGCAATTGTTGTTGTTTAGTCGTTTAGTCGTGTCCGACTCTTCGTGACCCCATAGACCAGAGCACGCCAGGCACTCCTGTCTTCCACTGTCTTCTGCAGTTTGGTCAAACTCATGCTGGTAGCTTCAAGAACACTGTCCAACCATCTCGTCCTCTGTCGTCCCCTTCTCCTTGTGCCCTCCATCTTTCCCAACATCAGGGTCTTTTCCAGTGAGTCTTCTCTTCTCATGAGGTGGCCAAAGTCTTGGAGCCTCAGCTTCAGGATCTGTCCTTCCAGTGAGCACTCAGGGCTGATTTCCTTCAGAATGGAGAGGTTTGATCTTCTTGCAGTCCATGGGACTCTCAAGAGTCTCCTCCAGCACCAGAATTCAAAAGCACCAATTCTTCGGCGATCAGCCTTCTTTATGGTCCAGCTCTCACTTCCATACATCACTACTGGGAAAACAAGCTGCAATACAGAGCATGAAATCACTACAGGACTCCGAGTATATTTCAGGAGGTATTCATGGTGAGTTCCAGCACCTCTTTTTCTAGAAAAATAGCACTGCCTATGGGAGGGGTGATATTTCGCACATTTGGTCCCTCTGTCATTTAGGGCTTTCAGCAGTAGCACAATCACCTTCAAGTTGGGTCTGGAAAAGAACTGGCAACCAATGTGGCTGTTTTAAAACTCATATAATATAAATTCCAAATGGTGCCTCAGCCAGTAATCTGCCTGCTGTGTTTTGGATCAGTTGGACTTGCTTGTCAAAGGGGTGGTAAAAGGTTTTCCCTATTAGGGCAGAAGCAACACTACCATGAAGCAATGTGTGGCGTCCATGCTCATGTGGTGGATATAGGATATAGGGATATAGGATGGGAGTCGGAGTCGGAGTGGGAGACAACCAGATCTTTTTTATTTTATTTTACCAACAACCAAAACACAAACAGTGAAACCCCCCCCAGCCGGCTGATACATTGGGTATACATAATCAATAATAACATATTCAAATCAACCATATGTACAATTCTATATACATTAACACTCCGCCCTCCACAAGGTTTATTTAACTTTTAACATTTTTATTGTCCCAAATTGTTCAAACCTACCCAAACAATTCAATATCTTCTCAAACCAATCCTCCTCCTTCTCACTAACCTTAAACCCTTTCATTTTATGTATCTTCACAGTTAGATATTCTAAAATTATAATATTTTTCAGTTTTTTCCTCCATTGGTTCACCCCTAGCTCTTCTGCATTTTTCCAGTTACTCGCTATAACCTGTCTGACTTCAATTACCATCAATTTTACCCATTTACATTCCTCTTTTGTTTCTAACTAAGTGCTACTCAGGCTAATAAGAACTATTAATTTAGATATTTCCACAACCAGATCTAACCCACAGGGAAAAACCCACTGAGAAGTCTCCCACAAATGCCTAATGGGAAACATTCATCTCCTGTCCTGTCACCATCATCAACAAATTTATTTGATAAGCCACTGGTCTTGATAACCTTTCCTGAACAAAGTTCCAGCACAAACTTTCTATTACATAGACAATTAAATAATAATAAATAATAAAAGTTAAAATGCAGTGTGATTATCCTAAGACATTTTTCCATCGTAATAAAAACCCTAACCGATCTCCAGAGATTTTCCTGTGTACCTCTTCATTTGATTATAAGCCATGTTCTGTTTTGACAACAGTCATTTGCTTAAGTGTCCTATGGGAATGGTTATGGAAAACTGGAAACAGAATCCTTTCTGCGCTTTGCATCTTCATGTCCCGGTTTGACCACACCTGGGCAATTAGGAAAGCAAAGTTTACGCAAAGTACTGAGGAACTTTTAAAGCAGATTGCAAGGAGCCAAAACAACTCACGAAGTTCAATGTAGATGATAAAAAGAACCCTGCAGGGAAAACACACCAAACTTAATATTCATCTTGCTGGGTTCCGAAATAATTATTTTTCTGGGTATCTCCTTTTGGGGCAAACCACGTCCACCTGCCAGTCACCTGCCACCGTATACTGGTAGATTCTGTGATCTGTTGTTCAGTGCTAAGCCTTTATTGCTAATGGAAAGGATTTTTCATCTCCAATCTTAGTGTTAACCACCACAGCACTAAGGCTAGAGATAAGCCTCTGGCCTTCTCTTTAAAAGCCAGCAGGCAGAGGATTATTTCTGATCTTAGCGCTGTGACACTACAGCGCTAAGATCAGAGGTAAGACCCTGCTGCTGGCGTTTACTACCAAGGAACCGCTGCTTGCCCCTGGCAGTTTGAACTTTGAATCCCCTGATGTCATATGGAAGAACATCAAGGCAAAGGGAAGACCAGCTTGGCCCCAACAGCTGCAAGGTCTTTGCTTTCTCAGTCCCTCACAGAAAGAGCACTCGGCTCCAACTCTCACTGCGGACCCGAAGGGAACTGTGTCCTCGCCTCATTAATAAGTCACAGTAACTTGTGAATGTATGTGTGAGGGGTTCTCCCAGCCCAAAGGTGCGGGAGGAGCTTACAACTTGTTGTAAACTACTTTGAGAATCAGTTGATTGAAAGGTGGGGCATATATCTCCTAAATAATTCATGATAAATGATAAATAAAATTGATATCAAAATTCTGAATTTGAAACAGGAGCATCGTAACATATAGTCTTCTCCCCTTCTCACCCCCACATTGGATGGGATTGGGAAGACCATTCCCCCAAATAAGTCATTAAATGTTTGTTCTCTGCCTTCCAGATGAAATGGCCTCAGATGAAATTTTAAACCCTTTGTGGAATATTTGGAATGAAGGAATTATTCTGCTAAAAATAAAATCATGACGGCTTGCTGACTGTCCTGAAATATCAGAAAAGTGACTAAGGTATTGTGTTACATTTCTATGAGGCATGGGTTTTTTGCTTGGTTGCCACAGGTGCCATTTAGAGAAACAATAATTGGAGAACTCTGGTCATTTGCATTGGTCATTTGCTCATCTTCAACAAATTAAAGCCTCCTCTCTAACCATTTTCAGAGTGAACAAGATTCCCTGTATCTTCCACAAGTACAGCTATCATTTCTGTGGGATCCACCATGTCTGAAGATCAGATGAATCACCTCTCTCTACTCGCAATCTTTTACCTCATTGTTTCAGGTACTCTTCATCTCTTGGGCATCATCACAAATTATCTTCATTCTAATATTATATGGAAGGGCTCGTTTCTCATTTACATTAAATGTTATTAGCCTTGCAGTTCCCCTCTTTCTGTAGTTTACAATTGGTGTGAGGAGCAGAGTAGGGAATGAGACCCTTGACGAAATTGTTTGGGATGAAATCTGGTACGCTAAGCTCTTTTCTTCTTTATTGACCCGTATTTGAGATAATTTCCTGAAAACAGTCCATAAAGGGTACTCTACACTTGTGCAACTAGCACAGATTCAGGATAGAAATATGTGGACATGTTGAAGGGGATGTGGGTGTTATTGACACATATGCTAGGGTTGCCTCATGTGGCTACTTTTGGGCACAAATTCTTAAGGAAACTGGAATCATTATTGACCCTTCACCAGTCCTAAACCCCAAATGGTGTCTTCTCTCTATTTTCTCAGGAATTAATGCTGACCTCTCTATAAAACCTTTGGTGATTTTCCTTTTAGTTGCAACTACACAGGTTGTAACACTGGGATGGCCGGATGTTTATGTCATTAATGTAAATTGATGGTACAGTGGAACCTTAGTTTTCAAACGTAGTCCGTTCCGGAAGACAGTCCGACTTCTGAAACATCCAAAACTGAAAACTGAAAGCGGAAGCCTCAGTACAATAAAGGTAAAGGTAAAGGGACCCCTGACCATTAGGTCCAGTCACGGATGACTCTGGGGTTGCGGCGCTCCTCTCGCTTTACTGGCTGAGGGAGCCGACGTACAGCTTCCGGGTTATGTAGCCAGCATGACTAAGCCGCTTGTGGTGAACCAGAGCAGCACACGGAAATGCTGTTAACCTTCCCGCCAGAGCGGTACCTATTTATCTACTTGCACTTTGACGTGCTTTTGAACTGCTAGGTTGGCAGGAGTAGGGACTGAGCAACGGGCGCTCACCCCATCGCGGAGATTCGAACTGCGGACCTTCTGAGTGGCAAGCCCTAGGCTCTGTGGTTTAACCCACAGCGCCACCCGCGTCCTCAATACAATAGGGAAACTCAAAAAGGAAGCCACGAGGCACATTCGGCTTTGAAAAATCATTTGAAAACCGAAGCAGTTACTTCCGGGTTTTCAGCGTTCGGAAGCCAAAACGTGCGTCAATGGAGACGTTCGACAACCAAGGTTCCGCTGTATAAGAAAACTTTGTTCTTAGCTGTCTCAGTAAAATTCAGCCATCATCTTGAGGTTTTGAAGGAGACTGCTAAACCAATTGACCTGGCTGCCACTCGGAGGACTTTTGTAACTAACATGAACAAACAACATATGAAGTTACTTATTCCAGTGAAGGTTGACTTTGTTTGGCAGTACCCATGACATATGGCTTTGTTTGACTGATTGGTCTGAGTTATGCCTCTTTCACCAGATCCCACTTAATTGATTGAATTCAATTAAAGCCTTTGCACTAACCATTTCCAGAGCAAACAAGATCCCATTTATCGCCTGCTGATTCAGATACTACCTCTATGGGATCCACCAGGTCTGAAAACCAGATGGATCACATCACTCTATTTATAACCTTTTACTTCATTGTTTCAGGTACTCTTTGTATTTTGGTTTTTATCACCAATGGGCTTATTGTTGGTGTGAATGTTACCGACTGGATGAAAGGCAGAAGTCTGATGCCCAGTGATGAAATTCTGGCCAGCCTGGGGCTGTCCAACCTTTGCTTCTGCACCTCACTAATTCTGGACTATTTCATTTCACTCATCTGGAAGGAGTTCTTCAGAAAGTTTTACATGGTGCAAAAAATCACATTTACCCTCGATATTGCCGCAAGCTTTTTGAGCTTCTGGTTCACTGCCTGGCTGAGTGTTTTCTACTGCATGAAGATTGTCAACTTCAAGCAGTCGTTTTTGCTGAGGGTGAAACTACAGTTTTCTAGCCTTGTGCGTTGGTTCCTCCTTGGTTCTGTGCTGGCTTCCTGCGGAGCAACATTCCTAGTCACCTGGACTTTTAAAACAGTGTCCCAAGCATCCGACAATCTGAACAATCAGACTTTCCTCAGCCTTCCCTCTGACTTTAACTTTACAAACGACTATAAAAAGCGAAAATTGATACTCGTGCATATGACTATGCCTTACAAACTCCTCCCCATTATCCTGGGCTGTTCTGTTCCCCTAGTGATAGTGATTGCCTCTTCTGTGCCAATTCTCAATACTCTTTTCAGGCATGCCAAAAACCTGGAACAAAATGCAACCATTTTCCACAACCCTCGCCTGGAGGTTCATCTAAATGCAGCCAAGTCAGTGCTGTCTCTTCTTATAAGCTATACTTCCTTGTTTGTTAGCGAGATAATAATCAGAATGGAAATCTTTCCCAACTGGACTTATCAGTATTTTCTGTGTCTGATCTTTCAACTTGCTACCTTGGTGGCACAAGGTTTCATTCTGGTTGCAAGTAATCCAAAACTGAAGCAATCAGCTGTACAAATTATTTCCTGTGTGCAGCAGTAACCTTAGAAAATCCAAACACAGTTTCTGAGCTTTTGGGGGGCAATCGTCCCAAAAACTGCTGAGCCTTTTTTGGTTGATCTGCAGTGGCGGACGAGCAGGCTTTCAAAATTGCCGTCTAGGAGGCAACAAGGAAGTGACCGCTGCGCAGCGGGGAACAGATGAGATCCCGGACATTTACTATTATATTTACTATTAGCCCCACCCTGCAGACATTAGCGGAATTTTCTGGTTTATATGGCAACCCAGTGCTGATAGAAAGGCTTGTTTAGGTTTGTAGAAAAATCTGGCCATGGATGACATTGCTTGGGCTTTAGGTGTAGCATCATCAACACCCTTATTACTTGTGTAAGTTTGCAAGTATTTAAAAAAACTTTATTTTTTAGGTAGGAGGAATAAGGAATAATGGATAAACATATGTCTGTCTGTCATGGAAACTGTAAAGCTGGGATGAAAACAGACTCACATCACAGGAAAACAAGCCACTGTTGCTTCACTTTAACTATGCCTGTCTTTATTTATAAAGAGACTTCAATTTCACTAATTACAAACTTGAATGGAAGGGATATATTGGGATGTAATGCTCTTGCTAAAAATTCACATGGCCAACTAGAACTGTTCCAAGATTCAAATCTCAAGGACCTGGTACAGGGTCTCACTTTGAGAGTGATATGGTAAAGCAAACCCATATCTGTCTGGTTTTGCAAATAGAAAAATGTTACACAAACACCATTGAAAGATAAAAAGAGCATAATACGAGTGCATGGAGTAAGATAAGACTCAAACAAGAAGAAAAAGAAAAGAAATAGTACCCATGTAGAAAACAAAACAGAAAAACAACAATAAATTGTTTTGCAAATATAAAATGTGTTGTCTGCTCATGACTTTGGACAAATCACTGCTGGCTGCATTGCACATGTGAAAATGACTGAATCGTAAAGTGGCACAGGTTTTGGCATGAGATGGTTTCCTCCACCATCATTTGCTCGAGTTTCAAAGATGCTATTCCGAGTGGGAAAATGGTTATAGGTTTGGAAAATGAATCCCAAGCAGCAAACAGCTCAACGGTAGTTCTGGAACAAGGTGGTCCCTCAACTAGGCTGACCTAAAGTTATTCTAGGGCTTTTTATATATTACCAGGAAGACTTTCAATCTGCCCCAATAGAATACTGGTAGGTGTTGAAATATATGGAGGGCACCAGGTTGGGGAAGCCTGGCCATAAACCAGTAAGTCATTTCAATGCTCTGTGAAACTAACAGTTGGAAATTTAAAGGTGACAGAAACATTGGCATGACAGAAATGTCAAGATGAAAAATTGGTTTATTTGCATCATTTCCATCATTACAAAAGAGATTTAATCAGATTAATGTTTTGATACTGCCATAATTGCATTTCCTCTACCATTTAAAAATAACTAATGAGAGTTTATTAATCAGAAATTGTTTACTCGGTATAATACAAAAGTCAATTTTTGTTTATTGGATAATTAAGAATATCTACAAAGTAGACAGTGATTAAAACATATTGATTGTGTAGGCACTGGCCAGAATAGTAATTGACATGAATTTTAAGAAATGCTTAAGTAGCGAAGATTACAAGATGTAAGTCCATGGAGTGGGAAACCATTTTTTTCAAACACAAAATACCAGGGCAAATGCTTTCAATCAGGTATTTTAGCTATTATTGTCTCATTTAACCTTAGAATGTGATTGGTTTTTTTTTAATTAAGCAAATAAATCAGAAATTAAAATGATTCCAATGGCAATTTAAAAATAAATAGATTACTTCCAATCAAACTGCAAAATAATAATTATAATTATTAAAAGAAAAAACCCATATGCTTTCTATTCCAAATCACCCAAACAATCTGTGTTCAGTTTTCAAAGTCTTTCATTTCAATGCGAATTGAAAGTGTGTATTTAGATCAGGGTTTCCCACACTTGGGTCTCTAGCTGTCTTTTGGGACTACAATTCCCATCATCCCTGATCACTGGTCCCGCTAGCTAGGGAGAATGGGAATTGTAGTCAAAAAACAGCTGGAGACCAAAAGTGTGGGAAGCCCTGATTTAGATGCATAACTTGCACAAATCAGGATTTCATGTACATATCTCAAAGATGCTTCTTCAGCCTCTCATAAATTACTGCTGGATCCCAAACACCAGCCTGGAATGCTTACAGTGTTCCTGAAGGTGCTGAGACTTTGACTCTGCTGCAAGTGGGAGAGGGTTCTATTATTGGGGGTTTGCCACCATGAAGAGGGCCAGGGAGTGTGAGATATGGAGCGTGAGCTACTTTGTTTCCTCATCTGATCCAGAAGAAAGAAATTCCAGCGTTCCATCTATCATTCCCTGCCTGCCAGCATGAGATATTTAGGGGCTTTTTCTGCCTCCTTCTGACCCAATTCAACAGGTAGAGAAATCTTCAAATCCCATGCTTCCTTGGAGCCAACGACCATAATTTCCAGTGACTGAGAAGTTGGGAAAGCCTCTCTTATATCTAGCAAAACTGTTTCGTTGGTGCTTAAAAGGTAAAGGGAACCCTGACCATTAGGTCCAGTCGTGGACGACTCTGGGGTTGCGGCGCTCATCTTGCTTTATTGGCCGAGTCATGTGGCCAGCATGACTAAGCCACTTCTGGCAAACCAGAGCAGCGCATGGAAACACAGTTTACATTCCCGCCAGAGTGGTACCTATTTATCTACTTGCACTTTGACGTGCTTTCGAACTCCTAGGTGGGCAGGAGCAGGGACCGAGCAACGGGAGCTCACCCCGTTGCGGGGATTCGAACCGCTGACCTTCTGATCAGCAAGTCCTAGGCTCTGCGGTTTAACCCACAGCGCCACCCGCGTAGTTACCGGAGCTATTTTTCCAGAAAAGAAGGTGCCGGAACTCACCATGAACACCTCCCTCATTCTCTTAGAATGGCAATGGCGCCCATCTGAGAGGTGCCAGAACTGAGTTCTGGTGAGCTACCATCATTCCCTTCTCAAAGGTAAAGGTTTTATTTTTTGCTTTGCTGAGGGTTAGGATCACCCATTATAATTATTCTTATTAGGAAGGTTTATTAAAAATAAGTCCTTTTTTTTGTTGCTGCAAAAGCTATCATCTTGCTATGGGAAACAATACAGAGGTAAACCTCTCCTGCCATACCACCAGTGTATTCTCCTTTGCTTGAGCACAAGGGGAGGAAATGCTCTAAAATTCAGGGGGGGGGGCACTACAGGAACTTCAGGACCCTCTTTCTCCCTTCCTTGCCCCATGGTTTATCTGGGGAATTGGAGCTGCTGTATCTCTACATACCCTTCAACGTTTCTCCAATGAAAATAGGGACATCCTAAGGAAAAGCGGATCAAGTCAGAAATGGGACGGCTTCTGTAAATCCGGGACTGTCCCGGGAAAATAGGGAGACTTGGAGGGTCTGTCTCTACAGAGGGGGAGGTATGCGCTGTTCCTGTTAGCAGGTTAGTGTGCATTCAAAGTGATTAAAAAACAACCACCACCAGCACCCACAATTGGCCATCTTGAAATTCAAGGCGACCTGTTTGGGTTTCTCTCCAGCCCTGAGTGACTTGCTCCAGCTTTGCACTTCATTCACACAGTACCAAAGGATTGTCCGGAGACAGGTGCCCACTGAGATTTAAGAAAAGAACTAGAGTAAGAGCAGTTTGAGAAGCTTTAGCACGGGAACGACCGCCAGTAACCACTCATTGGCAACGGACGTTCAGAGTCTGCTCTGAGAAGGGGCGAGAAGCCAAGTGAATGCCAGAGGGATGAAGAGCAGGCCAGCAAAAGGAAAGTTGCCCGTTGGGTTGAGAGCCTTGGAAGTCACCGTGGGAGGAGTCGCCTGGTGCTTGGCTTTCCTTTCTAGCGGAGGTGCAGGCGGGGATCTGGAAATGTCCTTGCAGGGCTCTGGTTCAAGGTCAACAATGTCTCGGACAAAGCCAGTCTCATTTCTCACCACCTCCTGGAGGTCAAGAAAGAAAGAAAACTTTAAGGATCTACACCTATTTTTTTGCTGTAGTTGTGCGGTTGGTACTACTTCTCCCTTGGAAAGATGAGACGTACTGTATTTTTCGCTCTATAGGACGCACCCGACCATAGGACGCACCTTGCTTTAGAGGGGGAGAACAAGAAAAAAATTCTCTCCCTCTCTGCTCAGCGCCCCTTCAGTGAAGCGGCAGGAGAAACGGAGCCCCTTCCATTTCTCCTGCCGCTTCGCTGAAGGGGCACTGCGCAGAGAGGGGGAGATTTTTTTTCTTGTTCTCCCCCTCTAAAACAAGGTGCGTTCTGTGTGTTCAAGGTGCGTTCACCCGAAGCCCGGAGTTCCCGCTGCGCTCTGGAGGCTTCAGGCGGCTACCTTGGAAGCCTGGAGAGTGAGAGGGGTCGCTACGCACTGACCCCTCTCGCTCTCCAGGCCTCAGTGAAGGCAACCCGAAGCCTCAGGAGCACGGCGGGAGTTCCCGTTGGGCTCCGGAGGCTTCGGGTTCTTTTCAAAATGCTTTCCCCCACCGCCAGCCTCAAAGACCAGGTTGGGGAGCAGCACAAAGGCTGCGCACAGCCTTCCCGCTGCCCCCCAAGCTTGTGGGGCTGGCGGCGGGGGGAAGCGCTGCTTTTCCCCACCACCAGCCTCAAAGATCCCTGAAGCCTGCGGAGCGCAGCAGGAACTCACGCTGCGCTCCGAAGGCTTCAGGCGGCCATCCCTCTCGCTCCGACCCCTCTCGCTCTCCAGGCTTCAGCGAAAGCAACGCGAAGCCTCCGGAACGCAGAGGGAGCGCTCCCTCTGCGCTTCGGAGGCTTCGCGTTGCTATCGCTGAAGCCAAGGAGCCTGCATTCGCTCCATAAGACGCACACACATTTCCCCTTAATTTTTGGAGGGGAAAAAGTGCGTCCTATAGAGCGAAAAATACGGTAGTTTGAAATGGAAAATGATGAGGGACGGTCTCCCTCGGGAGGTGGTAGAATCTCCTTGCTTGGAAGTTTTTAAGCAGAGGTTGACTTGTGGTTGCAAAGCACAGAACTTGCTCTCCTCTCTATTTAAATCTCCCTTTCTGTAGAGATTTTCAAAAGGGATACATGACAAATCTGAAGAATCATGAATTGTGCAGGGTGTTTATGTTAGCCAGATTTAATATGTTTCCCTCAATAACAGTGAGAGGATAGTGAGACGCTCTCCCAGAATCAGAGCGTCTCTGCAAATGTAGTAAACAGGAACCTGATACTTTGGAGCATATTTTCTTTTCTTGTGATTTTGGCATTTATGCCAGAAGATAATTATTAGAGGCCTTACAACTCAATAGGCTGACTTCTTTGCCACCAACGGTTCAGGACCTGCTTTCGTACAGTAATGATCAAATTACTTTAATAGTGGCTGAATTTCTGAGTGCTGTCCATGTAGAAAGACTGGGCCATTATAAAGAGATTTAGTGGTTGTATTGTATTATTTATGCAAATTGATTTTCTTTGGAGTTAAAGATCTGACTGGGACAAACCTTGTTATGTTGATCTTGTATTTTGCACAATTTGTATACGGTGTCTGTTTGATAATGTGTGGCTTGCTATGCCTAATAAAGGATATTTGGGGGGGGGGGAGCAGAGGTTGGTCATGGATGCTTTAGCTGAAATTCCAGCTCTACAATTCTATGATTCTATGGTAGGTTGAAAAACGAGCTGTTAAAGGAACAAGCTCCAGGGACCATTTCACAGTTCTGTTCTCCCACCCACCACAAATTTACCATATTTTTCACTCTATAAGACACACCAGACCACAAGAGGCACCTAGTTTTTGGAGGAGGAAAACAGGGAAAAAAATATTCTGAATCTCAGAAGCCAGAACAGCAAGAGGGATCGCTGTGCAGTGAAAGCAGCAATCCCTCTTGCTGTTCTGGCTTCTGTGATAGCTGCGCAGCCTGCATTTGCTCCATAAGATGCACACACATTTCCCCTTACTTTTTAGGAGGGAAAAAGTGAGTCTTATAGAGCAAAAAATACGGTACTTTCAGGTAAGGCTGTGCAGTTATAGCAACAACTGAACAACACTGAGGTTCTTGGACCCCCCAGCCACCCACCCACCCTAAAAATCAGCTTGGGAGGGTTGGGGCACCCTATGGAGCAGATTTGGGGAGGATGGGTGGGTGAGAGAGGAAAAGCAAGTCCCACTGTGTGAGTGGAACTCCACTCATGCACTGCTGGACACCCCCCTAAGATTTTGATTTGCGCTCTTGTGTGAGGGTAGGGGAGCTTTAAGCCTTTAAAAGTTAAAGGGACCCCTGACCGTTAGGTCCACTCGCGGACGACTCTGGGGTTGCGGCGCTCATCTCGCTCTATAGGCCGAGGGAGCTGGCGTTCAGCTTCCGGCTCATGTGGCCAGCATGACTAAGCTGCTTCTGGTGAACCAGAGCAGTGCACAGAAACGCCGTTTACCTTCCCGCCAGAGTGGTACCTATTTATCTACTTGCACTTTGACGTGCTTTCGAACTGCTAGGTTGGCAGGAGCTGGGACCGAGCAACGGGAGCTCACCCCGTCACGGGGATTCGAACTGCCAACCTTCTGATCGGCAAGCCCTAGGCTCTGTGGTTCTAAATATTACATGGGGCCTGTGTCTGGAGTTTGCCTTGGAAAAACTTCCCATTTACTTCATCAGGAGCTTCCCCCCCCCCCCGTGGAAATTGCTTGTGAGGGGACCATTGGTTAAACCACCTCTATTTCCCCCAGTGTAGGGTCCTGATCTGGATCAAACCCTGTTGCATTAGCCATTTGTTTAATCCCACCTCACCCCACACTTAAAGACACAGCTCCTTCACCAACATAATGTGACATTTGTTCCTTATGGGTCGGTGTCAGACTCGGGACTTGAATGAACCAAGATCAGGACCTGATCCTAGGAGCAGAAGGGTGTAAGACAGGGAGTCAGCCTATGCGGCCACCATCAAGCCCTGGCCAAAGGAGGGAACTGCAAGGAAACCAGAGAAACTTTGGATCCCCTTTCTGGTTTTTCCAGCCGACGTTAACACCAAATACAAAAAAATGCCCCCAAAACCTTGCTTACATCAATTGTTTTGATGACCACAATCTGATCGGCCTCCTTGCAAGCCTTCTCTGCTTTCTTGATGGTCTCTTGGTCCCATTCCACCAAGTTTATAGCCATCATTCCTTCCATTGTACTGGAGGGGAGAAATTGAGGAGGAACACAGGAAAAGAAGATTAATGCTTCACAGGGGCTGTACCATAGGAAGTTGGCAGCATGGAAAGAGAGGCTGACCTTGGAAGGATGCAGACGTATGGGCCTTCCGAAGGAGGATGAATGTGGTTTGAGCTTTAAACACACATTCTCTACCCAGGAAGGCAACCAATGGGTGGCTCAAACTTCTTCCATCACACTTCAGAACAGGGATGAGTGGCTAACCCTTTTTTTGGCTTGACAATGACCCAGATTACCCCAGGCAACCCTCCAGGGGGTTCATGCTTGTATTGAGTGTGGATAATCTACACAGCCGCCTTCCCAAGGCAGTCACACCCAGGGGCACACAGCCACCCCGAACTCTGTGGATCAGCTGATGAGGGAGATTACCACCCGTTCCTCACCCCATCACATGATAGATCTGATGAATGAGGGTGGGGCCAATTCAAAGTGCTGGTTTTGACCTATAAAGCCTTAAATGCCTCAGAACCGCAATACCTCAAGGACCGCCTCTTTCCATATGAACCTACCCAAACCCTGAGATCATCTTCTGAGGCCTTCCTTCATGTGCCTCCTCCGTAAGAGGTCAGGAGGGTGGCAACACAAGAAGGGGCCTTCTCTGTGGTGGCTCCCCGCCTGTGGAATGCTCTCCCCAGGGAAGTTCACCTGGCGCCTTCCTTATACACCTTTAGGCACCAGGCAAAAACGTTCCTTTTTAACCAGGTTGATCTGATTGACATCCCATACCCTTTCAAAATGTGGCTGTTTTTTGGGGGGGTGTATTATTGGGTTATTGTTCTTATTTTGATTTTATATACTGTGATCTTTTCTGTGAACCGCCCTGAGTATAGGGCGGTATATAAATTCAATAAATAAAACAAGTATAAATCCCTATCAGGGTGGGGGGGCTGTGCCCTTTTTTTTTTTTTTTACTTTTTGGACACCACTGCCAAGATGGATTGGATTGCATGCGCCCCCCCCCCCCCCGGAAAATCTACTTAAGGAAGCCTGTTTAGGCCCCACAAAAAACCGTGGATTGGCAACCACTGCCTTAGAACGGTCTGCCTGCCTCCATCCTGCGACACGATTGCGGATCGGATGCTGTCTGCATCCTGCCGTGGCATTCAGGCGCCTTCTCAGAAACACTCACTCTGCTGCCTCTTGGCCCAGCTCATGGGCCACCTGCTGAATGTCTGGGTATCCCATGCAGCTGGAGATGTTGTTTCGAGGATAGTAGAAGAGGAAGGCCAGGCACATTTCGTTCAGAGTACTTGGACCGCCCTGAGGGAAAACAAAGGCCAAATTCATTTAAGATGCAAGAGTTTGAAAAACCAGAAGCTTTTCTATTAGGAATTTTAGGTGCAGATACAGTGGTACCTCGGGTTAAGTACTTAATTCGTTCCGGAGGTCTGTTCTTAACCTGGAACTGTTCTTAACCTGAAGCACCACTTTAGCTAATGGGGCCTCCTGCTGCTGCTGCGCCGCTGGAGCACAATTTCTGTTCTCATCCTGAAGCAAAGTTCTTAACCTGAAGCACTATTTCTGGGTTAGCAGAGTCTGTAACCTGAAGCGTATGTAACCTGAAGCATATGTAACCCGAGGTACCACTGAATAACAAAGGATCAGGAAAGACTATTTACGCATGTGAGGGCAGCAGCACGGATACTTTGGGCCCAGAGACAGAAAGAAGACAAAGTGCCGGCCAGAGATAAAGATGATGGATTATGCCAAAATGGCAAAAACAACCGGGAAGATCAGAAATCAAGACGACAGAAATTTTACTAAGGAATGGGAAAAATTTATAAGTTACCTCGGAGAACATTGTAAACAACTAAAAACTTTGGCAGGACTGTAACAACACTTGTAATGTAACAAGAACTATGGGGAATTAGGGAATTTTAAGAAAATGGAGAATCGTATAAGATGCAGTTGAAAAAGGAATGTCAATGGAATCCACGGAAGAGCAGAGGGAAGTCCAAGGATTCAGGGAATTCTTTGTGTATGATTATGATTATGATTATGATTTGAAGACAAATGTAAACTGCAAAAACCAAATTAAAAATTGTAAAAAGAGAGAGAGAGGGTTTTTGTTAAGTTGTAGGTGAATATATCAGACGACACAGCGATTCTTCAAACAGCTCTTGTTTATTCACAGGCCAGAACAGAACTGAACTGAAGGGTTCAGTCAGCCTGCTTATATAGAGCTCCAGTACAACGTAACTGTAACAATTTTCTAAAGCTATCCAATCACTGAACGTCACTTTCGATCCCTTATTTGCATAACTATCTACAGTATCCCCCTGCTGGCCCAGGGTGAGAACTTCAGTACATAACAGTTTTGGCCGCAGCACAACAGCAGCTCTTGCTGGCTCCAGGTATCAGCACAGCCAGAGTCGGGACAGTGCTGTGCAGGGAGAATAGCAGAGACAGGCTCTACAGTCCTGTGCCTTTGTAGAGTAGGAACTGGGTCAATTCCCTGGCAGGTGGGAATCAGTAAGGGATTTGTTCACAAATCCACATCTCACCCCTTGTTCTGCGCACTCTGCCCCATATCTCACCCCGCCAGCTCCCCTGATACTGGCCTGTGCTTTCCCCTCCTTCCACCACACCTGAAAACCTTAGGTGGCCCTGCAAGCTGTTAGTAAAATATCTGGATATTCTGGGGACAGCGAGATTGGATTTAGCAAAAGTTGTCCTCTCCTGAAACCACCTTCCCCCTAATGCTTAGGTCATGGGTAGGCAAACTAAGGCCTGGGGGCCGGAGCCAGCCCAATCGCCTTCTCAATCCGGCCTGCGGATGGTCTGGGAATCAGTGTGTTTTTACATGAGTAGAATGTGTCCTTTTATTTAAAATGCATATCTGGGTTATTTGTGGGGCATAGGAATTCGTTCATTCTCCTCCCCCCAAAAATATAGTCTGGCCCCCCACAAGGTCTGAGGGACAGTGGACCGGCCGCCTGCTGAAAAGGTTTGCTGACCCCTGGGCTTAGGTGGTTTTCAGTCAAGGACTTACGAAGGTCAGTCCTGTCCGGTCTTTGGTTTGATAGTGACATTCCACCAGGAACTCATCTCCCTGTAAAACACAAGAGGACATGGGGTCAAATCTATAGCAGCAGAGGGTCGCTGCTGAAAATGGCTTCTTACCACCAAAGCGTGGTCCAAAGGGAAACACTGGGATGACGTACTGATTTGAAAATGACCTCCTTCTTCATGCCTCTGGTCTCCTGGAGATTGAAATCGTACTTGTTGTCTTCACAAATGACTGTCAGCTGCTCTCCATTCCTGGGAGTGGGGTGGGGGATGTGGAGACAAAGAAACAGGAGAGACAGGCAAACCTGAGATGCTGCTGAGAGAAAACTGTAACTGGGATGCAACCAGGATCTGATCTAATGCCTTCCTGACAAACAAAGCTAATATTACTAAGTGAAATTACATTTGTTGCTTGCATTTCAGTCTTCTGTATGAACAGTGAACTGAGTTTTCTGGCTGCATTCCTGTCCCCCACCTGTTACACACTGAGCCTCTTGTGCTTGCCAGTCAGAAGGTTGGCGGTTTGAATCCCTGCAATGGGGTGAGCTCCCGTTGCTCTGTCCCTGCTCCTGCCAATTTAGCAGTTCGAAAGCACGCCAGTGCAAGTAGATAAACAGGTACCGCTGCGGCAGGAAGGTAAACGGCGTTTCCGTGTGCTCTGGTTTCTGTCATGGTGTCCTGTTGCGCCAGAAATGGTTTAGTCATGCTGGCCACATGACCCAGAAAGCTGTCTGTGGATCCTTTACCTTTACCTACACACACCATGAGTAAATTTTTAAGTTGAAAAATCAAATAAATATATATTTTTAAACAAAGATTTAAAATCCTTCCCTCTCTTTTCCCCGCAATGTCTAGGCCTCTAGGGCAATAGTGTCTCACACCGAATATAAACGAACTGTGAAAAAGGCTATGAACGGAAAGTGGAGATGCTTATATGTACCTTTCCTTGCTTATTTGTTTGTTTTGTATCACAAACAAATTTTTTAAATAAAAACAAATTAATAGAAGTAAAAAAAACACACACCCAAAAACTAGGTGTGGCCCACAATAGACACTGGCTTTTCTTACCGGTACTGGACTCCTCTCACTCCCAACCCAGCCAAGTGGGTATGCAGCAAGTAACCAAAGACATGCATATCAGGCACTGGAACTCCATTCATCTGCAATCCAAAAACAGGAGGAAAAGGCCCGTGAATGGCATCTGGCCCAGGGGCGGAGGAAGAGGGGGTCCGGTGGGTATATGCCACCTTTGGTGTCACCACTGAAGGGGGTGACAAAATGCCGGGCAGCACTCACCGCGGGGCCTGCAGCGCACCTGAGCCATGCATCTCTCCTGGGAGAGACGGGGTGGCTTGGGCGCATGCAGGCTCCCCACTGCCCAAATGGTCTGCCCTCTACCTCCTCTCCCCCCAGCTGTAGAGCGGCTGAGTGGGAGGAGGCAGGCAGACCCCAGAGGCCCTGCAATGTGCCCCGTCCCTATGGGCAGCTCGCCTCGCCCATGGGCGCACCACCCCAGGCGCCAGAACGGCTTCCTCCGCCGCTGATCTGACCACTATGCTTTGAACACTTGCCCTGGCAAACATCTCAGGAAATCATCAGCCATCAATGGTCTGGCAGCCAAATTTCAGCACCAGAACAGCCACGGTGGCAATTTGCTGCTCATTAGCTACAGCAGTGGTTTTCTACCAGTGTGCCGTGGCACTATGGGATGCCATGAATGCCCCTCTTTCCTTCCCTCCCTCCTCTGATGTCCTCTGGTGTCTCTGCCTCCCCAAAAGCTTGCTTGTTGCAGCAGCCTTGACTATGGGGGAATGGTGCCTCTGGGAGGAATCTCTCTTTGAGGTAGGGCAGTTCATAGACCAGGGTGGCAGCGGCAGCTTCCTGGAGGACATCCAAGGAGAGGGGAGAGGAGGCTGAGGGAACACTCCACAAGGGAGAGTGTTTGAAAAAAGGTGAGAGGCTGCCTGCTCTGCGGGCAAGGGGTGACATAGCTGGGCTCCTGAGCCCCACAGGGGTGCTGCAGAAAGAAACTGGTTGGTTAGGGGAGCTGTGGACTCAAAAAGGTTGAAAATCTCTGAGCTACAGGGTCAACCCAAGACATCTGGTTGCCTGAGGTGAAGAACAAGATGGCGTCCGTCCCTGTCACCCTGCCAGATACTGGCAGTTGAATTGTATTTCAATACCGACAATGGATAAGGTTCTGTACTGCACCAGAGAACCAAAGGGTAGCTAAGGGAGTGGAGGTCAGGCCGTGTGATGGATGCATGCAGCAGCTCTTTCCTCAAACTGCCAAGAAACTCCTGGGTACAGCTAGGGAGCTCAGGGGGAAGAGCCGCATGGTTGCCACTGTTCCCCACCCTCAACACCCCCGCTCTGAGGTGGTCACCTCACTGTGTCTAATGGAAGCCAGCTGTGATCACCTGCTCTTGGGCCAATGCACGGCCTGCTATTTGCCATGTTCAAACTGCCACCAGGGCTTCACCTTGCCACATAAACATTGAGATTTCCTCTCTCTCTCTCTCTCTCTCTCTCTCTCTCTCTCTCTCTCTCTTAAAATAAAAGCAGACCCTGCTTTTAACAGTCAGCCGTGCAGGAATTTAGCAGATAAAATTTCCATCGATCTCCGTTCCAAGGAAAGTGTCACCCGTTTAATTCTCGTGAGTTAGGCAGGCTACATAAAAGATGCAGGAGCAAGGCCTGGAGCACAACCCTGGCAACCCCACACAAAAAGCTCAAGAATTTGGCCTAGCGTCAATTTCTCTCCACAGTGAGGAACAAGCACTTCTCGCCTGCAGTTGCCACTGCAAGACATTTTTACAGCTGGAGGCTGAGCCCTGTCTCCATCCCTACTGCTAGGGCAGCCCCATTCCCTGTGGTTCCCCTGCTCAGCCTGTTAAGCCCCCATGGCGGCTTTCTGCTGGGGAAATGTGCATGTGTCTCCCATGGAACGGGGAGTCTGGCCTTAACCCTGAGCTGCTCTTTGTAGAGCTTTTATATAGAACACAAAAGAGCATGTCTTTGAAATAGTAGCCTGAATCAACGCTCAGTATCAACGCTCAGTGCTAGCATTCGTTACTGAACTGGGGCGGGGGAAGGGCTGTGGAATACTCCGGAACTTACATCATCAAACTGACTGGTATTGCAGACACCGTAGGACATGAAGGACTCGGCTCCAGGGGGGAGGAAATGGATTGGAAATGTGAAGAATCCTGTCTGCAGAACCCCCATGTCATAAGGACGCAGCTCCGTAGTATAATAGAGTCGTATCCCCGAGTTGTCAATCAAGCCTTAGGAAAGAAAACCCTCAGCTGAGCAACTGGTTCTGTATAAGTTTCTGTGCAACTGAAAATATGGTTTGTTCACACTTCACCTCGTTCCATGCCTAGAAAATCATGAGTCCAAACTGTTTTCTGCTTTCTAGGCATGGGTCTGAGCGGTTTTGCCTTTGCCCTGCTGCTTTCCCCCAGAAATCCTGCTCTGTGGAGAACTCAATTGCTGTTTGCTCTGATTTAGCGCTAAACCACTGGTTTTCCCAGGGGAAAGTGGTGGGGCAAACAGAAGAGTGGATAAGCCCGTGGTGAGAGGCCACTTTACCACGTGAGTGAAAATTTTGGGGGCTTCCGATAATCAAGATAGTATACATCTACTTGTACATTCAAAAGGGACACGGGTGGCGCTGTGGGTTAAACCACAGAGCCTAGGACTTGCCGATCAGAAGGTCAGCGGTTCGAATCCCCGTGATGGAGTGAGCTCCCGTTGCTCGGTCCCTGCTCCTGCCAACCTAGCAGTTTGAAAGCACATCAAAGTGCAAGTAGATAAATAGGTACCACTCCGGCGGGAAGGTAAATGGCGTTTCCGTGCGCTGCTCTGGTTCACCAGAAGCGGCTTAGTCATGCTGGCCACATGACCCGGAAGCTGTATGCCGCCTCCCTCGGCCAATAAAGCGAGATGAGAGTCGGCCACGACTGGACCTAATGGTCAGGGGTCCCTTTACCTTTACCTTACTTGTACATTCAACAAGGACAACAAAAAGACAAACAGAACATCAACTTAATGTCCTACTTCCAAACTTCCAGAGGCATCTGGCTGGTAAACATTGCTGGCGTAGATGGATCCTTAGTTCTTACCAGTGTGAGACATGGGGCCTACCTCATCACTATCCTGCTAAGTTCCTCATAGTGATAAATATTTACTAAAGGACATGAAGAAATATGAATATTTATAGAAGCGCCAACACCAGGAGCATTTCCCAAGTACAGTTGTATCTTGGAAGTCGAGCGGAATCCGTTCGACTTCCAAAACGTTCAAAAACCAAATTGCAGCTTCTGATTGGCTGTAAGAAGCTCCTACAGCCAATCAGAAGCCACAGAAGCCCTGTCGGACGTTCAGGGTCCAAAAGAACATTCTCAAACTGGAACAATCACTTCTGGGTTTGTGACATTCGGGAGCCAAAACATCCGAGTTCCAGGGCATTTGGGATCCAAGGTATGACTGTATCAGTGCTTCTGCTGGCCACAGTCCCCAACACCAACATCTCCCGTTGTCCGGGTCTCCTGGTGCTCAATAACAGCTGCCCTAACATTTCTCCACAGACACTTCTAATCCAGTAAGACCAATTTTTTTAAATAAAAAAAATGGCCTCCAAATGCAGAAGCTGGCCCTCCTGTGTCCATCACTCTTTATATGTCTAGGACTGCCATACTCCTCGCACTGGCTCTCCTTTCCTCTGCAATCAAAACATCAGCAGGAATTAAGGAACCCTGAGACATGTAGTTCTTGAGAGAGGCACATATCTGTCAAACTACAACTCCTGGAGCTTTCGGTACAAGTTCTCCCACCCCTGAGATCCTCAGATAAGTTTCATAAACTTCCTCAAGCATCACCTACAATTTAGCCTCAATCTCCCCGCTCCTGGAAATAGGCCGGAAGCCTATGCTGTAGGACCCTTAGTCCCCCGCAAGTGAAGCATACCCAGTTTCTCTCCCCATGCTCTGGCCGTGTTCCCTGCTCCTCATCAACACATCACCTTCCTCTTATGCAATCAATATATGTGCTTTACTCACCTGGAATTCCATTAAAATTGCTGTAGTGGACTTCTAACCGGATCCACTGGGGATCAATTGGTGTACCTAAGGAGATTCCAGTTTCATCTGGGAACATGTAGCTCTAGTTGGTTGGTCGGGGAGAAGAAAGACAGCTATTAAAAAATGATCAGTTGACTGTTGTGTCCCCTGTTCTCTTGGCTTCTGAGCTTTTTGCACAGAAGTCAGTAATATTACAAATTCAGTGAGGCAGCAGTCCTAAACCCATTTACCTGTGAGTAAGCCCATACCCTCCAACATTTCTCCAAAGAAAATAGGGGTGTCCAATTTACTACTACTACTACCCTTAATAATAATAACAAAATAACAATAATAATACCTCATCCATCTGACTGGGTTGCCCCAGCCACTTTGGATGGCTTCCAATATATATAAAAACATAATAAAACATTAAACATCAATTAAACCTTATGGGGGGAAACCTTCCCTATACAGGACTGCCTTCATATGTCTTCTAAAGGTTACTTATCTCCTTGGCTTGGGGGGGGGGTCACATAACTCCATACCCTCCAACGTTTCTCTGATGAAGATAGGTCCCTAAGGAAAAGTGGGGCATTCTGGAATCAGATCAGAAACCGGGAAGGCTTCTATAAATCCAGGACTGTCCCTGGAAAATAGGGATACTTGGAGGGTCTGTAAGTCTCATTTAATTCAATGGGACTTGCTGTTGGGTAGACACATAAGGCCGTAAAACCTCTGGCAGGGATCAATAGCGATCACATCTTCTAGACCCAAATATTTAAAACAGTCATATGGCACCAGTGAATGGTAGCTTGTTAAGGGAGCTGAAAGTTTTTAGGAAGGCCCTTTATTCAGAAAGCTACAAACCCCAGCCCAGTATCTAGATTGGACCAGGCACCTTTGCTGAGCTTCCCATTCACTTCAGTGGCACATGCTCAGGAGAATTTAGCCCTGGGGAAATGAACCCAGAAACAGTGAAACCTCGGAACCCGGTTAAAAAAACCACCACAGCACCAAAACTCTCTCAGAGATCAGTTTTGAACTTCACTGCAGTAGTTTGACCACAGGTGAAAAAGCAGTTCTCACGGCCTGGGAAGTTCCCACATACTCACCCCTCCTCCTACAGCCCAGCCCACGACTATCTGGGAGCAGAGGGCAAAATCAGGATCAGCTCCGTAGCAGTCGCTGACCCCAGTCGGCAGCACGCTGGCATTGCCGCACGCATAAACCAGGATGTGGTGCACCATGGTTTCGTTTCGAGGTGTGATCATGGCCTCAAACTGTAGACAGAAGAAAGAAAGAAAGAAGGAAAAACAGTGACTACTTCATTAACCGGAATGGCTTCTGTAAATCTAGGGTAAAAGGTAAAGGTAAAGGTGACTATGGGGTTGCGGCGCTCATCTCGCTTTCAGGCCGAAGGAGCCGGCGTTTGCCCACAGACAGCTTTCCAGGTCATGTGGCCAGCATGACTAAACTTCTGGGGCAATGGAACATTGTGACGGAAACCAGAGCGCACAGAAAAACCATTTACCTTCCTGCCGCAGTGGTACCTGTTTATCTACTTGTACTGGTGTGCTTTCAAACTGCTAGGTTGGCAGGAGTTGGGGCAGAGCAACGGGCGCTCACTCCATAGTGGGGATTCGAACTGCTGAACTTCTGATCGGCAAGTCCAAGAGGCTCAGTGGTTTAGACCACAGCGCCACCTTTAACCTTTTTAATCCAGGACTGTCCCTGGAAAACAGGGGCACTTGTGGGCAGGGGGTGGGAGTCTGTGATGCCAGTGCTGAAGAAGAAGAAATGTTATTAAAATATGAATTACGTATGTGCATTGGAGTTATCAAACAACAGCAAAAGTTTATTGAGTGGTCCCTGGGGGAATTTTCAAGCGAATTTAAATTCCTCCCCTTTCATTGGATGGAGTGCATGGTTTGTCAGTGTTGATGTGACACCCCCTCACCTAAAAAATGGCTTACAGTGAGGTTTTCGGCTGAAACCTTTCTATGCTTCTTTCCCACAGTTACCTTGTAGATGTGATGTTTTTCCTTGACTATTGGCAACGGTATGAAAGTGCAGGCATAGGTGGTGTCATCTTCTGGGATAGGGAACTGCAAAACAAAGTCAAAACAACGCTGAGTGTTGTAGGGTTGCCAGCTCCTGGAATTTTCTGTGACAATAAAAAAGCGGAAGCTGGCCCTAACATGAGGTAATAATAATAATAATAATAATAATAATAATAATAATAATAATTTTTATTTATACCCCGCCCTCCCCAGCCAAGGCCGGGCTCAGAGCGGCTTGCAAGCAATAATAAAAACAAGTTGAGGTAAGATAACTCAATTTGCCTTGGGCAGCAGATTGGAGGTTGTGACTGAAGGGATGGCAGGTTGTGGACCGCTTGGTGTCAACCTTTTTAAAGAAAAGCGAGGACCACCATTCTGGACAGGAGGGTAGCAATGTTGTCCAACACAGAGAGACAAGTTCTTGCATATCCATAATGCTCTTAAAACTCTTTGCTTCATATTGCAAAACAAATTCCCTCACTATAAACCAATCTAAATCAAAAGTACTAATTTTCTCAAAAAGTCGGAAATCCTATAAGTGGCAATTAGATGGAAAACCTATCGAACAGGTTTATAAATTTCAATACCTGGGAGTTTTTCTCCAATATAATCTGGGTTGGAAGGCGCATATTGCATATATTTTAAACAAGGCCAAGGCCCTATCCTTTGCGCTTTTGCGCTTTTTCTTTTCGGACGGGGCTCTTCACGTTCCATCTGCCTTGAAAGTATTCAAAGCTAAAGTAATTGCAACACTGGCATATGCTGTTCCTTTATGGGGGACTGCAGTAAACTTGATGCCCTTAGAGATAATTCAAAATCAATTTCTAAGACGACTGCTAAAACTCCCTCAGTGCGTTAGTAACGCAGCTATTCGCCTAGAATTAAAAACTACATCTTTAGAAAATACTCTTTGGAGGCGTAGCCTTTGTTACTGGTTGTCCTTAAGGCATAGGCTCCCGAATCTGTATTTGATCCAATGCCTCTGGAGAGATAATTTTCCCGTCCTAGGGGCAAAAGAGATCCATTCTAAAGTAGTGACCTACGGATTGTCTCCATCAGAATTATGGGAATTGGACTTAGCCACAGCAAAAAAAACCCTCATTCAAAAACTTGAGGAGATTGACCTACAACAAAACACCATTTTGGGTAGTGGCACTTGCTCACCATTAAATCTTGGCATAGTGCCCTCACAGCAGATACCATCTTATTTGACTTCTTTGTCTGTAGCAGCCCACAGATATGCCTTTATTAAGGCAAGATTTAACGCCTTTCCTTCCAATGTCTTGAATAATAGATTTTCCAATGGTCGGATCTCAGCGGTGTGTGTATGTGATAATAGATCTATAGAATCTTTACAACATATACTATTCTGTTGCTCACTACATTCAGTCTCTCGGACCAGATTTTTGTCCCCTTTATTATTGGAAATCCCAGGTGACCCCCTGGAAACACAACTAATACATTTATTGCAAGATTCTGATCCGAATAGGTCCCTTTCTGTTGCCAGATTTCTGATAACAGTATTGGCTTATAAAAGGAAAAATGGACTACTCTATGATTATTAATTTTGCCTAAGTAATATTGATTTATACTGATAATTTGATATTTTAAGCGTTATATTGTTCTTATTTTAATGGAATTTAGAAACTTACGGTTTGAAATGTACTTGATTTAAACGTATTTTAATTAATTAATTTTATCTTGTTATACCTGTTTTATCTGTTTTGCTGTATGATGTTTTGAATATGGGCCTATGGCCGTAATAAACTATCTATCTATCCATAATGCTCAGGTACATGAGTACACCAGTTTTTAAATTAAAAAGGAAGCTCAGGTTTGAAGAGTGCTTGTATGTTGCTGACATCCTACTATGGTATCCTGCCATTAAGAGTTTGATCATGAGAATACTTGATTTCCTTTGAGCAAATGACTACAGTGGTACCTCGGGTTAAGAACTTAATTCGTTCCGGAGGTCCGTTCTTAACCTGAAACTGTTCTTAACCTGAGGTACCACTTTAGCTAATGGGGCCTCCACTGCCACCACGCCACCGCACGATTTCTGTTCTCATCCTGAAGCAAAGTTCTTAACCCTAGGTACTATTTCTGGGTTAGCGGAGTCTGTAACCTGAAGCGTTTGTAACCTGAAGCGTATGTAACCTGAGGTACCACTGTATTCTTGAATCCACTGCACTAGCAGGATGCAATAATGCTCATCTTCTGGGGCAGTGGTAGATCAGTCTCCCCAAC
This sequence comes from Podarcis filfolensis, assembly GCF_964270895.1. Taxonomy (NCBI): domain Eukaryota; kingdom Metazoa; phylum Chordata; class Lepidosauria; order Squamata; family Lacertidae; genus Podarcis; species Podarcis filfolensis. The sequence goes on along the minus strand of NC_139621.1, from coordinate 32,515,844 downwards.
CACCAGAATTGTTAAATACATTGGGTTGTATTCAATGGTTGTAATACTCAGATTTTCCCAGTAGTGATGTATGGAAGTGAGAGCTGGACCATAAAGAAGGCTGATCGCCGAAGAATTGATGCTTTTGAATTATGGTGCTGGAGGAGACTCTTGAGAGTCCCATGGACTGCAAGAAGATCAAACTTATGCATGCTAAAGGAAATCAGCCCTGAGTGCTCACTGGAAGGACAGATCGTGAAGCTGAGGCTCCAATACTTTGGCCACCTCATGAGAAGAGAAGACTCCCTGGGAAAGACCCTGACGTTGGGAAAGATGGAGGGCACAAGGAGAAGGGGACGACAGAGGACGAGATGGTTGGACAGTGTTCTCGAAGCTACCAGCATGAGTTTGACCAAACTGTGGGAGGCAGTGGAAGACAGGAGTGCCTGGCGTGCTCTGGTCCATGGGGTCACGAAGAGTCGGACACGACTAAACGACTAAACAACAACAACAATACTCAGATGGGGGGGGTGCTAGGGGCCTTGAAAGATGGCGGATATTAACATCTATCCAGCTCGCACGAGGGGTCCAGGGGGGAGAGATGCCGTTTTCACCCGCTCCTCCGAAGCTGCTTCCAGGTGCGAAACTAGTTGCGTTACTTAAAAGGAAAAAAATTGGGAAAGATAACGCACATGCTTCAAGAGAGGCAGGAGGTTTTTTATCTGCTAACAATTTTACCACTGAAAGGAAGAAGACTGAGACGGACTGAGATGGAAGATTACATCAAAACACTACAAATATGGTATGTGGACTGGAATGCCGGAACTAAGGGGGGGGGGAACGCTCTATGTGATTACTAATAACCCTCCCTCTGAAGATCTGTCACAGAAATTAAATGCAAATGGGACTAAAAATGAATTGTGTGGGAATAATTATGAACTTAAAGGTTTTACTCTGTGAAGGATTTGGAAAGAAGAAGGGCTCTCTCTTGTGACGCAGTAAGAATGGAAACTTGATAAGAAACCTGTGTTGCTGGAGTTGGTCTTGGGGAGGGCGAGCCGAAGATATATTATTTTCGAGGAGATTGCGAACTGGAAGGGGCAGCCCTCCTGGAAAAAGACTAATTTACGATGCAACAGGTCGGAAAAGCTAAAGAGTGAGTTTCTAGACTGTATTTCATTGGAAAGGACTGTCGGAGGAGAGTGATTTACGAGAGAGCAGCACAAAGCCCACACAGAAATACAAATAAGACTGTCTTTTTCAACCCACTTGTGGAGCATATCGGAGGAAAATGGAAAGGAAAATGAGTAATGACAAGTATTGAGAAGAGGAGACTGGAAACATCATTCTTAATATGGAAGCAGAACAAATATTCGAGGATTGGACTCCTGCCAGTCAAGAAGCATGGGTACCCCCCACAAAAATTTATAATTTGGAAAACAATTGGATTATATGATATGTATTGTTATAATTTGGACTAATTGATTTGATGTGTTTAATTTGGAAATATGAAACTTAATAAAAATTATTTTTTTTAAAAAAACAATACTCAGATGAGTATTAGATGAGTATAGGGCTGCCATGCGTCTGGGAAATGTCCGGGAAAATCTGCTGGATGGATATTGTTCTCCTTTTCTCTCTTTCTCTTTCTCTCTCTCTGTTCTGGTGTTCTATTTTCTGTATGTTTAATGTTAAGGTTTAGCAGCACATCCTCAGAAACTGTTCCACTATAAAATCAGGAGGTTTTCTAACTCACATATTTAGGTTAAAAATGTTACCTTGCCAGAAATGCTTTGGGGAAATTGCTGCTACAGAAAAAGCTTACTCATCAGTTTATTTTTTTTTTAAAGTTTTGCAAATAGGTTTAATGTTGTTGGACAACATTTAGTGCTAAGAAGGCTCTAGGGGAAGATGAGTGCCTAACTCTCTTAAAGTTGAGCAACTGAATTGATTTAAGCAAAAAGGAACAGTGCGAGAAAAGAAAGAAAAAATGTTGCAGAGGGTGATTTGAACAGTGAAGGAAGGAGCTTTGTACAATCAGCCACTCTTCTGAAATGGTTAAAATGAGTTTAATAGCGTGGAAGAAACCAATGTCAATATATTTATTTGCAATACAATGTTATTATTTGTCTAAGTGATTTGCAAATTTGTATTTTTACTTCAAGCCGCAATAATACGTACGCTGAAAAGCAAACAGTGAAAAATATACGCCCGTGTCAATAACACGATCACTAGTTTGAATAAATGAATGAAATCTGTCTTAATGCGAAACACTGAGACTTTTTGGTGCTGAATGGAAATATCCAACAAGATCCATGCACTTTGCTGTAAGGCAGCTAGGGAGGTACTACTCACATCGTTGAGCTTCAGGTCATACACCTTGTAGACACTGGGTGAGTGCAATTCATCTTCAGTTGACAGCAGCATCAAGAAAAGAGATTTGTGGATTATTCTCCCTTTGAAGAAGTCAACTGTGTCATCCGTACCATAGCCAGTAATCAGTCGTAGTGTGTCACCCTGTGCAGGGAAAAGTTAAAAAGAAAAATCTTCCCTCCATTATCATATTGTTGCAGGTAAGCTGGCAACTAAAAGAACAAAAGGACAATCTGAGTGGACTCTCCTCACCCTGACCACGGCAAAAAGACTGATACTGATGAATTGGAAAAATTAAAAATGCAGCTCCCTTCTACAATCGGACTGAAGACTTATCCAAACTCGCAACATATGAACAACTTGCATATAAACGCAAACTTGCCATGGACAAATTCAATGACATTTGGAATCCATTCTTACAAACGCTGTAATAGGTTAAGATCTGGGAAAGTACAATAACAACTTCGTAAAATATACAGTTTGGGGGTTTTCCTCCCTCCCCCCTTTATTTTCCCTTTTCTACGGGTGCTGTTTCTCTCTTTTTCACTCTTTTATTTACATCTCACCATGTTTAGTGCACGTATAATTCTGTACTTTTTGCATTTTCAATAAAGATGTTAAAAAAAGAAAGAAAATAAAATCCTCCCATTTGCTATATTTTTGGTGGGATTCGCCTAAGCAGCACCACCAGTGCAAGCTCTGCAAAAAGACTTCTGCTTGCACAATAGGGCTTGCCTCTTCTCTCCTCCCTATGCACCCCCCAGAACAGCCTGGGGGGCAGAGAGGGGAAGATGTGGGGTCATTCCATTTTTCCCCCCAGAGACCCACCCAATCTAGGAACCTCATGTTACAAACCTTTTCCTCTAAGTACCGTTGCATTAATATTTTAGTTCTGTGGTTTTTTTATGTGCCACTGATTTTATTGGGAGTGCAAAGCACCCACTTCAGCCTCTTGCATTTTAGCAAACGAGACTTTTAAAAGGGCTAGAACACAATCCGCTCTAAAGCCCGCTGGACTTGGATGTGAACTGTAGCTGGATATGGCTGCTTTGGTTACCGTGATGTCCAGGTCATGCTCATCGCAGGTACGAAAATATCGCCTGAATGCCATGGTTGTGGTTGTCTCATCCTGGGTCAAGGACAGCAGCTCATAGTCTTGGCTTTCATCCTCCAAGACAGTTTCTTCATCTACACCATGCCAGTCCTGAGTGAAACAGGGAGAACAAACTTTTGGAAACACAGGAAGTCAAAAGAGCATTCAAATTCCTCATCAGCAACACATTTTGGGGGGGATAGCCTTTGACCACTAATTTGCATGTCCATTCTAATTCCAAATCCATCTCATGTTTTCTTCTGGGACACAATTTATTGCCATCCCTAGCTGAGAGGCATATTGTATCTTCTTTAAAAGTATTTCTAAACTACGGAATACTTTAAGAAATTCTGAGCCGTGTAGAAAAGATGCAGGAAAGCAATAATAAAAACGGATCTAAAAACAGGAATCCAGGAAAGCCTGCCTGAAGGCCGTAATTAATGATGCTTCGTGTATGGCAGAGTAAGGGGCATTCAAAAGGGCAGCAGCAATAGTGAAAAATGGCCATTTTCAGATCAATACTTTATGACAATGCATAGGGTGCTGGGCCATGAGTAAAATATGGAAGCTATGGAAGTAAGAAAAATGCCTACCAAACTCATCTGAAACACAGTACAGACAACCTTCCCTGTTCTGAGAGCTAGTCAATCTCTATATCCATGCTCTGGAATATCTATGTATGTACTGCATTTTACTGCAATACAAACAAGCCACTACAGATAGGACATATGTATTACCCAAACACAAGGCTGTTGAATGGAGGTAGCTGAGACATTCAGGGCCAGTTTTCAAGCACAGGTGCTGACCTTTAAAGCCCTAAACGGCCTCAGCCCTGAAGGAGCGTCTCCACCCCAATCATTCAGCCTAGACACTGAGGTCCAGCTCTGAGGGCCTTCTGGTGGTTCCCTCACTGCAAGAAGTGAAACTACAGGGGACAAGGCAGAGGGTCTTCTCGGCAGTCATACCCGCCCTGTGGAATGTCCTTTCAGCCGATGTCAAAGAGTTAAAACACCTATATGATTTTTTGTAGACATCTGAAGGCAGCCCTGTTTTGAGAAGCTTATAATGTTTGTTGCTGCTGCTGCTGCTGCTGTTTTTCCTGTATTTTTGTTGGAAGCTGCCCAGAGTGGTTGGGGCAACCCAGTCAGATGGGCAGGGCTTAATTATCCCCATCTCCATCCTCATCATAGCATGCTCAGACAGCACAGGTTGCACACTCCATTTTCTAGTGGTACACCATCCCTTTATTTTCAGCTGGGCAGCAAAGTGTGGCCCCACCACAAGCTGAACCGATGTTCAATGGGTCTGTTATGTTAGCGAGCCTACACAACAGAGACTACAATACCTCTGGAAGCACAGGTTCTCTTGGCCCCATGATATCATCACCTCTAGATCCATTTGTAACTTCCATCACAATCAAAGCAACCTCCCTCTCCCTGCCCCGGTATGTGCAGATACAAACTCCTCGCAAAGAGGAAGCAACAGCTCATATTATTTTCATCTTACTGAGAAATAGACGTTGCCGTCAGGAAGGACCCCGCCAATCACAAAGTCTGCCCCGGTCATCTCTCCGTGAACAGTGAAGCCAAAAGCCACCCATCCCGTTGTCTTGGCTTCCAGCTCAAAAGTCATCAAGCTGCTACTGTCTTCATGGTCCCACCGCAGGTAGATCTGGTGTGTGGGGTCGAGGAACGCCGAGAAACGCAGTGGAGGAACCGGGGAATGGCTGGAGCAGAGGCACAAGGTGGACAAGAGGAACAGCAGACTTTTCATACATGGGTGGCTCATCCTCTTGGGAGCAGGGAGCACCCTTTCTTCTCTCGCTCTCTCAGTGAGATCTCCCTCAAGCTAGCTAGCACCTTATACTGTGGAGACCCGGTTTATATGAAAAGCTGGGACTTGCTGGGACCAGTGCCAGAGAGGAAGGGCAATGGTTTTTATTCTCCGTATCAGATTCAGAAGGTGGGATAAGTGCATCATTTTACATAATGCTATGGCACCCTTCCCAATGGATATTTGGTGCTGCTGCTATTCCCCCTTCCTCCTTTTTGCAGGTCTGGTGTGTGTTTTTTCCTTGCACAGGCATTGTGCAAAACGTATAAAACACCTTCTGAAAGTATTTGATTGTGTAAAGCTCTAGTGACTGCAGAGGTAACTGGATCATGACCACATCCCTGGATCATGACCACATACCTGTTTTCTTTGTTTTGTAGGTTTTATATTAGAAACATAGAAACTGTTTTATTCATGGCATATCTTCACTCTATGAAGTACAGTGCTACCTCGGGTTAAGAACTTAATTCGTTCCGGAGGTCCCTTCTTAACCTGAAACTGTTCTTAACCTGAAGCACCACTTTAGCTAATGGGGCCTCCCACTGCCGCCACACCGCTGCTGCACAATTTCTGTTCTCATCCTGAAGCAAAGTTCTTAACTTGAGGTACTATTTCTGGCTTAGCAGAGTCTGTAACCTGAAGCGTCTGTAACCCGAGGTACCACTGTATATGTCAGTACAGTTACTCAAGACAACAACATATTAATATATGTATTATGCATATTAATTATAATATAAATTAGAGAAAAATTATCTTGCCTTTGGCTGAAGGGAGCGGGACAGGAAGCACCACCAAAGGATGCAAAGCTTCCAGGATTTGAATAGTAGTTGATAGGAAAATGGGCCCTTGATAGCCAATTGCTTTGGTGCAGTGAATGGCCTGTGCTTCTCTTTGTTCATTGGATCTCATTACATAATGCAATCAAAGCTCCCTCCTCAGCCCTGCCCTCCCAATCTCTAGCACGCAGAATGTGAGCTTGTTCACTGCCTAATTCTTAACTGAGCCATCATAGGCTGATCATACTAATCTGCTGGAAAAGGAGAAAACTGAGAAGAGGACACTTAATCTGTGTCTTAGGAAAGGATTTCAATTGACTCACATCATTCATCTCGGATTTTATTTACTTAGATGAGAGACCCGCAAGGACTTCACTAGTCCATGGATTTGGCATTCTGTCCTGTTTTTGTGAAGTTGAAAGCTTCGCCAACACATTTGATGTTAGCTTCCTTTACTCATTATTTCAGAGGGCTAAGGAAAGCCAAATAATATTATGGCGTGTGGACATGTTCGAACTTAAGGGTACACACTGTATACCTGTGTGTTGCATGTGCATGAGTGTGGAGGAGCCAATATAAATGAGTGAGAAAGAGCCAAAAACAAACTCCTAAATACAAATAGTCTAATATGTTTGGAGATATGAAATTCATTAAGGAATAGTGATACAATATCGATACAAGCTGACCTCGATTTGAAAAAATGGTGCCATTTGTTCAAGTAGTTGTCAATTCATCCCAGTGCCTTTGTATGCATTGGCTAGAAGAATGGAAGGCGGAATAATGTTTGCTATGTACTGAGCTATGTACGGAGTTCCAGAAAGACATCTACTTCTGCTTCTTTGACTATGCAAAAGCCTTTGACTGTGTCGACCACAGCAAACTATGGCAAGTTCTTAAAGAAATGGGAGTGCCTGATCATCTCATCTGTCTCCTGAGAAATCTCTATGTGGGACAAGAAGCTACAGTTAGAACTGGATATGGAACAACTGATTGGTTCAAAATTGGGAAAGGAGTACGACAAGGCTGTATATTGTCTCCCTGCTTATTTAACTTATATGCAGAATTCATCATGCGAATGGCTGGGCTGGATGAATCCCTAGCCGGAATTAAGATTGCCGGAAGAAATATCAACAACCTCAGATATGCAGATGACACAACTTTGGGGGCAGAAAGTGAGGAGGAATTAAAGAACCTTTTAATGAGGGTGAAAGAGGTGAGCGCAAAATATGGTCTGAAGCTCAACATCAAAAAAACGAAGATCATGGCCACTGGGTCCATCACCTCCTGGCAAATAGAAGGGGAAGAAATGGAGGCAGTGAGAGATTTTACTTTCTTCGGCTCCATGATCACTGCAGATGGTGACAGCAGCCACGAAATTAAAAGACGCCTGCTTTTTGGGAGAAAAGCAATGACAAACCTAGACAGCATCTTAAAAAGTAGAGACATCACCTTGCCAACAAAGGTCCATATAGTAAAAGGTATGGTTTTCCCAGTAGTGATGTATGGAAGTGAAAGCTGGACCATAAAGAAAGCTGATCGCCGAAGAATTTATGCTTTTGAATTATGGTGCTGGAGGAGACTCTTGAGAGTCCCATGGACTACAAGACAATCAAACCTCTCTATTCTGAAGGAAATCGGCCCTGAGTGCTCACTGGAAGGACAGATCCTGAAGCTGAGGCTCCAATACTTTGGCCACCTCAGGAGAAGAGAAGACTCCCTGGAAAAGACCCTGATGTTGGGAAAGATGGAGGGCACAAGGAGAAGGGGACGACAGAGGACGAGATGGTTGGACAGTGTTCTCGAAGCTACCAGTATGAGTTTGACCAAACTGTGGGAGGCAGTGGAAGACAGGAGTGCCTGGCGTGCTCTGGTCCATGGGGTCCTGAAGAGTCAGACACGACTAAACGACTAAACAACAACAACAACAACATGTACTGAGCAACCAGGTGGAATACTCCCTGACCACACATGAACCACCAGCAAATTCTCTCCTTCTTGGTCATATTATTCTTTTGTCTCAATTCAGGTGCAGAAAAGCTATTCCGCAGAGGAAAGCATGCATTTGATTTGGAGGCTGCTTTTGATATGTTGGAAAGGGAGAATACTGAAGAATAACAGGTAGTAATGGCTTAAGAAGAGATAAGGATAACATGGTTCTTGGAAAGGGAAACCTTGAGCAAGGCTCATTGTCTCCATTCTGGTGTTTTAATGGCATTTGAGATGCCTTCAGGAAGAGGAAGATGTCTATGTGACAACAGGGAGAGATTAAGGTGTATTAAAGGAGATAAATAATAAAAAGGCACTTGTAGAAGACTTAAGACCTGGCACGGAACGGAGAGTGAAGAAAAACAACGAAATATAAGTCTGCTTGCATGACAATGGATGCATTGATAATCCGTGTCGTTAAGGGGAGAGTGACATGTGCCCTGACACAGATGGGGAGGAGCCAGTGGTTGTGAGTGACAGCTGCTTTAGTCAGTTCATCACAATGAACTAATGAATTAAGGGAATAAAGTGACAGGAACTGATAGTGAGGGAGGTGGGCAGTCAGAGGACAGGATGAACAGAATCCGGGGGGTGGGGTGTCAGACAACCTAGGCATTCCTGAAATACCTGTTGCCCTGGTGGATCTCAAAGAACAGAAGCTAAAATGAATTGGCTATTTCATTCAGATGTCCAGTACAGGCGTTTATGTAACTTTAACAACCCAAAGGCAGGGTCCTGCCAGCATTAAGTACTTTTGGATCACATTAATTTAAATCACATAAAATGTCAGGGGGGAGTCGACCTTGTTGACCACCCTGAGCAATTCGAAGGAAAAGTGGGATATAGTACCATTATGAAGAATAAATGAAAAGTCTCAAGGTAGCACTTATTCATTAATGCTATGTGTTGTTGTTTAGTCATTTAGTCGTGTCCGACTCTTCGTGACCCCCTGGACCAGAGCACGCCTGGCACTCCTGTCTTCCACTGCCTCCCGTAGTTTGGTCAAACTCATGCTGGTAGCTTCAAGAACACTGTCCAACCATCTCGTCCTCTGTCGTCCCCTTCTCCTTGTGCCCTCAATCTTTCCCAATGTCAGGGTCTTTTCCAGGGAGTCTTCTCTTCTCATGAGGTGGCCAAAGTATTGGAGCCTCAGCTTCAGGTCTGTCCTTCCAGTGAGCACTCAGGGCTGACTTCCTTCAGAATGGATCGGTTTGATCTTCTTGCAGTCCGTGGGACCCTCAATAGTCTCCTCCAGCACCGTAATTCAAAAGCATCCATTCTTCAGCGATCAGCCTTCTTTATGGTCCAGCTCTCACTTCCATACATCACTACTGGGAAAACTATAACTTTCATATGCCTGTTGTCTTTGTCCACGGAGTTTTCTTGGCAGGGATACGGGAGTGGCTTGCCCGTTCCTGCTCCAGGTGGATCACGTTTGGTCAAAACTCTCCACTATGACCTGTCCATCTTGGGTGGCCCTGCACGGCATAGCTCATAGCTTCTCTGAGTTATTCAAGCCCCTTCGCCACGGCAAGGCAGTGATCCTTGACGAAGTAATACTATGTATACACTGCTTAATACATAGAAACCCAAGCAGTTTACATAAGGCAGTGAGCAAGCAAATAAATAAATAAATGAGGGGTGGGGCATAGAGAGAAAACATTGTCGCTAGTAGGGATGGAAAGGCCTGCCCCTTTCAGTTCTCTCAGTCTTTCTTTTTTCCAACCTTAAATTCAGTTCCCTAATTTTTGTATTTACATAAAAAGTCCTCACGAAAATTCGTCAGCATTTTCGCACAAATGTCTCCAAATAAATACATTCTTCTATGACGTTTTGATGAGTGTCCACATTTTTGCAAGCGACTTTCCCTAATACAATGCATTTTTGTTAGTTATTTCTTTTAATATATTCCTTTTTATGCACTCCCCCAACTATATGCATTTTTGTAAGCTGGGGAGTGGCGTTGCAAAATTCAGGTAAGTGCAAATTTCGATAACGATAGCTGCATTTCAGCCCCCCCCCCCAAAGTGTGATTTTGATAAGTTTCCACTTTAAATGTGCACTGGATTTTATTTCTCCTCCATCCCTAGTTGCTAGATAGGAAAAATGCACAACCTGCAATTAAAATGAGGAGGCATTTTGCAGACTTGATAAACCTTTGCTCTGGGAAAGATGCCAGTTGTTGGCTGAAGGTGTGTTTGTCCACTAGGAGGTGCTGCACTCTTCAGAATGAATGTGCTGCTCAGATGGTGGGTCTAAAAACCAGCTTTCCCCAACCTGTGGGTTGCAAAGCCTGTGGGAGTGGGTTTAATATATATATGAAGACGCTGGGAGAGATCATCAGGGGGTTGGGGCTGGGTGTTCATCACTATGCAGATGACACCCAGCTCTACCTCTCCTTTAAATCAGAACCAGTGAAGGCGGTGAAGGTCCTGTGTGAGTGCCTGGAGGTGGTTGGAGGATGGATGGTGGCTACCAGATTGAGGTTGAAGCCTGACAAGACAGAAGTACTATTGGGGGGACAGGAGGCGGGCAGGTGTGGAGGATTCCCTGGTCCTGAATGGGGTAACTGTGCCCCTGAAGGAGCAGGTGCACAGCTTGGGAGTCGTTTTGGACTTACAGCTGTCCATGGAGGCGCAGGTCAATTCTGTGTCCACAGCAGCTGTCTACCAGCTCCATCTGGTATGCAGGCTGAGACCCTACCTGCCCGCAGACTGTCTCACCAGAGTGGTGCATACTCTAGTTATCTCCCACTTGGACTACTGCAATGAGCTCTATGTGGGGCTACCTTTGAAGGTGACCCAGAAACTACAACAAATCCAGAATGCAGCAGCTAGACTGATGACCGGGAGTGGCCACCAGAAGCAAACAACACTGGTCCTAAAAGATCTTCACTGGCTCCCAGTGCATTTACGAGCACAATTCAAAGTGTTGGTGCTGACCTTTAAAATCCCAAATGGCCTCAGCCCAGTATACCTGAAGGAGCGTCTCCACCTCCATCGTTCTGCACAGACACTGAGATCCAGCGCCGAGGGCCTTCTGGCAGTTCCCTCATTGCGAGAAGTGAGGTTACAGAGAACCAGACAGAGGGCCTTCTTGGTAGTGGCACCCGCCCTGTGGAACACGCTCCCATCAGATGTGAAGGAAATAAGCAGCTATCCTATCTTTAAAAGACATCTGAAGGCAGCCCTGTTCAGGGAAGTTTTTAATATTTAATGCTGTACTGTTTTTAACATTTGATTGGGAGCCACCCAGAGTGGCTGGGGAAACTCAGCCAGATGGGTGGGGTATAAATAATAAATTATTATTATTATTATTATTATTATTATTATTATTATTATTGGCTTGTTCTGGACCGCAGGCCCAAAGAAGGGCTTGTGGGAGTCGTTGGGTGCAGGGATCCCAAAGAAGGATGTCAAAAACACCAGAGTGATCAATTCTGGTGCTTTATTCTGTATTAAAAGAAAGGTGTAGACTTACAGCAGATCAGTCTGCCAGGTCTCCCAGCCTTTAGAGACTTGGGACAGACACTGCAGCAAGTATATGGCCTCACTCAAGCAAACATTCATATATTCTTTATATAAAAAACAGCATATGGCAGTTTGGCCAGGACTTCCCATTGCTCCACCTGACCAGATGAGGGCATAGGTGGCAAATACCCAAATCTTGCAGATAAGATTCCCCTTTCTGGGCTCAGAGCCCAGGCCCTCAAGCCCACAGATAAGGATAGCATCAAAGCAAACTCCATTAGCTTCTATCAAAGCAACTGAATATATGAGCTCATTGATACAACTGCCAATTAATTGTGTGCTTATCTTGACTACCAAGATGGTGTTTGCAGAGCTTCCGGGACAGTTCACCTTTGGTTCTTCGCAGGGCTTTATGAACAAACCCAAAACAATTATTGCTTTTAATATTTCACCGATATGGTGACTACCTCTTACGACCATTTGTTTTGTTGGCACATGACAATAATGCTGTGTTGACATTTGCAACAGAACACAAGAAAGGCTCGAGTTTTGCTTTTCAACACTTGGAAACTGCTGTCTTGTTATAGATCCAGCAATGATCATAGAATTGTAGAGTTGGAAGGAACCCTGAGGATCATCTAGTCCAACCCCATGCAATGCAGGACTATGCAGCTGCCCCATACGGGGATTGAACCTGCAACCTTGGCATTATCAGCACCACGCTCTAGCCAACTGAGCTATACTCCTGGATCAGCAAACAAGGTGCTCACGCAGGGAGGCTGTGACAGCTCTCCTCTGATGTGTAAGTGTCAATGGCAGTGCCTGCACATCAGAGGGAAGTTTTTATTTTTTTATTTGGATTTGATATCCCGCTTTATCACTACCCGAAGGAGTCTCAAAGCAGCTAACATTCTCCTTTCCCTTCCTCCCCCACAACAAACACTCTGTGAGGTGAGTGGGGCTGAGAGACTTCAGAGAAGTGTGACTAGCCCAAGGTCACCCAGCAGCTGCATGTGGAGGAGCAGAGACGCGAACCTGGTTCACCAGATTACGAGACTACCGCTCTTAACCACTACACCACACTGGCTCCAATAGTCACTCAAAACTACTCCCTATATGTGGCAACTTATCACTTTTCCTTGGATGCCTCACACTATGGTTGTAAAATTGGCACACTTGCAGCTGAAGTTCACATAATTGATGGCTGAAGAGCAAAACATCCAAAATTCATGTGACAATAAAACAATGGGTCACCATAACACGTAAATTTGAACTGGTGGGTTGGCATATCAAAAAGTCTGGGAACCACAGATCTAAACTAAACGGCCCCCAATGTAATCTTTCCTCCAAGGGGAGTTGCTCCAGCCCAGGGGTCAGCAACTTTTTCAGCAGGGGGCCAGTCCACTGTCCCTCAGACCTTGTGGGGGGCCAGACTATATTTTGAAAAAATATATATGAATGAATTCCTATGCCCCACAAATAACCCAGAGATGTATTTTAAATAAAAGCACACATTCTACTCATGTAAAAACACCAGGCAGGCCCCATAAATAACCCAGAGAGGCATTTTAAATAAAAGGACACATTCTACTCATGTAAAAACAGGCTGATTCTTGGACCGTCCGCGGGCCGGATTGAGAAGGTGATTGGGCCGGATCCAGCCCCCGGGCCTTAGGTTACCTACCCACACTCCAGCCCATCCATCATTTTGTTGGGCATTTATCTGAACCGTTTCTAGCTGTGCAACCATCTGCTTTGTTGAGGTTTGCCAACCAGAACATTTCACAGTATTCAAAGTGCAGCTGAACATACCGTATTTTTCGCTCTATAAGACACACCAGACCACAAGACGCACCTAGTTTTTGGAGGAGCAAACAAGAAAAAAAATATTCTGAATCTCAGAAGCCAGAACAGCAAGAGGGATCGCTGCGCAGTGAAAGCAGCAATCCCTCTTGCTGTTCTGGCTTCTGGGATAGCTGCGCAGCCTGCATTCGCTCCATAAGGCGCACACACATTTCCCCTTACTTTTTAGGAGGGAAAAAGTGACGTCTTATAGAGCAAAAAATACGGTACATTTGTATAGAGACATTATAATACCAGTAAAATAAAAGCTGTCCTGCCCACCGTGAGCTCCTGTTGCTCAGAGGAAAAGGTAAGGAAGTTGGAGAAAAACAAGAAGCCGAAGCACTGGGGGAAAACGACCCTTTCAGACCCTATGATCTGTTCAGAAAGTTACTATGGCACTCTACTGGTTCAGGCGTTCAGGCATTCACAGTCCTCAAGTGGTTTCCTCTTCCTTTGCCACATGACTTCCTGTTCTTCCACCTGTGTTTTGCTGCATTGGGTCCCTGATGGGTGCCAAGGATGTTGCTATGTCTCCAGTTGGCTCAGTCAGGCAATGTCCGCAGAGACACTCCTTGTCCCCAATGAGCTTCCATCTCCTTCTCGCTTTACTGCTCTCATCAGGTAAGTGTCCAGTCACCATGATATAAAGCCAGACTTTTGCAGATCGTGTCTCGTTTATAACGCCCACCGGAAACACCGGGCTCAGTTTTAATCTTCCACTTGCTAGAATGACTGAAGAAATACAATAGTTTTAAAGAGAGTTGCTGTACTGATCTCAGATGGGTGAAGAGTAGTGACAAGGCAGGATAAACGCACATGCCATGCGAAATGCTGCCAATGTCAATTCTCTGAGAAAACTGTTGTATGTTTCCAGTCCTTGACCATCCTTCTCTGACCTCCCTGCTCTCTGCTGCTCTCTTTTTCTTTGTCTGTTTTCTCTTCCTGTCTTCTTCTCCTTCTCTTTTTCAAACAAGAAAGTGGTGTTGGTATCATTCAGTCCTAATCCACAGAGAATATAAATGCTTCAGTCTATCTATCTATCTATCATCATCTATCATCTATCTATCTATCTATATCTATCTATCTATCATCTATCTATCTATCTATCTATCTATCTATCTATCATCATCATCATCATCTATCAGATAGATCTATCTATCTATCTATCATCTATCATCATCTATCATCTATCATCTATCTATCTATCTATCTATCATCTATCTATCTATCTATCTATCATCATCTATCATCATCTATCATCTATCTATCTATCTCTATCATCTATCTATCTATCTATCTATCTATCTATCTATCTATCTATCTATCATCTATCTATCATCTATCATCTATCATCTATCTATCTATCTATCATCTATCTATCTATCTATCTATCTATCTATCTATCTCTATCTATCTATCATCTATCATCTATCTATCTATCTATCTATCTATCTATCTATCTATCTATCTATCATCATCTATCTATCATCTATCTATCCATCATCTATCTATCTATCTATCTGTCTATCTATCTATCTATCTATCTATCATCTATCTATCATCTATCTATCTATCTATCTATCTATCTATCTATCTATCTATCTATCTATATCTATCATCTAATATGTTTGCAGATATTTGCCTTATAGATATCGAAAGCATCAAAATGGGAAAGGAGTTAATAGAAGTTCTCAATTCCAGCCTCTTCTGAATAGTCACTCATATCACTTTTTTTGTACTTTCCACAATGTTGTGATAACAAAAAGCACAACTTAGGCACAAAAATTTGCAGGGCACAAATGGATCCATGTATTTGGGGGACCCTTATGTCACACAATTCTCCCTTTATACTTCTGATTCACAATTAAATCTTTCAACTCTTTTATTTTGCATTTTTGTCCTTATAGGTTCTGCTCTTGATCAGTCTCAAGACATGGTCGTCAAGAAAGGGGACAATGTAACCCTAGACTGTTCCCAAAAAAATTCCAATTACGTTAGCATGTACTGGTACAAGCAAGAGCGGAAGACGCATGCACAGCTTCAGCTGGTGATTTATTCAACAGGGACTTCTGATGTTGAGAAGGAATTTAAAGACCGTTTCAAGAGCCCTGGAACACAGAATAAGCGGCTGTCTCTGATCTGTGAGGGAGCTCAGCCAGAAGACACAGGCACCTACTTCTGTGCCAAGCAAGATCACACAGTGAGACAACAGCTGAGGAAGATAAACACAATTCTCTTCCCAGGAAACAAGACCACCTGAATATATCTTGCAGGCCAAGGACAAAAATACAAGGAGGAAGGCTTTTCGTAATGTGACATGGGGCACTATCTACCAGGAAGTTCTCCTGCACAGGGCCTGTTTAAATGAACAGGGGCTGTGCAAGAGCTTGTACATTTATGGATGGAGATATTTTACCGAGGCAGACACATCATCTGATAATGGTCCACACTTTTGGCTCTGCAAGGCCTGAGGAAGAGTCTATCTACTCCCCTCAGTCTGTGCCCTCGCACAGTTCCCATTCACTTCAATGGCCTTTGTGAGAGAAAACATTTTTGTGTCCCTCAGAGCAAAACTTGCAAGTGATATCTGCAGCGCCATCTTTACAAATGAACAGCAACACAGATTTCTGCCCCAGTGCATCATGTGCCGCCTGCCATAAGGCCATAGACTTGTTTTCTTCTCTTATTTCCTCATCGTTTTATCTCCTTTTCATTGCACCCCTGACTTTTTACATCTCATCATTTCCCTGATCCCAATTACATTCTTTTTGTAACTTTGTTTTGTTTTTCAAATTTAAGTGTGGGGATAGTTACAGCCCGTCCTAGGGCAGGATTTAGCCCTAAGCTACTGAAGGTAATGGGGCCCTTTATATGTCCAGCTGTCCTTTGTCAGCAACAAATTCTCACTGTTTTTTGTGTTGAATATATGCTATATGGTAATTTATGGACCTAATAGGTACTTACATCATAGGAGCCTACACAACACAAAACACTTGCTGTATGTAGGTTTTATTTTATTTGTTTTTTATCTTATATTTTGGAAATGTACATCCAGGTGTTTTTTCCTTTAAATTTTTTGGGGGCCCCCAAGAGAATGGGGCCCTATATAGCTTATTTAGTTTATACATAAATCCGGCACTGATCCCTTCCCATAGTCCTCTCCCCATGAACTTACATCTGCAATAATATAGCTATGGCATGTGTTCATTTGTCTGATACCAATGCTCTCCTCCCCGATCCTTTCCAGTAGGGGTCAGTGGTGTACAAATATATGACATGTGCTCACTTCAAACACAAGGTTGGTTGTTTAGCCCAGGCCTGGTCTACCTGCTGGGCCGTAGCTGCCTGAACTTTTGAGGTTTTCCCCAGCTTGCCTCCATGAGAAACCTTAACAGGAGATTCCAAGGCTTGGATCTGTTCAGCATGCAACACATGTGCAACTACCACACTATAAAATACAAAAATACATGTTTTGAAGCACAGCCATCAAAAGAAGTCTCCTTGCCACCCGAAACAGAGGATTGTTCATTATGTTTGACGGCGGGGCATAGTGTCTCTTCTGTGTCATGGCCTCCCTTTAAAACTATGGCCCTAAGGCCATATTGTGTCCCATTTCTTGCTCTGTTGAGGCTAAGACCCTAAGAACGGCTTGTTAGACAAGGCCAAAAGGCCCACCTACTCCAGTATTCTTGTTGTACGTGGTGGTCCTTCATTTTCTCTTGCCCACCTAAGTTTCATTGTGCTATTTTCCCGGTTGACATCAAAGATGCTACTGTGTCTTCTGTTGGCTTAGTCAAGAAAATGTCTCCTCAGAGGTGTTCAAAAGTCCCAATAAGGCTCTGTTCCAAGTTTCGCGCTTCGTGGTGGTCAGGAAAAGGACAAAACCAATTATCTTTAGATGGACTGGTAAAAGCAAGAAACGGAAATGGACACCCAGCTTAATCTGGTTGTTTTTTCCCCAGCAGGAGAGACTACCACTGAGAAGGAAGTTTAAGGCTGCTTCAGGAGCCCAGAAATGGAAATTTTGAGTTGTCCCTGACCTAGCCGAGAGACACGGGCTCCCAGTTCAGTACCAAGGAAGATTACACAGTGAGAGGCAAAAGCTGAAGAAACAAAGGTCAGACCTATTCATAGGGTTGCTGTTACACTCACAGTAACCCCAGATTTACTGATGCCTGGGCCCAATCCAAACTGCACCTCTCTGTGGTGGTGAAATAATAATGACAACATGGCAAAACAATAGACAACCTGTTGCCGATTAATGGTCTTGTTTTCCTTATGGTGCTGTGGCACTCATGTCCTGCTTATTGGGGGGGGGGCTTCCCACAGGTTCATCACTGTGAGAACAAGATGGTAGCCTGTACTAGCAGGCTTTTCTTATGTTTCTTGTACAGTGGTACCTCGGGTTACAGACGCTTCAGGTTACAGACGCTTCAGGTTACAGACTCTGCTAACCCGGAAGTAGTACCTCGGGTTAAGAACTTTGCTTCAGGATGAGAACAGAAATCGCGTGGCAGCAGGAGGCCCCATTAGCTAAAGTGGTACCTCAGGTTAAGAACAGTTTCAGGTTAAGAACGGACCTCCAGAACGAATTAAGTTCTTAACCTGAGGTACCACTGTATTGAGATTTGTCCACGGGATTTCTTTTAGCAAAACTAAAGGTTGCCATTGAATGCATCTTGTCATCTCCTCTGAACAGCACCCTCCCTAGCCGACTCTGCTTCTAGCCACCTCCCACCCCCACCCCCCCAAAAGTGGTTTCTCTCTCATTTCCACTCCCTTGCCCACAACACCTCCTGTTCTCCCATCTGGGTTTTATTACAGTCGCTACGTGAAGAGCATCAAGGATGTTGCTGCACCTGGAATTGGCTCCGTGGGGCAAATGTCTGCTGAAATGCTCCTTTACTCCAGTAAGCGCCCATCTTCTCCTCACACTGCTGTTCTCATCAGGTAAGTGACATATTATGACTGCCCTCACGTAAATCGGTGACCTTCCAGTGTTTCTGAGCTGGGATTTATTTTTAACTCCAGTTGGAAAGATAGGACCCACTTTTTTTTTTGGTGTCTGTCAATAGTTTTTACCATAGCTGAAAATGGTACTGTCAAAATATTATTTGTTCATGTATGCTGCTTTTTATTATTGTCTGGGGTCAAGGAGGTCTAGAAACACTGTTTTCGAAGTTGCGAACATCTCCCTCCGATCGCAAGCCATCCGATTCAATTCTCATCTCTTTTACTTGTACCTTCATTTTGTTTTCACTCTTATAGGTAGCGCCGTGCAGCAGACTTCAGATACGATTGTCAGGGGAAACGAGGAGGTTCTGCTGCGTTGTTTCCAAGAAAAAACCACTTTTAGCTACATGTACTGGTATAAGCAAGAAGGGAAGAAGGATCCGCAGCTCCGGCTGGTGGCTTTTTCGGTGGAAGGTTTTGGAGGAAGCGATATCATTCAGAAAGAATTTAAAGGCCGCTTCGAGAGCCGTGGAATGAATGGGTATGTCTTCAATCTGACCTTGAAAGATGCAAAGCCGAGCGACGCAGGCACCTACTTCTGCGCCAAGCAAGATAACACAGTGAGCCAACTGCACAGGAAACCAGGCACAAACCCCTTCATCAGGGAATATACATGAGCGTGATAATGGCTGTTACACGGGGACAGACTCATGGGTGTAGCTGGGGTTTATGTTGGGGGGGGGAGGACCACCCACCTGTCATCACCGTATGTCTGACTCTGTCTAGCAGATTCGGAATGAAACTTCTCAACAGCAGTTGCTTTAAATTACTGTATTTTTTGCTCTATAAGACACACTTTCCCCCTCCTAAAAAGTAATGTGCGTCTTATGGAGCGAATGCAGGCTGCGCAGCTATCCCAGAAGCCAGAACAGGAAGAGGGATTGCTGCTTTCACTGTGCAGCGATCCCTCTTGCTGTTCTGGTTTCTGGGATTCAGAATATGTTTTTTCTTGTTTTCCTCCTCCAAAAACTAGATGCGTCTTGTGGTCTGGTGCGTCTTATAGAGTGAAAAATTTGGTAATTTCTTTTGATCCCAAATGCTCAGAAAAATCTGCCAAAATCTTCCTCCAATTTCTACTTTTTGTTAAGTATTTTTATTTACTTATTTACTTAATTTGGGAGGAAGGCAAGTGCCCCCCTTCCACCTACACCCACGGACAGACACCAAACACTTTGGTACATGAGGAGAAAAACCCACCAACTTCCCAGTTATTAGCATGGGGCAGAATTCACTGGGAGGTTCTCCAAGTCCCATTAAGAAAGGTGGGGGGGCAGGGGGGCAGGAACTGTTTAAGAGTCACATACAGCATTCTTGGTGCTAGATAATTTAAAATGTACTGGACCCAGAGGACCTTTTCTGTGAATGGAAGAGACTTTTCTTTTCACAGACAGGATGGGGAGCCAGTGGAGGCTCCCACTGGAGGAAGGGAAAAGTTTAACCTAATACAGCCTGGCAGGTTTGTGTTCATTCAGTGGCAAAGGCATTTCCTTCAGGTGAACAAGCTCAACCCCACACTTTGCCTAGAAAGCACAGGTCCGAGCGTTTTTCAGTTTGTATTGCTGCTTTCGCTGGTAATCTGCTGAACCGGACGAAACATCAATCAAGGTTTCCATGGAGTGGGTTTCTCTCACCACCCCTGGTGAGGTGGGAACAGCTATGGGTTATTCTCCTCTGGCACCAAAAATATTTGGGGCCTTTTCCTGCATCATAGCCATGACAGTCTACATTCCCGGTATATTCCCTGCTTAAGGGATTTGTGTTTGGTTTCCTATACAGTCACCTCACTGTGTCAACTTGGCTTTCTTCAAGGCCAGAAGCAAAGATTACCAGTTTGCTCCAGGGCTCTCAAAGTGGACTCAGAATTCCTTCTTAATGGGAGAGCTTCTTCCAGGGGGGAAGCACCAGTTGGAACTGTGGCACTTGATTCATTGTTGTGAGGATTCTGAACTCCATGGGCCACTGGCTCTTATTACATTTCTTTATTTGAGATAGGTCCACAGATTTTCTTTCAGCAAAACCAGACTGCCGTTCAATGTCCATCCTTGTCTCCCTGAAACAGTTCCCTCCCCAGCTGACTTTGGTTCCAGCCTCCCTGCTTGAGTGTTTTCTCTCATTCCCTCTCCTTTGCCCCACAACACCTCCCCCATCTGACTAAGCTTTATTGTATTAGCTACTTGAAGATCGTCGGCCATGTTGCTGCATCTGGGGTTAGCTTGGTTGGGCAAATGTCTGCCAAGAGGCTCCTTTGCTCCAATAAAGCTTCCATTTCCTGCTCACTTTACTCTTCTCATCCGGAGAAGTGGCTTATTATTACCACAATTGCTTAAACCAGGGGTCTTCAAACTTTGCAGATGTGGGATTTTTTGTTTATATCAATAGTTTTAACAGAGCTAAAAGTGGCAACATCAAATATTACCTGACATATTCATATATGCTAGTCTTAATTGACTTGGGTCAATTAGGTCCCTGAAAAAAAGAGTGAAAGTCTAGTGAAAGCCTTCAAAGAAAACCTGTGCTGGTACCATTGACGTGACCCTCTTTTGACTGTGACAAGACCCAGTTGTGAATCACAAAAACCAGTAATTTGTACAAGACCTGAGTAAGATGGCAGATGTTTGACTTATAGATCTAGATAACCTGAAGCTGCAATTCCTCTCCTGGTTATTTCCAAAAGGGGTTTGGATGTTTTATTTTATTTTTCTGAATATGCTAGAGTTGTCACAGAAAAACGACAACATCACTTAAGTTCTAAGGTTTACAATGTACAAATCTTTTAGAAATACTGTTCTTGAAGTTGCCTGGTGCCTTCGCTGCAGATCTTTAGATGCCAGGCAAAAACACTCTTCTCCCCCACCTCTGGCTACTTAAAACAATTTATGGCCTTTTAAACTGTGTTTTTTTGGGGGGTATTGTTATTGTTTGTTATTATGTTATGTATCTTTGTGTTTTTATATTGTAAACCGCCCTGTGATCTCTGGATGAAAGGCAGTGTAGAAATTTAATAAGTAATAGTAACAACATCATTACTTAATTGTAAGTCACCTGAACTGATTCTCATTTGTATTTTATTATTTTTCTGTTGAAAACTGCTCTGGGATCTTTGGATGAGAGGCAGTATACACATTTAATAAATCATAATAATAAAATTATTCTTACAGGCTGTGCTGTTAAGCAGTCTCCAGACATGGTTGTCAGGGAAAACACATCAGCCACCCTCGAATGTTCTCAACTGAAGACTAGTCATAGCTATATGTCCTGGTATAAGCAAGAAAGGGAGAAGAATCCACGGCTCCTGCTCATTGTTCTATCTACAGAAGGAGGATCACAAATTGAGAAAGAATTTGAAGGTCGCTTCCAGAGCCCTGAAGTAAAAAAGAATTCATTGCCTCTGACCTTGAAGAAAGCGCAGCTGGGAGACACAGGCACTTACTTCTGTGCTAAGCAATATCACACAGTGAGGAAATGGCACTGGAAACCAAACACAAACCCCTTCACTGGAGAATGTATGTGTAGGTGATAATGGCTGCCATATGGAGACAGGTCCAAATTATTTTGGTGCCTGAGGAGAGAAATCTCAAGTCACATCTACGAGAAAAAGCCCATGCCTGTGGCTATAGAGTTGGACTGGGACGTGGGGGGTCAGGGTGGGTTTGATTTAAATCACTGGTCAGTAAGACTTGATTTAAATCATTCTTTTTACAGAAAGACTCATTCTTGCTGGTATAATCTTAATATTTACAACCAGATGAAGCTTTCGTTTTTGGAATAATAAATTGTCAGAGTAGTTTTTACAGTTCTATCACAAATTACTGATTTGGTTATACTGTTAGAAATACATAGACAAGAGAATTATGAAATTATGGAATTTCTGCTGTACTTCATTGGAAGGAGAAAAATAACCATGTCATTAATAACAATAGAAACAATTTATTTAACTAAAACAGTAACATAACAGCGTATGTATCCATATTTGTTAACTGAGGTGGTTAAATAATGGGGGGAGGGCGTAGACTGAGTTTTAGCACACATGAAAAACTTAGAAGAAATCCTTATTTCCTGATGAATAGCCTTTGGACTATAATGTAACTTAAATAGAAAACTATCTTTAGAAAGATTTTTCCTCCAAAAGCATTTTATTTTAAAAATCCAATTTAAATTTTAAAAATCTGATTAAAATAAAAATATCTGATTAAAATTTTTTAAAATCTGTTTTGTTGGGGTTTGTTTTATTTAAAAATATTGATTTTTATCCACCCTGGTTCAAATGCCTGAAGTCTTTGGAGGAAAAGTGGGATATAAATATGGTAAGAAATAAGTAAAAAAACACAAAACTACACACACAGAACTTGGTCACAAACATTTCCTCCTTAAGGAGGTTGGGGACAGAGGGATGGCAGAGCAGTTACCAAACGTCCTGGAAGATTTGGCCTATGTGGATCCATTTCAATCTGGATTCTGGTCTGGTTTGGGGACCAATTCAGGCTTGGTCACCCTGCTAGATTACCTGTATAGAGAGGACAGGGGAATGCTTTTGATACCATTGACTGCATTAGCCTCTTGGACTGGTCATGTGGGATGGACATGGGGGCACTATTATACAGTGCTCCCACTCCTACCTGCAGGGCTATGCCTAGAGAGTACCACTGCGAGGCTGTTTAAGCTCCATAGTGTGGTCACAGGCTACACTCTTGGCCCCTGTGCTATTTAATATCCATGACGCCACTGGATGTGGTTGTTAGGAGTTTGCAGGCAAAGAATATTCAGCACACTGATGACACACTGCTCAACTTCTCCAGGACAGGGAGCGCATGGTTTGGACTGTTGTCTGTGCACTCGTGGACTGGATGAAGGCCAATAAACAGAGCTTGAACTCCCCCAAAATGAGACACTGTAGATTGGTGGTTCTAGTGCCCAGGAGAGTTTTTATGTCCTGTTTTTTGTTGTTCTCAAATCAACTTACTTAGAGTAGGGGGCCAGGGTAATGCCATGCTGTGTGTCATCGGTTGCCAGCAATGCCCATATATGCCCATAGAGGCCTTTCTGACTAAGTGTAGGAAGAACCTTCTGACAGTAAGAGTTGTTAGGCAGTGGAACAGACTCTCTCGAAGGGCAGTGGACTCTCCTTCCTTGGAGGTTTGAAGAAAAGGTTGGATGGCCACCTGTCATGGATGTTTTAGTTGAGATTCCTGCATCACATGGGGGTTGGACTAGATGACCCTGGAGTCCCTTCCAACTCTGCAATTCTATGATTCTATGAATGATGCCACTGTGGCTACTCCTAGACCGCAAGCCTAAGCTGCCATTCCGTGTGTACAAATTCATCCGAGGAATTGAGCTTCATGGCTGCAACCCTAAGCATAGGAACAAAGGAAGCTGCCTTATAACTGAATTAGGCCAGTGCTCCCATCTGGCTTTGTATCAATGACCGACAGTGTCTCTCTAAAGGATTTCCTCCAGCAGCCATATCTGGAAATCTGTGACCTCCTCCCTACAACACACGCACTCCACCACTGGGTTATAGCTGTGCCCCCAAAGCACACTGGCCGGATCACTGGGACTTCCTTCTAAGCAGAGTTAGTGTCAAACTGCACTTCCCATGATCAGGAGGAAAACAAAGGTCCAGGCTGCCAGGACTGGAGAGATGCAGGTCAGCACAAAGAAGCAAGGCCAGTTGTCAGTGATCAGTCAACTTTTTATTCAAGGAAATGAACAAACAATTCAATGACACTTCCCAGTAGGTCTTGGCCCTGTGGAGCAGTTGTCAGGACTGAGGTCCCTGCCTTCTAAGGCTCCTCCTCTCCCAAGCAGTCTCAAACAGCATCTGAGCATCTCTGGCCTCTGCTCCACTCTCCTCATTATTCTGTGCCTTCTTGGAGACAAGGCTGGAGGGGAGCTTGTCGCAGCAGGAGAGGGAGACTCCCTGGATTCCTCATCAGTCTCTTGACGCCCCTCCTCTGCTTCAGCCTTGGAGTCTGAACTGCTTCCATCCACAGGTTCTTCCGGCTCACTAAACTTTGTTGCCCCTTCAGCATTTGTTGCTTCCTTATATTCTCCGAATTGCAGAAATTGGTGTCTTTGCTTATACTGGCCACTGACACATGGCTTAAAAAAGAGAGAGATTAATTTGCAAATGCTGTATACAGATGCATATTTAAAAATGATTACCGCCTGACTGAGTCATACAAAGTAGACTCATTGGTTTCGGTGAATCTGAGTCTGAATTAGGTGGATGCATGATTTTAATGCATGACTAATGTTAGATATGACCCTATTATTTTTAGAGGAATGCAATACATCTCAGTGTAGTGGGGAGGACCATGGCCTGTGTGCATGTGCTCAGACGTCTGCCAAGGTGCTGGCTGCTGATGGGCAGTTTCTGGGCCCCTGCATTCCTCCTTTACTTTTAACCCAGATTTGGAATGGACAGCCAATCAAATAGAGGTCATTATACAGAGAAAGGCTATCTGCCCTTATCCCGTCCCTATCCTAACCTTATTCTGCCACCTCTCCTTATCCTAACCTTCTGATAGCCCTTCAAATGGACACAAGTCTTCTCCAAAGGAGGACACTGACCACCCTGTCTTTGCCTTGCTTGTTCTGCTAATGTGTGCATGTGGTACCAGTTGCTCTGCCATTGAGACCTTGTCCATTTTCCACATAATTTAAATAATAATAATAATAATAATAATAATGATTTTTATTTATATCCCGCCCTCCCCAGCCATTTTCCACATAATTTAAATAGGCTGCATTTTTTGTTGTTGTTTCCTAAACAAAGATGTGAAATTAGACTCTCTTTAAAAAAAAGTACTAGGGGAGTAGTACTCCTTAGTACCTGGGAATGCTAGAATAGGAAGCACCCACATGATCCAGCCTATCTAGACACACCTGGTGATGCATCAGGGGAGCATCATTAGAGCACAGTGCACAGGTTGCTTGAATTGGTCCTTAGATGCCATGACGGAATTCAGAACCAAGCTTATTCACTGAAATCCCCACCCAAAAACACTCCCATGCTAATACTTTGGGAAGTGAGGGATATAGGGGAAAATAGAGGGGCACGATGGTTGCATTAGAAGTTAGCAAGGACACCACAAGGACTTGAACCCTTTCCTGGAAACCTTGGAGTGGTGCAATGGTGGAGTTAAGAATCAAGCTCAGTCACTGAAGTCACCACCCTCCTATGCTTAAGAAAAAAAGAGTTTGGGCAGTGTGGGATAGAGAGGGATAGAGAGACAGAGAGGGATAGAGAGAGAAATAGGGATAGAGAAACATAGAGAGAGGGATAGAGAGAGATAGCAGTTGCATTGGAAGTAAGCATGGACACCGCAGGGATTTGAACCCCGTCCTGGGAACCAGGAGCGCCGACCACCAGTGTCTTTTGCTTTTTTTTTGAGCAATGCAACAAGGGGAAAAGCAAAACCTGAGAGAACATTCTGTGAATCTTCTCTCAGGAAAAAGAAAAACCTTAAGAGATATGAAGAAATCTGCTGCAAAGGGCTTCCACTTCTGACGAGTCAGGGATTGCAACCTGAAAGAGTCTTAGCAGAAAACAATGTTAGTGCAAAAAGATGCAGATGGAACATGATAAGAGATTTCTTCCCTAGTCAAGCAAGGGGTACTGACCTAAATACCCTTGAACAATGGAATACCATTTTGACTGCCATTTTTGTCTGAAGCTGGATGAGCCATTGATCTGTGAATGTTCTCTCAGGAAAAAGAAAACCTGAAGATGTTAAGAAGAGCTCTTTGGAGAGACCTGTGGAGAGACCAGCAGAAAAGAAAATGAGAAAAAGGAGCGACCAATACAAAAAACATTATCATGGGGGGGGGGGGACACTGAGTAGTGGAATGTGAACTTACCTAAAACAGCAGGTGACTCTCACTTCAGGTACAGTGAGAGCTCTGGGAAGCCTGAACAAAAGAGGAGCTGGAACAAAAGAAGAAGTCTTCTCCTACTTGCAGGTGAGCCTCAATGTGGTGACACAGAATAGGGCCTCTTCTGACGACTTAGTCACCCCGACCTGAAAGAGTCTTAGCACAAAGAGCTGCAGACGGAACACAATAGAGATTTTCTCCCTAGCCAAGCTAGGGATACTCACCTAAATGTCCTTTAGTGGTAGTGTATAGAACTATATTACTACTATCATTCTGATGTAGTGTTTAGGGTTTACTTGTGAGGTATCCGAGCCTGTCATTGCCTCTGAAAATACAAGAGTACTTGATAGTTACCTTCCTTCAGCTGTGATGGTTGCTTCAAAGTGAGAAGTGATAGGTTTGCCTGCCCTGTTGCATAGTTACCTTTTGACGTCCATTTCCCATTTATTATGTCGTCTTGTCGTTGTTGCTGGAAAGGCCAGTCCTTTCAGTACCGCTCTATAACCTACAAGCATTCGTTCTGCCTCAACTGGAATCCTCCGCTTGCAAGACACATTGGAGACATATTCCAGAGTTGAAGGCTCCATTTAAGATGGGAATATACAGAAGAATCCTTTGTTGTAAAAGGTCGCAAACCATCTTGCCGCAACCTTAAAACGAATGAGGAATCACAGAGTTCCATTTTGACTAGATATTTCCTCCCTAGTCAAGCAAGGGATACTCACCTAGATGGTTTAGTCACAGAGTGCCATTTTGACTGTCATTTTTTCATGAAGCAGGTAAAAAGATTAAAAATGAGAGACCAGTACAAACGCATTGCACTGAAAATATCACCAAGTAGTTGTATAAAGTTATTTGTATAAAGTCAACGCTTTGTGTTGTCTGAGCTATGTGCTAAATAGCTGTTCCTAGAAGATGCTTAGCAAAAATAAAATAAAATCCAAAAACCTTGGTTATTACCACCAGAGAACCACGTTACGCATCAGAGTTCCATAGTTACCTTTTGAGCTCCATTTCCCACATCTTTTCGTAATCTTGCTGGTTCTGCTGGAAAGGCTTAGTGGAGTTGATGTTCTAGTCTGCTTCCTCACTGGATCATCACAACAACCCTGTGAGGTAGGTTAGGCTGAGAGATAGAGCGCTTCATGGCAGAGTGAGGATTTGAACTCTAGTCTCCCAGGTCCTAATCCAGCACTCTAGCCACTCTCAGGAACTTCCCTCAGAGAAAGCACTTTCCCTCAGGATCCTGGACTTGCCATGTCCCTGAGCAGTCACTCTCCAGTCGCCATCAGCAGGTTCATCCTCAAAATGATTTGCTTTTTCAGCAAGTTTTAAACTTACCTGTCTTTCTCTCCTTCCAAGGCAACCTGAGCCAACATGAAATTAGAAGGAACGGCTTTGTCCTCTCCTTGCCTTCTTTGCTTTTTTCCTTTCAACATGCACATTTCTAGCTTCAGCAACAAAAAACCCCAACCTTCCGTTCATGAAATGACTTCTCTAGTTGCCTTTTAAAAGAAAAGCCTTCTATTTTCCATACTCATTTTCCCTCTTCTTTAAGTGGACTTCATATCCATGTGCTCCTTCTTTTCATCCAAAGACTCATTAGTTTGAAAGGGAACTAAAACTTGATTCCCCTCTTCACATTCCTTCATTTAATCTTTACTTTCTCTTGGTTTTCCAGTATACTATTTTTAATTTTCTTGATTCTCTTTAAAATCTCCATCTTGCTATTTTTCTGAGGGGTTTTTTGGTCCATTTGAAGTGTGACTTTGTGTGCCTGGCAGTTCCTTCTGTTGGTCTGTGAAAAGTAATCCACATTTACCAGTTTCTCCCCAGCCCCAGCCCACCAATCCCATGGAAAGTGTTTTTTGCTTATTTGTTGGTTTGTAAAATATGTCCACCATGACTTCTGTGACTCTGTAGGAAGAGGTGGCTTCATCTGAGTGTTGTGGGTTCTTCAGTCACAACTGTAAAGAGAGGGTGTCAATGAGATGCACCTGGAAGAGACTGGGGTCTTCAGCACCTTTTCTCTCTCCTACAGAAACAGAAGACCAAAAACAGCAGGTTACCTAAAGCCGCGCAGTCAAAATGCATGTTTCTCTCAATAATATACTGCAGGTTTTTACTTGATGTATCAAGAGCTCTTACTCACTTTGCATCTTGGGAGTTAACAAAACAGCTCTGCCTCAGACACAGTGAACTCTGCGACATCTGTAAAACAGAAGATCTGGAACAAAAGAAAGAGTGTTGTCCCGCCCGCAAGTGTACCTCATTGTGGACCAACACAGGAAAAGGCCTTCTCTGCAGTGACATCTCGACAGTATAAGTTCCCTTGGAAACAGGAATGGCGGCCACCTGGCGTCTTCAGTTCCCAGCTCATCTGAAAAGAATGACTGAATGACCAATGTTGCCAAGTACAAGCTCCTTAGGAACTTGTATATTTTACGTATTATTACATCAGTAACCTACCTTTTCTCCAGTGAGCTCATGGCGGTGTGATCGTCCTTCTCCTGTGACCTGAAAAAGTCTTTGCACAAAGAGTTGCAGAAGGAAGACAATATAAATTTTCTTCCCAGCGAAGGAAGAGATACTCACCTAGATGTCCTTCACTCATAATATATTGCTGCTATCATTGTGATGTAGCATTTAGGGCTTACTTGTGAGGTATTCGAGCCTGCCATCGCCTCTGAATATTCATGAGTACTTGATAGTTACCTTCCTTCAGCTGCGATGGTCGCTTCAAAGTGAGAAGTGACAGGCGAAGAGGATGTGAAGGCGATCTGGCTGCGACATCTGTCACCCCATTGATCGCCGGGTTGATTTGGCTGATCTGGCTGGCTAGGCTGTTGTCCCCTACCCCCCTCAACGCTCCATGTGTGTTCCTCCCAAAGCTGCGCACTCAGTAGAAGAGGATGACCATCCCAGATAGAAGAAGTGCACCATTCTTTGGTCAAGGCTATACGATAGCTGCGCCCTACTGCTAGGACCTCCAAACAAGCTCAAGGGTCCATTTGGAGGAGAATGTAGGGTAGTCAAGCTTCCAAGACTCCAGACACATCCAAGTAAGGTGCTGCAGTATGTATTAAATGGTGTTCTTGGAAGGTGCTTAGCAAAAAGTTTAGAAGTTCCACCAGGGGAGCACCGCTATCGTATACCCTTGACCAAAGAATGGTACACTCCTTCTACCTGGGATGCTTGTCCTCTTCCACTGAGCGCACAGCTTCGGGAGGAACGCACATGGAACGATGAGGGATACAGCATAATCCACTCCCTTAGCGCATTTGTCAATGAAATCATAGGCCATGATTTTAGAGTCATTACTACCACAGCCACATGACGTATCGGAGATAGGTTTGCCTGCCCTGTTGCATAGTTACCTTTTGACGTCCATTTCCCATTTACAGTATTATGTCATCTTGTCGTTGCTGCTGGAAAGGCCAGTCCTTTCAGTACAGCTCTATAACTTTCAAGCATTCATTCTGCCTCCACTGGAATCCTCTGCTTGCAAGACATATTCCAGAGTTGAAGGCTCCAGTTTAAGATGGGAAGATACAGAAGAATCCTTTATCGTAACAGGTTGCAAATCATCTTGCCGCAACTTTAAAACGAATGAGGAATCGCCAAGTACCATTTTGACTAGATATTTCCCCCCTAGTCAAGCAAGGGATACTCACCTAGATGTGGTTCAGTCACAGAGTGCCATTTTGACTGTCATTTTTTTCATGAAGCGCGTTAAAAGATTAAAAAGGAGAAACCAGTACAAACGCATTGCACTGAAAAAAGATCACCGAGTAGTGGGGAAAAAGAGCAGATAACGTAATGCAGGACAGTCAAAACGCAGGTGTCCCTCAAACATCTACTGCAGGGTTCTCCTTGATGTATCAAGAACTGAGCTCAAGTTGCATCAACTGCCTTAGATACACGGAGCTCTTGGAGGGGTGTAAAAATCAAGAGCTGGAGCAAAGGAATAAGTCAGGGTTTTCCCACCAGCAGATAGACCTCATTGGGCAGTGACACAGGAAAGGATCTGTACTCTGTCCTGACTGCATAAGGTTCTTCCTGCTGGAAGCTCAGGTGGCAACCACGTGGAACTTGCTTAGCTCTTCTATTAAAAAAATAATAATTAAATAACCAAAATTGCTCCATATAAGCTCCTTGGCTGTCTTGGTTTGTATGTGTTATTCCGTTTATATTGTACATTTCCTCCAATGAGCCCAAGCTGCTGTGATGATCCCTCTCACTGCAACCTTAAAGTGTCTCAGCACAAGAATTGCAGGTAGAAAACAGATTTTCTCTCCAGCCAAGTACGAGATACTCACCTTAGAAGCCCTTCAATCAGAATGCATTTGCACCTGTCGCCACCTCTGAAAAGTCGAAAGTATTTAATAGTTACCTTCCTTCAACTGCAGCACTAGTTTCCAGGTGGGAAGGTACTGCAACAGAAGCTGACTGCTAGACCTGGTTTTAAAATTGGTATTTTGGTAAATTGGTATCACCTTCAGTGATGGAGGATCTAAATTTTTCTTTGTATAAAGTCAATGCTTTGTGTTGTCTGAGCTGCGTGCTAAATAGCTGTTTCTAGAAGATGCTTAGCAAAAATAAAATCCAAAAACCTTGGTTATTACCACCAGAGAGCCATGTTACGAATCAGGGATAATTTTGCCGGGCCTGTTCCATAGTTACCTTTTGAGCTCCATTTCCCATTTCTTTTCAAAATCTTGCCGGTTCTGCTGGAAAGGCTTAGTGGAGTTGATGTTCTAGTCTGCTTCCTCATTTGATTCTCACAACAACCCTGTGAGGTAGGTTAGGCTGAGAGATAGAGCGCTTCATGGCACAGTGAGGATTTGAACTCGAGTCTCCCAGGTCCTAATCCAGCACTCCAGCCACTCTCAGGAACTTCCCTCAGAGAAAGCACTTTCCCTCAGGATCCTGGACTTGCCATGTCCCTGAGCAGTCACTTTCCAGTCGCCACCAGCAGGTTCATCCTCAAAATGCTTTATTTGCCTTTTCAGCAAGTTTTAAACTTACCTGTCTTTCTCTCCTTCCAAGGCAACCTGAGCCAACATGAAATTAGAAGGAACGGCTTTGTCCTCTCCTTGTCTTCTTTGCTTTTTTTCTCTCAACATGCACATTTCCAGCTTCAGCAACAAAAAACCCCAACTTTCCGTTCATGAAATGACTTCTCTAGTTGCCTTTTAAAAGAAATGCCTTCTATTTTCCCCACTCATTTTCCCTCTTCTCATATCCATGTACCCTTTCATGTGCTCCTTCTTTTCATCCAAAGACTCATTAGTTTGAAAGGTAACTAAAACTTGATTCCCCTCTTCACATTCCTTCATTTATCTTCATTTTCTCTTGGTTTTCCAGTAAAGTATTTTTAATTTTCTTGATTCTCTTTAAAATCTCCATCTTGGTAAAGCAATCTAACTTAAGCTGGTTTCAGTTGCCTTTTCAAACCTGTTTCATCTTCCGAGCCTCCCTCTCCTAATCCCTCTGCCCCTTAACTCCTTCAGCTCTGACCAGTGAGAGGGCTAACACCAGTACCATAGCCAGGGACAGGCTGACTCACTAGAATGCGGCTCGCTCCCTCCACCGCCTGTCATAATGACACATAAAAAAGTCCCTTGCAGCATTAATACAGTGGGTACAAATGTCTTTATTTTTGACATGGGGTCACTTCAGGGTTTTGATGGGAAATGAGTATTTTCTTTCCAAATTAATACATTCTGGAAATACAAGGGAACTTAATTTGTAATCCACCCAAATCTCATGGAGTACAAACTATAAGAACATGACCTGCACAGGAGAATAAGGGAAAGACTATGGGAAGAGGGGCTGGCTTGGATCTCAGTGGCCCCCATTGAATTCTACGGAGCAAAGTAAATGGGCTGTACAGTTGGAAAAGTAATATGGGGCACAGCTGGAAAGGACAGCAGTTGCTTCTCACTCCTTTGTATAGAGAACATTCTATGATAGAATGAATGAAGCCTGGGTGCTTGTTTTTAAAAAAGTTGTTTTAAAAAGAAAGTAAGTGGTGGTTAATTTTAAATCATTGCTCCCATTTGTAGCATACTGGCCGACTTTCCCTTGAAAATTGCTTTGTTGAAATATAATACCTGGTTGGTGGAGGGGAAGGGTTTGGAGTGACTGAAATAGATGTACAGCTCCACTAACTACAGAAGAAATTTCATTTCACTTTGAGGATTAAAAACCTCAGTGTTTGATGCTTAAGAATGCCTTGTGCAGTTTAAAGTTAAGTGCTCTTTTCTGTTCTATCTCTGTCTTAACTTTAACCACCATTACATGATTGCATAATTATTGTAACTTGCAAAACTGGGTGAAATGTGTAAAGTCATTTTCCAGATAATCATCACTGAAGTTGAACTGTTGTTTTACAGGAAAGCAGTTAGAGGTGAAATTACTGTGTGAAATTACTTTGGATATGGTTTTATCCTGCTGTAACCACAGTTGTGTAATGCATGACGTCATTAATCCATTTGCCATTACCAATAGATTTAAAATTCTCCTAATCAAAATCATTCATTTTAAAGGAATTTGCCTTGTTTGGTGCACTTCTTTCTTGCATTGGGCAAGGAAAACATTGCCACTGAGAGAGAGCAGAAGGCTGATCTATAAGATGGTAAAGTGATATTTTCCTTTAACATTTTAGCAGCCACTGGCCCATTTGACAATGGGGGTTGATTGGCAGTATTCCAGATAAGCCCACACTTGACTTGTCTAGCTTGATATCCTAACTACATATAAAGTGACTGCAATGAAAGGTTTTTGCTTGAGATGATAGCTTCTTTGCATGACTATTCAGTAGTTCTTCTTTTCACACCTGGCAGGAAAACGTCAGTGACATGATGGATGATTTCTCACAGGGAGAAATGTTCCATTAGGGGTCCATCTGGTTCAGCGTTTATATTAGTGCATTCTGGGAGATTGCCAAGATTCAGATTATGGTGTTATTTTGCTCCGTGTTATGTGTAATTTTTTTGTTTGCATGTGCAACAAATGCGTAAACTAACCAGTTTCCTGTGACATCCACACTCAGAGATTTCTGGATTGACTTTAGTTAGTGAAAATAAGCCAGGAACAAGCATGTTTTTATGTCCTGTTTTTTGTTGTTCTCAAATCAACTTAGAATAGGGGGCGAGGGTAATGCCATGCTGTGTGGCATCAGTTGCCAACAAGAAGAGGAGGAGTTTGGATTTGATATCCCGCCTTTCACTCCCTTTACGGAGTCTCAAAGTGACTAACATTCTCCTTTCCCTTCCTCCCCCACAACAAACACTCTGTGAGGTGAGTGGGGCTGAGAGACTTCAAAGAAGTGTGACTGGCCCAAGGTCACCCAGCAGCTGCATGTGGAGGAGCGGGGAAGCGAACCCGGTTCCCCAGATTACGAGACTACCACTCTTAACCACTACACCACAATGCCCATATATGCCCATAGAGGCCTTTCCGACTAAGTGTAGGAAGAACCTTCTGACAGTAAGAGCTGTTAGGCAGTGGAACAGACTCTCTAGGAGGGCGGTGGACTCTCCTTCCTTGAAGGTTTTGAAGGAGAGATTGGATGGCCACCTGTCATGGATGTTTAGCTGAGATTCCTGCATCGCAGGAGGGTTGGACCAGATGACCCTCGGGGTCCCTTCCAACTCTGCAATTCTATGATTCATGAATGATGCCACTGTGGCTACTCCTAGACTGCAAGCCTAAAGCTGCCATCTTGTGTATACAAATTCATCCGTGAAATTGAGCTTCATGGCTGCAACCCTAAGCATAGGAACAAAGGAAGCTGCCTTATAACTGAATTAGGTCAGTGCTCCCATCTGGCTTTGTATCAGTGACTGTCAGTGTCTCTCTAAGGATCTCCTCCAGCAGCCATATCTGGAAATCTGTGACCTCCTACCTACAACACACGCACTCCACCACTGTGTTATAGCTGTGCCCCCAAAGCACACTGGCCGGATCACTGGGACTTCCTTCTAAGCAGAGTTAGGGTCAAACTGCACTTCCCATGATCAGGGGGAAAACAAAGGGCCAGGCTGCCAGGGATGGAGTCAGATGCAGGTCAGCACAAAGAAGCAAGGCCAGTTGTCAGTGCTCAGCCAACTTTTTATTCAAGGAAATGAACATACAACTCAGCAACACTTCCCAGTAGGTCTTGGCCCTGTGGAGCAGTTGTCAGGACTGAGGTCCCTGCCTTCTGAGGCTCCTCCTCTCCCAAGCAGTGTCAAACAGCGTCTGAGCATCTCTGGCCTCTGTTCCACTCTCCTCATTATTCTGTGCCTTCTTGGAGACAAGGCTGGAGGGGAGCTTGTCACAGCAGGAGAGGGAGACTCCCTGGATTCCTCATCAGTCTCTTGACGCCCCTCCTCTGCTTCAGCCTTGGAGTCTGAACTGCTTCCTTCCACAAGTTCTTCCTGCTCACTAAACTTTGTTGCCCTTCAGCATCCAGCTCCTCCTCCCAATCTCCTTCCTCTGACCTCCCCTCACTGTCCCTTTCCCAATCCCCAGGCTCTGAGTCTTCCTCCTCTGGGGTCTCCCTTGGGGGTTCCCCAACTGGTGCCTCCCACTCCTCCTCAGAGTCCAGCCAGTTTGAGACACAGACTGAAGAATAGCACTTACTGCAACTGCTTCCCTAGATTCTGCGAATTGCAGAAATTGGCCTCTTTGCTTATAATGGCCACTGACACATGGCTTAAAAAAGAAAGAGGAGACTGATTTGCAAATGCTGGATAGATGCACATTTAAAAACGATTACTACCCTACTGAGTCATACAAAGTAGACCCATTGGTTTTGGTGAGTCTGAGTATGAATTAGCTGGATGCATGATTTTACTCTTGAGTATGACTAATGTTAGATATCGCTCTGTAATTTTTATAGAGGAATGCAATACATCTCACTGTAGTGGGGAGAACCAGGGCCTGTGTGCATGTGCTCAGACGTCTGCCAAGGTGCTGGCTGCTGATGGGCAGTTTCTGGGCCCCTGCATTCCTCCTTTACTTTTAAACCAGGTTTGGAATGGACAGCCATTCAAACAGAGGACATCATACAGAGAACTGCCACCTGTCCTTATCCTGCTACCTCTCCTTATCCTAACCTTCTGATAGCCCTTCAAATGGACACAAGTCTTCTCCCAGGGAGGACACTGACCACCCTGTCTTTGCCCTGCTTGTTCTGCTAATGTGTGCATGTGGGACCAGTTGCTCTGCCATTGAGACCTTGTCCATTTTCCACATAATTTAAATAGGCTGCATTTTGTGTGTGTTGTTTCCTAAACAAACGAAGATGTGAAGTTAGACTCTCTTTTTAAAAGTACTAGGGATGTAGTGAGACCAGAGGGACATCGCCCAGCTGTGAGTCATGAAGGTCCTTTCCACCTGGCCTAGGGGGCGGGGCCCACACTCACCTGGCTCTACCAAAGTGGTTCCTGGGGAGACCAGAGGGACATTGCTATGCCTGACAACAAACCCTAACTATTGGATTCTTTTGTCCCATCTTTTGGTGCCTGCCAAACAGCCATGTCTTATACTCTTTATAAGGGTATATACTCTTGTTAATTATGCTGTTTTAAATGTGCATTTTATATTTGATTTCACTTAAGCAATATTTTTTCTTTTGAAATGTTTGGAGTTTTTTTTGGTCAACTTTGTTTGTCTTAAATATGTGTTCTGCAGTTGACCTCCTTTGTAATGTTTTATTTTGAAATCTTTAATATTGTAGTTTTCAGTTAATTATGTTGCTTTCGCGGTATACTCTATATTTGACTTTCTTCAGATTGTTTTCTTGATGTTTTAATATTCTGTAAACCGCTTTGAGATTTTCCTTAAAAATATAAAGTATAGAAATAAAATAAAATAAATACATACATTAGCGGCAGTGAGGGCAGGTACATAGACGAAAGCAATATCTGGACAGGGAAGGATAGTCTGGATGTGACAGGTTGCGTTTTGGTAATTTCAAGACTTGATTATTGCAATGTACTCTATTTAAGGTTGTCTGGAACCTCCTCTGGTGCACAATACTGCAGCTATATTTGTCAATAGGGACAGACTCCTGCCAGCACTTAACTCCAGTGCTTAAAAAGCTTGCAGTCGCTGCCAATATTAGCAGGGCAATTTCATGTATTCTATTAATTTAAAACCTTCACAATATTTTGAGGACAACCCGAGTCCTTATATCACTTCTTAGACGTGCTAACTATTCAGTATATAAATGCCTGGAGGAAAATAAACATGAAAACTGGGACAGTAGACAGATCATCCCGCACTAGGTTTGAATCATGATTTACTTCTGTATTGTTTTCTCTCATGCCCTCTGTTCATATTTGTCTCCATGTCTTCTAGCAATGGATTAAGAGTAATTACAGTGATATCTCTAGTTACGAACTCAATTTGTTCCGGAGGTCCGTTCTTAACCTGAAACTGTTCTTAACTAGAGGTGTGCTTTCGCTAATGGGGCCTCTTGCTGCCGCTGTGCCGCCAGCACATGATTTCCATTCTCATCCTGGGGCAAAGTTCTCAACTCGAGGTAACTCTTCCAGGTTAGCGGAGTTTGTAACCTGAAGCGTTTGTAACCTGGGGTGTTTGTAACTCAAGGTACGATTGTCCAGACTATTAAGGTATTATTCTCACTAGCTAGTTTACATGAAGAAAAAGTGCCTTTCCCCAAATGATCTGCTACAGTTATCCGTAAGTATCACCTCAATATAATTCCTGGACTTCTGTAGCGTAATTTGTTGTTTTGTCCTTAGATGCGCCCCCCCTTTGGTTCATGAAGGAGGGGGTGTTGGGCAAGGTCTATTGTCACTTGTGTCTTGTGAAGAACCCAGTACACTTTTGATATTGAGGACGTGTTAACACAGCAGCATGAGCGCATGAAGTTTGGCATTGTGGGAATGCACACCAGTGAACATGTTTAGTTATCAAAAAAGAATAACTCTCCATAGATTTGTTGCACTAGGCTTTAAGAACGGGGGCGGCGGTGGAGATCAAGCTTTCCAGTAAAAAGGAACGCATTATTATTACTTCAAACCACACAAGTCAAACAACAATTCTCAGCAAAAAAACAAGTTTTATTGGGGGGAAACCCACAATTTAACAAAAAAAAACCCCAACACATTTATTTCTTCATCGGGCTAAAAGTTATTGCTCAGTAACACACACTAATTTAGGAGCAGCCAAAGTGATGCCCCTCAGATGTTGTTGGACTTAAACTCCCAGTATGCCCAGTGAGAATGGCCAGTGGTCAGGGATGATGGGAATTGTAAGCCAACTGGAAAGCACCATGCGGGCTACCCGGGATAATTCCTATTAAAAAACTAGAAATCTCATCTTACTGTTCAAAGCCTCTAAATGTGAATCAGAACACAGTGAGTCAAACCACCCCCTTTAAAAAAAAAAAGTTACAGTGTAGGTCAGGCTAGTCTTCAGATGCTCAGGCCTGTTCCATTCACAAAAGTATCACAATGAAATTTTAACAACAACCCGTGAGTAAATTGGAAATCGGGTTTAAAAGAAGAAAAATTTTTGGGATTTGAGACGAGCGGGGGGGGATCTAAAAAGGAAGTCAGTCCCCCTCCCTATTGTAGACATTTTAAAACAAGGATTGGGAAGCCAAGGCCCAAAAAGAACGGTATCTTTGCTAAAATCAAGAATTCCATGATGGGAAAGTACAAGAATTGTGCTGGAGGAAGAATTGAAGGAGAAGGAAAATGCACCCCCCTCCCTGGGAACCGGGGCGATTGAGGAGTGAGCCTGGTGAAAAGAGCCGGTGATTTTGACAGCTGTCAAAGTAGCTGTCAAAGTCGGAATTTTAAAGAGGATTTTATTACAAGGACCTTGCTGGTCAAATTTGTTACAACTTGATATAATTTGTTAAGACTTGAATACAAAATGGCGAAAATACGGAGAACAATCGGATTTTTGGAAACAAAGTTACAACAACCCCCCTAGAGGAGCTTCGGGACATTACAAAGATGGGCGTAAGCCGGGAAAAATACAACACTTCGGAATTTCACAGAACTGGTTATCTCCTGGGAAAGCTGCAAAACTGAAACTGAATCTCGTCTACAGGGTGTTTAGACTAAAAGGAGACAACAGAATACCTTACTGAAGAAGGAAGGGACTGAACGCAAGTTTTTGTTCCTGAATAACAACAACCCATGTAGAGTTACTAAACTTCTGAATAAGAAAGTTTTAGCAGCGGAACAAGAGGAAGCTGGACTATAACCTTGAAAGAACAATGGGGGGAATTTTATAATTTGACATTTTTAAAGATTTAGGAATTAATTTTTAAAAAAAGTAATCCTAAAAATGGGAAATAATTCTGCAAGGAGTTGGGGGAAAAATGGGATTGATGGACTTAAGATTTCCAGGCTGGAAACATAGATTGGAGGATAAGGGAAATTAAACCGGGGAAGGGGAGGGAGAATTAGAATCCAAAGGCTTGCAACTATTTTCTGAATTGGTTTTCTTTTTTCTAATATATTTTTTATTTTTTTATACTTTTATTCTGTGTGCTTTTACTTTAATGGGAAAAAAGGGGGACATTGTGGAAAGAAAAGGGGGTGGGCTATGGGGAGAGATCTTTTGCTTTTTTTTTTATCAAGGGTGTTGCATAAGGTTTGTATAAATTTAAATTTGAACAATGGGGTATATAAATTGTGCTTTAAATCAGAAATAGAACTTGTGGAAACAACAATATGAAAGGGGAATACGGTAGGGGTGGGGGAAGGGGGGAGTCCCAGAAAGTGGATGTTTGAAAATAAGGTTCTGAATGTATCTTCATAATTTCTTTTCTTCTCTTTCTGTATTTTGGAAACTTTAATAAATATTATTTAAAAAAAAAAACAAAAGTATCACAATGAAGGTGCTGTGAAAATACTCGGGGGCCAGTGGCTTCACATGGTATAAAAGCTGTTTGCCCTGTTGTTTGTACAACTGTACAGATCCATCTCTGCTTTGTGGCCAGCAAAAGACTCTCCATGCAGACAGTCATATATACATTACAGCCATTCAGTTCCAAGCATGTTCCTGGCAAATAGCATTTGACTGCCAATATACATGAAACTTCCTTCACTTTGATTCAAAAACTTAGATTATGAGGACTCTTGAAACAGCTTAACCACAATAAATGCCTTTTCCAAGATACCTGCCCATATATAAACCAACTCCTGAAGGGGGGACACCAACTTCGATGAAATGGCATTAAATATATCCCTTTGGCTACTGGTTTGCACATTTTTACCATTTGGACCACAGAAGCAGTAGAACATTTGTGAGCTTGCTAGTTCTCGGAACTCGATGTATCACACACAACTTTTTATGAAGCTGGGTAGATTAATTTTAATGGCAAACTATGGTATGTGATTAAGACCCTTTCAGTCTTAAGGATTTTAGAGGGAAAAGGACATTAAGTCATCAACATCATCTCTGAAGTCAAATTGCAAATGAAATATTTAGGACACGTGATGCAATTTCCAAGTTGTTTCCAAATGCAAACACAATTATGCACAAAATACTGGGCTTGAAAAGCTTGCAGGCCTGTTTTCCATAATGGACCATGAGTAGATCACATATTTGGTTTGACCCTGCGCTCGTGGGGTTTTCTACTGCTGTAGTTTCCTAAACTTGAGTGCCCAAAACTGAAAAAATATATAGCCCACCAAAGTTTAATGATGATTAATAAGGAAAATTGTGGCTTTTAAAGCCAGAAGAGAAGCAACCAATCTTTAAAACAAGGTGATGACATGGTAACTTGCACTGCCATTACAAGCAGGTACTGAATCTAGCAAAATAATAATTGCCAGCACACAATTCTCCACTTTTCCATTGTTCAACCTCACTTATTTTAAAGCTTCGTCGCCAAAGTATGAGAAAACAATTAAAAATATATTACTGCAAATGCATAACACACATAAAACACCAAACTATAGTAATAAAAATGGCCCGCATATATTAACAACTTAGCTAACTTATTTTGCGTATGTACATTTTTTCCAGCAATCAGTTGACGCTGTATTGATCTAAAAAGTTAAGAACCAATGAAAAAGTTAAGAAACTCAAAAAACTAGTCTACTTCAAGAGCTCCGGAGCCGACATATTAATCTTTACATACTGAATTGTTCAATACGTGGAGACTTCACAATCCAAGACCCAAAACCATGCTGCTCCAGGTAGGTTTTCAGCAAATATTTCGCTCCTTGGTAGGACTCTGCCATAATCTAAATTTTAAAAGTTCAATTAATAATTTAACAGTGAGGTTGGTATAAAAAAATCCCCACAATGTGTTTTGAAAGTTTGCATACGGCAAGCTTGTTGAAATGCACATGCACCAAAAGGCCTATTTATCTCTAATAAAATTATTATTAACAATAATTATCATCCAAAAATCACAGGGCGGTACACGACATAAAAAACAAAATACAATGTAAGAAATGAAAAGCAATACACCCCCCCCCCCGCCACAAACATATTTAAAAAGACATAAATTGCTTAAACTGCCAAAGGACTGGTTACAGGGAAATGTTTTCACTTGGTGCCTAAATAAGGTGACAAGCAAGTCTCCCTGGGGAGAGCACTCTCGCATAATGTAGCTGGGTAGGAGAGCTGAAAATAATGCCCATATATTTCACATCTGGCAACCAATGCGCCCCTTTGGTTTCATATAGTAAATGGGTAAAAAGGTAAAGGGACCCCGACCGTTAGGTCCAGTCACAGACGACTCTGGGGTTGCAGCGCTCATCTTGCTTTACTGGCTGAGGGAGTAAAGCTTCCGGGTCATGTGGCCAGCATGACTAAGCTGCTTCTGGAGAACCAGAGCAGCGCATGGAAAAGCCGTTTACCTTCCCGCCAGAGCGGTACCTATTTATCTACTTGCACTTTGAGGTGCTTTCGAACTGCTAGGTTGGCAGGAGCAGGGACCGAGCAACGGGAGCTCACCCAGTTGCAGGGATTCGAACCGCTGACCTTCACGGCCTTTTAGCAGCTGTGGTGGCTCATTAGCAGAATTACTGTATTTAGCACTAACTCTGGAAGTTTACAGTCAATTCTGACCCAACTAAGCCTCCTGTCAGGAGTGTACACTCTCCTACCCCACTAACCTATGCAAACTGCCTTTAACCCCCAGCCCCAGCCCTTTCTACAGTTTGAAGCTACTTTATCATGCTACTCCTATCTTTTAAATACAAGATTAAAGCCAATTTAACACATTGGTTAAAGCAGATGGATAGATTACTAAATTTCTTCCCTGTATCATGGTAAACAAATTACCGATGTGCTCTTGTTTTAAAATACAATAAAACCACGTATACTACTGAATTTCTTTCCAGATTAATGAATACTATTGAACTGTGACCTTTAGATTAACAGCTATTCAAATAACAAGATCTGTTTCCCCTTGCTAGCATTAAAACCAAACCAATTCTGAACTCAGTGAATGAACAAAATAGAATTCACGAGATCTGCACTTACAGCAAGTTTCCTTTCATCAAGTCTTACCTTTGCTTCGTGG
Source organism: Podarcis filfolensis (assembly GCF_964270895.1). NCBI lineage: Eukaryota > Metazoa > Chordata > Lepidosauria > Squamata > Lacertidae > Podarcis > Podarcis filfolensis. The sequence goes on along the minus strand of NC_139621.1, from coordinate 32,474,078 downwards.
TACGTGCCCGCTTTAAGTAAATCATCTCTCTTTGATTCTTTAACCACTAAATTGAAACGACTTAACATTGCGGCCTTGCAAAGACGACTTGCCATCGAAATGCCACTTTTGAAGGGTGAACTAGGTATGCAAAATAGTGACGATAGAGAGCACACTAGTGGTTATTTGTCTGAATTCAACTAGTTATAGAGAGCAAAGTTACTGAAAATCCTTAACAGGTTTTAGGGTTACGTGGAAAACCAGAAACCTCTCTTTCAAAGTTATTTTATAGAATGCATAACCAAGATTAAAAGTAAAGGTAAAAGACCCATGACAGTTAAGTCCAGACACGGATGATGCTGGGGTTGTGGCGCTCATCTTGCTTTACAGGCCGAGGAAGCCGGCGTTTGTCTGCAGACAGTTTTTCCGGGTCATGTGGCCAGCATGACTAAGCCACTTCTGGCGCAACGGAACACCGAAACCAGAGCAGTGCACGGAAACGCCATTTACCTTCCCGCCGGAGCGGTACCTATTTATCTACTTGCACTTTTTGGTGTGCTTTCGAACTGGTAGGTTGGCAGGAGCAGGGACCGAGCACATGAGAATAACTTCCCACTTGTTTTGAACAGAGGACGATTAAGCTAAGGTGCTTCTTTCAATTTAATGTACTTTTTGTTATAAACATTTACCTTTCTGTGATCTTCCCATTTAGCCCATCTACGACCTCCAGCGACAAGTCTCCTTGGGACCAATTCAAACTAAGAGATCTGCGTTCCAAATCTACCTGTACAGCGCAAGCAGCAGATACCAAGCTAATGCGAGGTTTGTTCACCATGTAGAACATGGGCAGTTTTGAAGTGAGAGCATCATCTACCCGTTGTTTGATAGCTATTTCCAATCCTCGCGTATCATGGCAGTTCCCATCCCCTAAAAAACATTAAGAACCACACCAAATATTAAGAGAAGATCAAGGCATGCTTCTAGACTCTGAACCTTTGCTCTATGGAGATGTACAGTTACCATTCACACTCTGCTTTAAGCCCCATTCCCATAGAACATTAGTTTTCAGAAGTTAACAAGACACGTAGCACACTGAACACAGATACTAGGAAACAGCCAGTGTTTTAATATTTAATATTGACTGAAAGGAGAGACTCAAGTCTAAACACACAAGGTGCATACTGGATGTGCACTAGGAAGTTTACCACATAACACCAGTCTTGAAAGACCTACATTGGCTCCCAGTACGTTTCCGAACACAATTCAAAGTGTTGGTGTTAACCTTTAAAGCCCTAAACCGCCTCGGCCCAGTATAACTGAAGGAGCGTCTCCACCCCCATCGTTCTGCCTGGACGCTGAGATCGAGCACCGAGGGCCTTCTGACGGTTCCCTCATTGCGAGAAGCAAAGCTACAGGGAACCAGGCAGAGGGCCTTCTCGGTAGTGGCGCCTGCCCTGTGGAACACCCTCCCATCAGATGTCAAAGAGATAAACAACTACCTGACATTCAGAAGACATCTTAAGGCAGCCCTGTTCAGGGAAGTTTTTAACGTGTGACATCTTAGTGTATTTTTGGTCTTTGTGGAAGCCACCCAGAGTGGCTGGGAAACCCAGCCAGATGGGCGGGGTACAAATAATAAATTATTATAATATTATTATTATTACACCAAGTGCAGCTTTCTACCCTGTGCGTAAGTGTTCACAAACATGGAACTCTCTCTCAAACATTACTGGTGTTCACAATCAGAAATGGCAGAGAGGTGATCTTTTCATGCAAAGGGTACAGAATAAAAATACAAACACCATGCGACTGTAGCATACAGATGAACTGATTTCATGTCAATTGGCCCAGAGATTGGATAGACTTAGCTTTCAACCTGTAAATCAAAATTTTTCAAAACTATGTTTTGATTATCTCGAACTACAGTTCCCATTAGTGCTATGGGAACTGTAACCCATGACATCTGGAGGGCACTAGGTTGTGAAAGGCTTTTAAAATGTCGTTTTATATTTTAGTACCAAATTTTGTAAGCTGGTTAAATACTTTGAATAGAAAAAAAAGATAAGACATTTATCAAACTTACAAGCTAAATTTCATGTCACTGTATGTTTCAGAAGCTGTTCTGTTTCGGGGGCCACTTAACAACCCAACAGACAAGCGTGAAAGTATGTGATCAGTTATGATGCATTTTAACAGTATTTAATAAACAGAAGTCACTCACTTACCAACAATGATCCTGTTAACATAAACGGGCTGAATGAAGTGACTTAGCAGGGCTCCCTGAACACCCAGTACTTCCCATCTTGTCAGTTTGTCACTAGCAGACATGCTGCTTATTCTGGAAATTTCAGCAGGACAGTAGACCGTGAGATAAACCTTGCCTTCAACAGCGACATGAAGGCACAGTTCCTCATCAGCTTCAAATGCAGATGCAGAATTGGGACTGAGGCGTCTATAATTAAGTATATAGCACAATAATTAAGATATAGCAGTTTCCCCAGTCATAGCAAAATAGAAGTCAGCCTCTAAGTGAATGCCTTTATACCAGGGCTTTTTTTCAGTCAGAACTTGACGGAACTCAAGTTCTAGCCCCTCTCAGGGACTAAAGGTAGCTGGCAAGGCTCCTTTTGTGCTAGGTCAACAGCTCAAAGAACTATGGTATCTTTGGCTAATAGCGAGCTATCAGCAGTATGTGATTTCCTTCCAACTGACCTTTTCCTATCACCCTGGCAAGCAATAGCATGCTAATACAGTGGTACCTCAAGTTACATACGCTTCAGGTTACATACGCTTCAGGTTACAGACTCTGCTAACCCAGAAATATTGCTTCAGGTTAAGAACTTTGCTTCAGGATGAGAACAGAAATCGTGCTCTGGCAGTGCAGCAGCAGCAGGAGGCCCCATTAGCTAAAGTGGTGCTTTAGGTTAAGAACAGTTTCAGGTTAAGAACAGACTTCCGGAATGAATTAAGTACTTAACCTGAGGTACCACTGTACATGGAAACATACATAACAGGACAGGCTCCACATTCATAACTGTTGTCACAATCACAATATCAATTATTTCTTTCAAGAGGACCCCTTCTCAACCACTAGGAAGCTATGCCTACAAGGGAGATCTTTTAAGGCTTGGATTCTGCAACAGCTAGTCTTCATCTTCAATATGAACGGAGCCAGTTTGGGGAGGCAGGGAGCTCCTTTCCAAGATGGAAACAGGTGGTGCCCACCAAAAAGTGCCCTCTATTCCTGTGGAATGACTGGTTCACAGCCCAGAAAAACCTACTGTAAATGGGTAGAAGTCTGCATACATACATACATACATACATACAAAAGCAAAACATGTTTGGTAATAATTGGCTAATTGCATATGAGTTAATTTATCAAAGAGAGTTCTATCCCTTCAGTTGTGAACAAAGCACTGTAAATTTACACTAACTCAGTGCTTGGGGAAAATCAAAAGATAGATGTTTGAAGCTGTGAAAATAAAATTAACAGCTATCTGTATGAACTGGGCTTCACTTAAATTTGATTTTGCATCACTTCTACGTTACTCTCCCTTTTTCTTTTCAGTAGGTTGGCCTTCCAATAATCCTAACTGCAAACCTCTGCAATAATGTGTTACAAATCAGACTAATCAATATTACTTTCTTGTACAGCAAATACAATGTAAAACCATCTTAATGAGAAAAATCCATCTGCACGAATTAAACTTTATAATGTTGGAATGTCAAAAGACAAAAGTTAAATACAGTGACAAATCTAGAGATTGAAGGAAGAATGGTTCAGAAACCAGAAGAAATCAGGAAGTGCTTCCACAGATACTTCAAAGAACTTTATGCACAAGGGCCTCAGAAAGAGTTGGAGATAGATCAATTTTTAAGGATAAATGGACTACCAAAAATAACCCAAGATAAAAGATCAATCTTGAATTGTAAAATAACTCAACAGGAAATTGAAGGTGCCATTCAGAATATGCAACTTGGCAAATCTCCAGGCCCGGATGGGCTTACCTCCAAATACTACAAGACTTTGAAGGACTACTTGACACAGCCTTTGATGGAGGTATGCAACCAGATCATGGAGGGGAAGAGGGCACCGGAAACGTGGAAAGAAGCATTCATCACATTGATACCCAAGCTAGAATCTGAAAAGACCCAGCTTAAGAACTACCGTCCCATCTCACTCCTGAATGTGGATTACAAAATATTTGCAGACATTTTAGCAAGCAGACTTAAAAAGGTCTTAAATGAAGTAATTCACAAGGACCAAGCTGGCTTTCTCCCTGGTAGACATTTATATGGAAATACCAGAAACATCATTGACATTTTGGAACTATTGCAAACCAATAGGAACACAAGGGCGGTTTTAATCTTCATTGATGCGGAGAAAGCATTTGATAATATATCTTGGAAGTTTATGAAGAAAAATTTGGAAGGGATGGGAGTGGGACGGGGGTTTGAAAATGGAATAGAAGCAATCTATTCAGAACAGAAAGCTAAATTAATAGTGAACAATGTGGTGACGGAGGAATTTAAAATTGAAAAAGGGACACGACAAGGGTGCCCTCTATCCCCTCTTTTATTCATTTCAGTCCTGGAGGTGCTATTGAACATGATTAGGGAGGACCGGTTGGTACAAGGGATAGAGGTCGGAGTGAAACAATATAAACTGAAAGCTTTTGCAGATGACTTAGTTTTGACATTACAGGAGCCAGAACCCAGTACAAAAAGAGTTTTAGAACTTATTCATGAGTTTGGTCGGGTTGCAGGATTTAAGTTGAACAAACAAAAGACTAAGGTTTTGGCCAAAAACTTGACATCTACAGAAACAGAGGGGTTTCAGAGAGAAACAGAATTAAATGTGGTTAAAAAGGTGAAATACCTAGGGATCTATTTGTCTTCCAAAAATTTGAACTTATTTAAAGACAATTATGAAAAATGTTGGTCGGAAATTAAGAAGGACTTAGAAATTTGGTCAAGATTGAAACTTTCCTTGTTGGGTCGAATAGCAGCTATAAAGATGAATGTATTGCCGAAAATGTTATTTTTGTTTCAGACCCTACAGATCGTGGACAGAGTGGAATGTTTTGGAAAATGGCAGAAGGATATATCTGGGTTTGTCTGGCAGGGCAAAAAGCCTCGAATAAAGTTTAAAATACTAACTGACTCGAAAGAAAGAGGAGGGTTTGCCCTGCCGGACTTGAGGTTATATTATGAATCTGCAGCCTTCTGCTGGTTGAAAGATTGGTTTTTGTTAGAAAACACTGATGTCCTGGATCTGGAAGGGTTTGATAATGCTTTTGGTTGGCATGCATATCTATGGTACGACAAGGTTAAGGTTCATAAACTGTTCAAAAATCATATTGTCAGAAAATCAATTTTTGCAGTCTGGATGAAATATAAGGACTTATTAGAGAGTAAAACCCCGAGGTGGCTATCACCAGTGGAGGCCAAGGCTCGAAAAAGACCCAATATGGAGGCCTATTGGCCGAAATATTGGGAAATAATCGAAAAAATTGGAGACAACTGGAAACTGCAGAGTAAGGATAAACTAAAAAATAAGGTGCGAGATTGGTTACACTATGCTCAAATTCAAGAGGTTTTTAAATTGGATAAAAAAGTTGGTTTCCAAGTGGAAAAATCGAAATTGGAGACAGAATTGTTAGAACCAAAAACTAAGGTATTATCGAGAATGTACAACTTGCTGCTTAAGTGGAATACACAGGATGAGACAGTTAAATCTGCCATGATAAAATGGGCACAGGATGTCGGACATAACATTATGTTTGAAGACTGGGAAAGGTTATGGAACAACGGGATAAAATTTACGGCATGTAGTGCCCTGAAAGAAAATATTATGAAAATGTTATACCGGTGGTACATGACCCCAGTCAAGCTAGCTAAGATATATCACCTGTCTGATAACAAATGTTGGAAATGTAAGGAGGCAGAAGGGACATTTTTTCATCTCTGGTGGACCTGCCCAAAAGTGAAGGCCTTCTGGGAAATGATTTACAATGAACTGAAAAAGGTATTTAAGTATACCTTTCCCAAGAAACCAGAGGCCTTCCTGCTGGGCATGGTAGACCAGAAAGTGTCAAAGAAAGATAGAACTTTGTTTATGTATGCTACCACAGCAGCAAGAATACTCATCGCAAAGAATTGGAAGACACAAGATTTACCCACGTTGGAGGAATGGCAGACGCAGTTGATGGACTATATGGAACTAGCTGAAATGACCGGCAGAATCCGAGATTTGGATGAAGAATCAGTCGAGGCGGATTGGAAAAAATTTAAAGACTATTTGCAAAAATACTATAAGCTGTATGAACTTTAAGACAGTGCATGTTTTTGGAAAGGTTACGCTTTAGCAAATATGATTAAGCAAATGGTAAAATTAATGACAAATGAGAAAAGAAGTCAATGTGAATCAAACATTTTATGTTTATTTTAAAAGGTAACAAAGTTAAGATACAATATACTGAATATGGGTACATAATAATGGAAAGTTCCAACAAGGTTTGAAATAAGGTAACAAATTGCTGATATTGCTACTACAAAGAACGCAGATCTGGAAGGTGTGGGGAAGTCCAATGGTTTTCTTTTTTGTTAAAAAAATCAAAAATTGTTTCTTGTATTTGGGTTTTTCTGTATTGTATTGAATTGTCAAAATTATGAAAAGAAACGTAATAAAAATTATTTAAAAAAAAAAATATAATGTTGGAATGTCTAATACTTACAGCCTGGACTTAATCTGAGCAGATCCTTTTGGTAACTGATTCATGTAGAGAAATATGCTTACGTTTGGTTTTAGCGCAAGCAAGTTTGAAGATGGCTCAATGCAAAATATGGACTTATCCATCATGGCAGCATTTTTACTGTAGTAGAGCAAAAGCTGTCTATAAAAATACCTTGAAAGAAGCATAAGTATTTCAGATACAACACAGGATGCATTTAAAATCTGTAGTAGAGAAACCAGGATGAACACAAAACTTTTAGTGTCAAATTACTTTTAGAGTCAAATTACATATTCCCAAGAATTAGCAGGCCCGGGAAGAGCTGGTCTGAGGGCCGGGGCGGGAGTCCCCAGTTGGCTGGGAGGCCCAGGGCATTCTTGGCATGACAGTTTAAGTCCAGTAGACCCCTGGTATGGGTCCCTGACCAGTTTAGCCCTCCAAGGCACGGTACAAGTGTACCCGGCAGCAGTTTTGAGAAACAGCAGCAGCGTTATTTATTTTTTTACCTAAGAAGAGAGCGTCTTGCAGTAACAACAGCATGAGAGTCATGCAATATTCTCCCATCTGGATGACCACATTGACTATAGTTGAATTCACCTGTTCCGATAGCTACCACCTCATGCTGTCTAACTAAAAACAAACAAACAAAACATTTGAGAAATTTAGTTGCCCATTTTGGAATTCAGCTTTGTTTTTATTCGATGATATTTTTAGAGATACTCCCTAGATAGAACAGGGGTGCAGAACTGAATTTGAACAAAGGACTGGAGCCACAAGCTGTCAGCTCCCTGTAGGCCAGTTTGACAGGCCTATCCATCACTTAACATCATACGTAAGATGCAAGCCAGGCAATACAGTGGTACCTTGGTTTATGAACTTAATCCGTTCTGGAAGTCCGTTCTTAAACCAAAGCGTTCTTAAACCAAGGCGTGCTTTCCCATAGCAGCGGGGGGCTCAATTTACAAATGGCACACACTCAACAAGAAGCGGAACATGTTCTGCTTCCAAGGCAAAGTTCACAAACCAAAACACCTACTTCCGGGTTTGCGGCGTTCTTAATCCAAGTTGTTCATAAACTAAGCTGTTCTCAAACCAAGGTACCACTGTATGTGCCAAATTCCTAAGCGACAGCACCTCTCAATATTTCCTTTCGAATTTGACGCTAGATCCTCACCAGTCCCACGCCTAACTTTCAGTGATGAACAAGTGAGCATGGTTTGAGCCAAACCACATCACTGGGGGGGGGGGAATAGGGCGGCTTTATGGGGACCAGAAGTTGCCAATGCTGCCCTAGAGCAATTTAAACAACAACGTTTATGCTTACCTCTTTCAATTATGAAAGCAGCCAGCGAACTGCTACAACTCTGGTACTCTGGATATTTAGCAGTCAAGCTGTTGAATGTTTCCCTGACAGCTTGAGAAATCTTTTCATACGCAAGATGCAGCCCTTCTAGTAAAGTTATAAAGAAAAAGCAAAGAATCAAAATCAGCTGTTTAGAAATATTGGCGATCATCACTAAAGGGGAAAAATAGTGTGCATGAATGTTTATTCTCCTTGGTAAAAGGAGGAAGTGTGGAATAGTAAATCCTTCTCTTGGGAGTCCACAGAGAGTACTTCAAGTAATGATCTGCTTTCTTAAGAATATACAAGTAGTACATAAGCAAACTTATCTTTACACAACAGTTCTTCCGTGCCATTCACTAGATTATGTAGCCTACTGCATCTCTGGTTATATCACCAATAATAGTTGTTTTTAGTTGACCAAAAACAAAGCATAAATGAAAAAACCGGAGTGATAGCTAACTTGAGATGCCACAACAAAGTTCCATCTTTATAAGCCTAACAATTCTACACTTTATACAGCGATCACCAAACCAACACCTGCAGATATTAAGGCACCAATGAAGGTCTTGCTTGGCACCCCAAGCGTGGGTTAGTGGCTCACTTGTAAACCGTGCTATGGAAACAGCAGTTTATTTGGTAATTAAAAAATGAACATGCACAACCATACATTTGATAGAAAAACAGAAAATGCCGACCATAAGGAAGCTTTGAAACGTAGCTAGCTTCAGCTGTTCTTTGGGGTTCAGTTACGGTTGTACTTTCTGAAAGATTCCTGGGATGACCTGCAAAGATACCAAATTGGAAAAAATGAGAAGATAACAACCTAACATGTTACTTAAGAGAAATATATGCTCCTTTAACCAATATATGCTACAAACCAACACAACTGTTCTCTGGAATAGTCAAAGTACTCCACACATCAACTGTCTGCAATACTGAAGGAATGGGTTTCCCAAACCCAAAACTGACTGTGCAGGCAGTTTGAAATAGGCACCAAAATCCCTATTTTTCCTTAGCTAAAATCCATTAACTTGAGCTCTGAGTCAATGTATAAACAAAAACCCGGCTGTATAGACAAGTGCTCAGAGCCCTCTCCTTTATCAGTTTGTGACAGCAAGGATGGCCTTGACTGTACCAGTAGAACAGGGAAGACACGTCTGTGCCTTATCTTACGTCCTGACCACAAAGACGCACAGACCTAGTCCGGGAACAGCGCCAGAGTGTGTTCCTGAAGTTGGTGACCTCTTGCTCCAAGATAAGAGTATAGGAACAGGAATACCCTTTTATGGTCAGAAGTACAGGAAGGAAAACCCTTTTATGGTTAAGAGTGCCGGAGCAGGGACACCTGTGATGTCAACCTGCGTGTACAAGCTGACGTGGCTGGATTCCTGGAGAAGGGGGGAGAGGGTGCCTGGAGGATATATATACTGCATGAAATCTCTCATTTCTTTGGACTTGCTGTGAGCTGACCACGCAAGTGCCTTCTGCTATCCGGAGAGCAGAATAAACTCTTTCTCTGAACCAACCCTCGGTGTCATTTGACTTCCTTCCTCCCATCCAAGAGCAACGCTCACCCAACCAATTGGTAAAGTCCAATAAGGCTACAATACAACTAGACCCCGCGAGGCCAAAACTTTGGAATATTCCGACACACATCATAGACACTATGAAGATTCAAAAACATGGCAGTGCTACTTGAAACGGGGGCAAGAAGATACAGTACTATCTGCCCCTCTTTTCAGTATCCCCAGCGCTAGGGCCCTAATACAGAATAAAAGATTGGGTTAGTCTACGATAACATTGTTCCCCCACCCCTAAACCTGACAGTGAAGAGACAAACATCATAGTAGCAAAAGTACCTGGATTTTCTAGAGGTTTTGGTTCTGTCTCATCTAACTGCAGTAATTCATCAAGAGCAAGTTTTGCGGCATTGGATTTTGATTCCTTCTTGTTTTGCCCCAATCCAGTCTTATACTGAATGCCATCAACCACAGCACAAAATGCAAAGTATGATCCCAAGAGATTACCTTAAAAAGTGCCAAAGGAAATCTTTTTTTAGATAAATGCAACTGTAAAAGTTTTATATTATTATAATTTATGAATATTGCATTTCACCAAATTTGAATTCCGTTGTATCTAATAGCTCAATATTGGTAGAAAACCAACCATTCCAGGGATATGCAGACAGCGCTGCTCTTTCCTAATCTTCATTCTCCAGCCAAACCAAGATGTAGCTATCATATCATTGCCACACCGAACTTCAAGTATGACATAAATTTGAATATTGTTTTCATTTCCAATTTAAATTGGGTTCCTAATCAGTTATTTGGGACTGTCAAATGACAGAAACTTCTTCTAGATAAATGTTTTAGACATCTAGATACCAATTCCCAGGATTATGACTTATGCTTTGCATTTCTAGAGCAGGCAATAAGGATACTAAGTTGCAACCAAGCAAAGGCAAGTGACCTCTCCAACATTTTATGAAGCAATGGCGGTAGCACAGGAAAGGCTGCAAAATATCTAAATGGCAACCAAGGAATAGTATGTCATGGGTCGATTTTAATCAAGTTGTGCAGCCATTGAAATAACATAATAATAATAATAATAATAATAATAATAATAATAATAATAATATTGAAACTAATATTATATGGCAGCTTTGAATGCCACCTGTTAAACAGCACCTGTAATGTCCCAGTACTAGAATAGAGTGGATTCCCAAGAAAGTGATTTTATTTTAAAATATATATATATTTACCTGTTGCTACTGTTTCCTTTAATTCAAGCTGTACGCGCTGCATTTGTGCAAACTGATGCAAAGCAGACACTGGGTTTATATCCCCTCGTTTATATTTTGTGACAAATTCCTTCGGGATTTTCTTGGGAGGAAGTGAAGTGATTGGAACAATGGGTCCTGCTTTGGAATATAGGCAGTCAGGAACTTGACCTAAAATGCATTAGTTGATAATAGCATAAGTCAAAATATTTGCTTGGCAGCTTTTGTCAGTTCATTTTTGGCTATTCAGAAAGTGCTTCTTCACCTTATCAAAAGCATCATGACATTTTCCAACATTTTAAAAGCCATTTTTATTTTCAGGGTTGTTACTTTATGAAGTTTTTATATATGACATTTATGTGGTATTTCTCTCAATGAACAAGGTAATGAGAATCAATCAGGTGGAATGAGATTGAACTGTAGACTGCTTGCACATAAAGCCTATTATGGATACTGGGGAATTCTTGGGATATTTCCACATATAATTAAGGGACTTCAGGCACTTTAAAGACAAACATTTAAAAAGAAAGACACAAATGTGGGACTGTTAAAGACCTGTGAACACAATCCCATAGCAATGCATCTAGATTCCTTGTCTCAATAGGGGTTTTAATTATTTAAGCAAAAACAGATATTAAAACCAATAAAACATGATGAAGCATTGAGATATTAACTGGAAGATCTTTGAACAAGTAGCTTTAAGATAAGCAAAATCAATGTTCTCTCCACACATTTTTTTTTGAGTCTCCAAAAATTCTGATTTCACAGGTATGCGGTCTTAAGAGGTATAAACTCACACAACATTCAGATGGCCAATGAGTATCTTTTGTTTTGGCCAGACCGGTGAAGAAACCTTGCTGTTAAAAGCAAAAACGATTTTGGAGAACAAAAACAAATAGCAGCAGCAGAAATTTGGAAGAGCACAGATCAGGTTAAGACCAGCAGAGTTAAGTTTAAAATGCTAATTTGGCTGCGATCACATCAGACATAGGAAATAGCCTTATTTGAAACACATTTGAAACACTTATGCCACTTTAATAATCATGGCTCACCCGGCCTACCCGAAGTGTGGAAACGGTAGTTGTTAAGGGTACTGGAAACTGGCATGGCAGTTAAAACAGAATTAAAAGGGCTCTAAAATACGTCGTGCGGATGTGACCTAACTCCGATCAGCGTCGGACAGCATGGCAACATCTGGAGAGGCCAGGGCACACCACCTCCAGATATTTTGGCCAGCATTTGGCCACAAAGAGGGGGGGGGACACTGGGTTAGAAATTATTCAAGAAAACTGCCAGAAACTGCCTTTTCCTCCAGAAAGAAGCAAAATCCTTCAGATATTCCCAACAGGAAAAAGCCTTCCAAGACCGTCAGCCAAAAACGACTGTTTACAAAAACCAACACCATACGATTACCTGAGATGTTGGTCACCTTGGAAGCCAAGGTGGAAATGTTAGATGTTTCTGCCGGTAAAAACATGGCTTTGGCGCTCTCTGCCTGCGGAAACAAGGGAGCCGAGGCCTGCAGAGAAGGTTGCGGCGGCGGCTGGGCGGGCAGGTTCTTCTTCAGCATTTGGGCAAAGCTGGGCACTCGGGACGCCTGGGGCCAGTCGCTCGCCATCTTGCCCCAACCTGGAAACAAAAGCAGGAGTTATTGCCAGAGATTCAGGACTGCTGGGGCGTGTGGGCCCAGCCTTAGGGATACCTGCCCGCTCCTAGTAACGCAATAAGGAGGAGGGGGAAAGGAACCCAAACGCCGCTGACTTGACCAGACCTTCCTCAGAAAAGGATTTAAACCGACAACAAAGGTCAAACACACGATCCTTCCACAGACAAGATGGCGCAGCGATGCGCCGGGCCTGTAGGCCTCCCTTCCGGAGCCACGGAATGACGCCACCTTGGCCCAACGGAACGCAGCATCCTTTGGGCCAAACCAACCAATTCCAACAGAAGCCGGGCGCGCAGGCTGCAAAGAGGGGCATGGCTGCTCAAGCTCTCGAAGCACTTTTCGCGGTCCCACAACAACCGCCCGAGGGAGAACGCACTCGCGCCAGGGTGCGCCACTCGCAGGGCCCCACGCGTAACACAGGCAGCTTGTTTCCTTGGTCTCTCTTCCCCTACATCTACCATTGTCCTAGCGGCTCCTGCGGCACCACAAATACTCAATGGTTACTGGTGCCCCTGAAGTGTGTGGGGGCATTTATTTATTATTTCTTTAATTATTTACATCTATATACAGTGGACACTCGGGTTGCGAACGTGATCCGTGCGGGATGCATGTTCGCAACCTGCAGCGGTGCGTCTGTGCAGGCGCGGGTTGCAATTCGGCGCTTCTGCACATGCGCAAAGCACAAGTTAGCACCTCTGCACACGCGCGACCGCCGAAACCCAGAAGTAACCCGTTCCAGTACTTCCGGGTTTCAGAGGTCCGTAACCTGAAAAAACGCAACCTGAAGCGTCTGTAACCCGAGGTACGACTGTACCACTTTTATCTTCCAACGGTCTCAAGGTGGGGTGCAGTGGCCAGATTTACGTATAAGCTAGACAAGCGATAGCTTAGGGTCCCCACTCTCTTGGGGGCCCCCAAAAAAATTAAAGGGAAAAAACCTGGATGTACATTTCCAAAATATAAGATAAAAAACAAGTAAAACAAAACCGACATACAGCAAAAATAAATGGTGTAAGCTCCTGTGATGTAAGTAATGGGCCCCACCTGCTAGCCTGCTCCCTAAAATATCACTGGTTTGCTCATTTCTATATATAGGGTGCCTACAGTCTGCATGGACTGGTCCATAAATTACCATATAGCATATATGCAACACAAAAAACAGCGGCAACTTGTTGTTGACAAAGGACAGCCGGACATATAAAGGGCCCCATTGCCTTCAGTAGCTTAGGGCCTCATCAAACCTAAATCTGGCCCTGGTGGGGTGTATGGTTCTCCCGCCCCTCCCCCCAGCCTGTGAAGTGGGTTAGGCCCAAGGTGGCCCAGGGAGGTACATGGCAGAGTGGGGATTTGAACCTTGCTCTCCCAGGCCCTAGTCAAATACTTTAATAATTGCACCACACTGGCTAGGCTCTCTGCAACCCCTTACAGGCCCCTAACAGATTGTGGGCTGGCAAGAGTTTTATTGGGCCTGGGAGGGTTCATGTCTAGCTTGACTAGAGTGCTTTAAAATGAAAAAAGGCAGCCTTCCTTAGGGTTAGCGTGTCTTCTGAACTCATTTAGCCCTCTCCAAGGGAGGAGATGCACAGCAACATGCTGGGGAGGTGCAAAGGTCTGTTGGGGGGCGGGGACCTGAATAGTGGCATGTGGTGAGTTTTTTTTCATAGAGGAAGAGTTATGTAGAGTTGGAAGGGACCCCCAAGGACATCTAGTCCAACCCCCTGCAAGGCAAGAATATCAGCATATGTTCACCCTAGTCTTAATCACTCTCTCGCTCTCGCACACTTGATTCTGTTATGTATGCATCCTCTACATTGTTCTATTTTCTTGAAATCAATAAAAAATATTTTTTAAAAGATCTGTCAGTTAGCACACATCAGGCAGAGATTTTAAAAAATACATGGAAAGTGCCTTTTTAAAAAAAATCCAAATCACCAAAACACCTGGCTTGGGTGGTTTATGGGACTTTTAAACAAAACATTTTAAAGAAAACTTGGCATCATATCTGAATTAAAAAGAAGGGGGATGAATTCCAGAAACTTGGAAAGACTCAAGGTTAGTAATGGTACCAAAACCTGGCAAAGATCCTGTTATTAGACTCAAACCATTCAACTGCATTAATCAAGATTCAAAAATATTTTCATGCAGACAGATTAGCAGAATTAACGCTTCACCTGGCTGGCAAAAATCAGGTGGGCTTTGTAAGAGGGAGGATTTAAATACTTTAATGTTTTTTTATTTCAGAAAAAGAACTGGCAAATAAGCTTAAATCCATCACTGGATTTCACAATGCATTCCACAATCAGATTTTTTTCCTTTCTTCTCTTAAAACAAATGAGGTTCAATTCCAAATTTGTTCAACTTCTACGTAATTTACAGAAAGGCAGTAAGGCTATAATCAGAAATCATGGTTGGGATAGACACACAAAACAGAGGGGCCTTTTCTTGCCCCTACTTTTTGGAACTTTTGACGATAAGTAGAGACCTTGGCTATAAAAATTAAAACTATTTTTAATTTGCAAATTTAGTAACAAAAGGGAAAAAGGAAAAATATGGCAAAATAGTAATGAAAAACACCCATCGTATATAAAAAAAATAGGGACAAACCACTTTTGGAGGGTGTCATAATGCATGATACAACACACAAGTTAAACTTATCTGCAGATGATATAGCCTTTATGCTTTTCGGTGGGTGAGTGGGACTTCCCAATTTGGTACTCCCATGCATCCAAATTAGCTCTAATAAACAGAATGTACACATCTGAGAAGCAAATGGAATTGGAACATCTCTACAGGAAATCTCAAACCAAAACAATACATCTCTTATTCACTAAAGCAGTATTAAAAATTTGGGTCAGACTCCTCAGTTAGCTTTCTCTCCACTGACATCAATCCTTCAAAATGAATCTGTGCTCTAATAATCATGCTCTATTATTATCACTACTACATTTATTTTAATACACCTCTCTACTTTCTTTTTGTGCCTTGTATTCACATCTTACAAATTACATTTTGCTCCCCACTTACATTCAACTTTTCATTAGGCACCCCCTTCAAAAAAACCCAAACCCCAGCAATGATAAGACAGCACTAAGGTCTCTGAACCACGTAACAATACAAAAGCATTTCTCTGAGTTTCTTTTTAAAGCATTTATGCTTTCCAGCCCATCCCAGAGGTTCTGAAAATATTGACTGATTACAGAGCCATGGCAGCGACAGAAACTAATGCTACAAAGACGACAGTATTGCTTTTATTATTAAATTCATTTTCTTCCCAACAGCAGGTTCCGGGGCAAGCTAAAACCATTTGAAATTCCTAATTAAACACAGCTAAAACAGATTAGCCACAGGAATAGGGAGGGTCCTGAAGACACACTATGCAGGTGATAATCATCAGAGTAAAGTAGTGGGCCTTTAACGTTTGCCAAAAGCCTAGTCAAAGTGCAGACACAAAACCTCAGAGCTGTGGAGATGGAAGGGACCTTAAGGATCATCTAGTGCAACCCCTGCAATGCAGAAATCTTGCCCACAGCCACCCCTGGGTGGGCTCGAACCCCCAACCTTCTGGTTAACAGCAAGATACACTGACCCACTGCAGGGAGGAAATTCCCTAACTTTGGAGCTGCAGAAAAGAATGCCCCCCTCTCACCCAGGCCACCACATTGCTAGTATTTGATCTTCCCTCTACTATTTATGTGCAGTTATTTTGATGTTCTGTACCTTTTAGTACCTAAATAAAAATACTTTTTAAAAAGGCAACAAGAGGCAAAGCACATTTCTGGTTAGGCAGGCCACCTGACACATTTCTAAGAGAAATGACGGCATATATGCACATTAACCTTTCCATCCTCGATTTACTTCCTTTTAAATAAAACCATTAAAAAAAAAGTTTGTATTTTATATATCAAGCATTACTCAACCAAATTCCAAACGGCATTAATGAAGAGAAGGCTTTTTTTTTTTTTAAGTGTCCCTACACAAACATTTCATGTTCAAATTAAACATAAAAAACACTGGCAAAATTTATCCAGAAAACCTACTTTAGAACTGGCGCAACTGAAAGTAGAGACCTAGCAGCCTCTCAGTAAGTGAGGAAGAAGAAGTGAACAGCTGAGCCCCCAAGTACAATTACAAGACCCAAAGCATGCTTTTGCATATCAAAGGCAACTGCTGACACGTGGAAATAGTCAGCCAGCTTGCAACTCCTCCTCACCTACACGCAACTCCCAACCAAGCCCGTCTCAATCTGGGCTCCCTGCAAACAGAGCAGGAGAGAAAAGCAACAGACCAAACCAACTGAAAGGAAAAAAGGGGTGACAGGGAGAGTTCATTCCCCCTTTCTTATTATTTAAAGTCCATTTTTCTTTTATTACCATAACATTTCTCCAGCATTTAAAGGCACCTCTGATCTATTCTTCATACTGTATAATATGCTTAGTATATCCTACAGGCGGAGTATTAAGAAAAGGTTTCTCCCCCTGCTGTAGAAATAATGGTTTGTGCAAGACCTCATTGATGAAGGGGTGTGGTGCAAGAAGATTACATGGGGTCTACCAAGGAGGGGTTTAGGGCTGCGATCAAACCATTTATTTTTGTATGATAAGAATAAGAATAAGAATGAATTTTATTATTTATACCCTGTCGACCTGGCTGGGTTCCCCCAGCCAATCTGGTCGGCTTACAGAATATATAAAACATAATAAATAACCAAACATTAAAAACTTCCCTAAGCAGGGCTGCCTTCAGATGTCTTCTAAAAGTTGTATAGTTGTTTATTTCCTTGACATCTGAAGGGAGGGTGTTCCACAGGGAGGGCGCCACTACCAAGAAGGCCCTCTGCCTGATTCCCTGTAACTTCACTTCTTGCAGTGAGGGAACAGCCAAGAAGGCCCTCAGAGCTGGACCTCAGTGTCTGTGCAGAACGATGGAGGTGGAGACGCTCCTTCAGGTATACTGGGCTGAGGCCATTTGGGATTTTAAAGGTCAGCACCAACACTTTGAATTGTGCTCAGAATGCACTAGGAGCCAGTGAAGATCTTTTAGGACCAGTGTTGTTTGGTCCTGGTGGCCACTCCCGGTCATCAGTCTAGTTGCCACATTCTGGATTTGTTGTAGTTTCTGGGTCACCTTCAAAGGTAGCCCCATGTAGAGCGCATTGCAGTAATCCAAGTGGGAGATAACCAGAGCGTGCACCACTCTGGCAAGACAGTCCGCAGGCAGATAGGGTCTCAGCCTGTGTACCAGATGGAGCTGGTAGACAGCTGCCCTGGACACAGAATTGGAAGCTGTCTGCAGACAAACGCCAGCTCCCTCGGTCTATAGAGTGAGATGAATGCGCAAACCCCAGAGTTGTCCGTGACTGGACCTAATGGTCAGGGGTCCCTTTACCTTTACCTTCATGATGGAGGGAAAGGTTACTCAAAGCAACTTACAAGTTTTAAATGAAACTTAATAAATAATTAATAAATAATGCTTATAAAGCATCTCACCTGCTGGCAGGTGCTTTGCAAATTCACACAGACACCTCACCCAAAGCACATTTGAAACTACAGCAAAGGTTAATCTAGTTAGAACCCCTCGTAGCCCAAATCTAACACTCCAAATGCCTTGTCCTCCATTCACCTGCATGCAGGTGTTTTGTGCTTTAGCGCTGAGCAAACCGTCATGATAAAATAGAAGCTGGGCAACTTGAACGCGTTTTTATTTTTCCGAAGTCCATGGTTCCAGAAAGACTTCCACAACAAGCAAATGCGGCCCTTCCACATTGATCTTTTGGAGTAACCATCTCTGGGTCGGCTTAAAAAGGGCCCTGTGTCCGTGTTTTCAATATATCCCATTAATGGGTGTGTGAGTTTTTAATGCATTTTTTGAAAGCCACTTTGAGTGGGGTTTTTTTCCTTTTACACAACCAAGCGGTGCTATAAATTTTATGAAATGCAGTAAATCAGTTTTAAAATGTGTGGCACCTTTTGAAACAGCTATGCAGGGGAGGTTTCTGTCCCGAAGGGGAAGCTCTTGAGCCTTCCTATTTCTGCAAGGAGAGGAAATCCTGGCCTCTGAGAAAAGATTGAAGATTGCTTAGAAACAGCAAACCCTCAGAGACGAAGGTCGAAATCACGTGGTGTGTGGCTGTTTCCCTCTTGGTTGCAGGTGCGTTTGCAGCTGAAGGGAAAATTACCAGCCAGGAAACCCTAAATTAAAAAGTTATTACAATTTGCCTTAGGTTGATACAAACTGAGGAGGAAAGAACAAGGAAGACAAGTGGAGAAACGAAGCTTCTGGGGGCAGACGCCTCTTGCTCTGGACTTGCCTTGTCAGCCTGGTAGCGTCCACATTTCGCAGGATTACAACTCCCATCAACCCTGGCTAGCATGGCCGATGGCACTTCAGATAGCTCAGTTGGTAGAGCATGAGGCGCTTAACCTCAGGACTGCAGGTTCGAGTCCCACGTTGGGTAAAAGATTCCTGCCTTGATCTAGATGACCCTCGTGGTCCTTTCCAACTCTACAATTCTATGATTTTATTATAGGAATTGTAGTCCAAAACCTCTGGAATGTGCCAGGTTGAGGAAGACTGATCCAGACACCAGCAGGGGCCTCACAGTGCTGTGGGAGGTGTGTGTAATTTTGTTTTGTTTTGTTGTTATGTTATGCAGGTTGAGCTCCTTGCAAACAGAGGGGTGGGGTGGGGGGGAGGAAGCAATAGACGAGTGATAGGGGGGAAAGGGGTGGCAGTGCATGTTATGTATTCAGTGGTCTGTGTCTGCCTGAGCTTGAGTCTGGACTAAGGATTCTGAGCTCCTGTGTTCTGATTCGATACATGATATCCAATCACAGAACAATTCAGGATTTGGGCCTCTGCCATTGGCCGTTAAACTCTGAGTCATGATTCGCAGCTTCGAAGTTTAGACAGCCAATCATGTTGGGAGTGGGAGTGGCCCAGGCCTTCAGAAGTGTATATAAGCAGTTGCTTTGCCCCTGTTACCCAGTTATGTAGTTCAATAAAGGTTCTTGCTGTTATCACTGTGTCTTGCCTCACGGAAACCCACCTACACTTCAGTGTGTGAGCAGGGTTTGCACTTTCTTTTGGTAACAAGGCGCAGGGCCACTTGATGTTGCTGCCTCCTCCTTTGCCCAGCCGGGCTATCTCTTTCTTCCAGGAGAGACAAGGAACCCCCATCCCCGGGCAGAGGTGACTGAAGCTCACACAATCTGGAGGCAGGGGACTTGATCAACTGAGAAACAAGTTGGGCAGGCCTATGACCTGGGCAGGCCGGGTCGTCCTCTTATATACCTGCTGGGATTGACAAGGCATCTGACCCTCATCTTAATCTCATAGCTCTCCTGTAGCTGCCTCTGATTGGTTATCATTTAACTCTCACGGGAAATAATGTCACATGTCATGTGCATGAAAGTTGCCGAACCAATTAACCAACTAGAAGGATTACTGTTAATAGCACCAGTTTTCCTATACTGTAACTTGATATTGCAGAATATGGGCAGGCCTATGGCCTGGGCAGGCCGGGTCGTCCTCTTATATACCTGCTGGGTATGACTTGTGGTGCCTTGTGATCAAGACCCCACCAACCTCCAGTTCGTGTGGTATGAGGGCCAGACCATAATGGCAGCTTCACCTGGCAGTATATCACAGGTGAAACCACCACTGCTCCCGAGTCCCTCTTCCACCAGGGTGAATCTGCCATCGCGGTCTGGCCCTCGTACCAGTCCTGGGCAATGGATTGATACATTGCCCAGGCCTAAACATCAGCCTCCCCCATCTCACTCACATGTTGGCACCTCTTCCTGCCACATGTTTCTTTATGGCATGAATCGTGATACTATGCTCATGTGCTCAGTCACCTGGTTAACTGCTGTAAAAACAGGATGCGAGCATTTATGGGCTATTGGCCTCAGCCAGAAGGAACTTCTTTTGTTTCTCTTTTTGAGATTTGCGAACTACTGAAAGAAATTTCAGCGAAACCAATTGCCATTTAATGCATATTATCATCCCCCCTGAACAGTTCCCTCCCCAGCTGACTTTGCTTCTAGCCCCCCCCCCCTTTGAGTGGTTTCTCTTTTATTTCCACTCCTTTCCCCACAACACATCCTGTTCTCCAATCTGCTCTTCATTGCATTAGCTGCTTGAAGAGCATCAAGGATGTTGTTGTGCCTGGAGTTGGCTTGGTTGGGCAAATGTCTGCTGAGAGGTTCCTTTCAGTCAATAAGCTTCCATTTGCTGCTCACTTTACTGTTCCCGTCAGGTAAGCAACTGATTATTACCACCATCTCTTAACTCAGTGGGCTTTAAACTATTCTAACCTGGGATTCATTTTTAACCCCAAAATTCACTATTATTTTTTGCTTACATGAATAGTTTTTAATGGTACAGTCAAACTATTATTTAGTCAAACTAAATATAAATAATAATAGTCAAACGCTATCCGCCACTTCCCGCAAAAGCAGGGAGAAGGTCTTGGAGTAGCGCACAGGCTGCGTGCAGCCTGTCCGCTGCTCCCAGAGCTGCGGGGGGGTGTCATATTTTTTTCCTTGTCCCCCCCCTGAAAACTAGGTGCGCCCTATGGGCCAGTGCGCCCTATAGGGCGAAAAATACGGTATTTACTGTCAAACTATTATTTATTAGTATTGGCCAATCTTGATTATCTGGGGTTAATCAGGTTGACACATACTCTTTATGAAGTTGCAACGTCTCCCTTTAATTGTAAGCCATCTGATTCAACTCTTACTTTCTTTTACCTGCATTCTTTTCTTTTTCTTATAAGGCAGTGCTGTAGACCAGTCTGCGGATATGATTGTCAGGGGAAATGAGCGAGTCATCCTGAAATGCTCCCAACCGAAAACCCGCTTTAGCTACATGTGCTGGTATAAGCAAGAAAGGAGGAAAGATGCACGGCTCCAGCTAGTGATTTATTCGAGAGAAGGTGCTGGAGACAGGTTTCCTATTGAGACGGAATTTCAAGACTTCTTTGAGAGCCCTGGAATGCAAGATTACAGCTTGAATCTGATCTTGAAAGAAGCAAAGCCGAGAGACACGGGCACCTACTTCTGCGCTAAGCAAGATCACACAGTGAAGAGGCTGCACAGGAAACCAGTCACAAACCCCTTCACTGGGGAATGTACATGATAATTGTTGCTGCACAGATATGACCCAAGATATTTTGGTGCCTGAGGTGGAAAAATCCAAGTGCCATCCATGTTCTACTAATTAACATGAGACATAACTGACTGGGAAGTTCTCTCTCTCTCTCTCTCTCTCTCTCTCTCTCTCTCTCACACACACACACACACAAACACACAAACACACACAGGAACTGTGTGAAAACCATGTAAAGCATTCAATGCAATATATGTATGTGAAAGGGGTTGAATCCTTAAGGTCTTTTCTGCAAATGGAAGGGCTCCTGTTCACAGAAGGGACTGAGATGCAGTGGAGGCTCCCACTGGAGAGACAGAGGTAAACGTTTAAATAAATAAAGCCTGGCAGAAGGCTTGTGCTTCTCTCCAGTGGCAAAGGTACAGTCATACCTCATGTTACGTCCGCTTCATGTTACATTCTTTCAGGTTACATCCTGCGGCGACCCGGAAGTACTGGAAAGGGTTACTTCTGGGTTTCGCTGTTTGCGCATGCGCAGATGTGCAAAATGACGTCACACGCATGCGCAGAAGCGGCGAATCGCAACCCACACGTACGCAGACGCGCCGTTGCGGGTTGTGCTCTTTTCATGTTGTGAACAGGCCTCCAGAACGGATCCCGTTCGCAACCAGAGGTACCACTGTATTTATTTCAGGTGAATGAGAGCGCAAAGTGACAATTCCTAGATCTTCCTTTGCATTAAAGATCTTTACCACTGTTTTATTTTTTTGAGTATTGAATCCATACATTTCAATTCACTGGGATGTCCTCTCAATGCGTGCAAAGAGAGGAGAGTGAATCTTCTCAAAATATGTTGGATTTTGATCAGTTGGATCTCATAGTGCTATCAATCCACGAGACGTAGTTGCAAACTTTGGTGTAGACTCCAGGGTAGCCTTTCTGGGCACATCCAATGCCCCAGGAGACAATTCCCTGGAGCTGCCCGTTGCAGACCACGGGACCACCAGAGTCTCCCTGTGAAAGAACACAAGGAAAAGCTATTCAGTAAGCGGTACAAGTGAGAGACGGAATATGACTTGTGTTACTCCAATACCTTGCAACAGTTCGTAGAATGTGCCCCTGCCAAACTATAGACTAACTGATCCTTTTTGTCTAATTCCTGCCACACAGGCATCAGTCTCTTGGACAGTACCACCGAAGCCTGGTAACTGCGAAGTTGGGGTGGGATTTCTGAGGGAAACTGTTCAGCACCTCCCCAAAATGATAATTCCAAGGATTATGGGGAGGCAGGGAAGCTATGGCAGTTAAAGCAACTCAAAAGCTGGTAAGGTTTGTCCTGTCAATGCAAGCCCTGCACAAGAGCTTCTGCTTGTGCAATGGGGCTTTCCCATCCCATCCTCCCCACACCCACCCAAAATGGAGTTGGGGAGGGGTTGGGAAGGCCCCAAGAACAGGGGCAGAGAGGGAATGCTTGAATGCTTGCACTGACAAGCTATTCACCATAAGGCAAAGTGGTCTATTCACTTTTTGAGTTCCCTCTCCCACCCAACATTCAAGCGGTGTATAAATTTTATTAAATAAATAAACAGGGTGGCATTTTCTTCCAACCAATAAGTTGAAACAGCCGTGATTTCCAAGGCCTTTCCATCCCACTATAATTTTTTACAGGATTTCAAAGCACCAGAAATGCCAAATGAACAGCAGGCCCCCCAAAACTAATACTGATCTCATAGGGTCTCTCTACAATTATAATGAAGAGCAGAAAGTAGACTTAAACTTAGTCTGCTCAACTGTTGAGTTGCCTTTTTGCAAACAGACCAATAACTCAAGCATTAATCCCGGCTGAACAAGAGGAGGGGTTAACGCTAAAGCAAATCTCAAAACTATCTTCAGGTACTAGTAATGCAAATATAAAAGACTCTTCCTCACAGTTCTCTGGGACAAATAAGGAGAACCCACCAGCCATCAGGTGATTTGCACTATTAACAGAGGATGTTGTATGTATAAAATCTTTTTGGGGCTGATTGTAATAAAATTCTCACCATCCTGGTAGAAATTTGCGAAACCTTGGGGGGGGGGGCGGGAATCTGATAAAAGAGTTTGTGGGGCCTGAAAATAACACCCATATCCCCTCCCATACACATTTTGCCTAATATACATTACACATTTTTTTGCAAAGCAATTTCTCCAAATATAGTGCTTTTTAATTTTCACTAATATACACATTTTTAAAAATGCACACTTTCCCCTCGTATACACATTTTTATATGTATTCCTTGGCTGCAGAAATACAATGCAAATTTGGAGAAGTGCAAATTTTGATGGGCGGCTGTGGTAGGTACTCCTTTAAATGCAAACTGAATTGGGTTTCTCCCCATCCCTAAACCATGGTAGCAATAGGCAACTAGAGACTGGGGGGGTGGGAGGGTTACTCTGCCTAACAGGGAAATTCCTCCTGTCCCTCTGAACCGCCTGATCCCAAAGAAATCCTCCCTCCCTTGCTATTATCCCGTTAGACCTTGCTCAGCAGACATAATAATAATAATTTTATTATTTCTACCACACCCATCTGGCTGGGTTGCCCTTCCTGAATCACTGACTACTAACTGAGCATCTGTAGACATCTGCCTAGAGACCTCTATGCCACTACACTGAAGTGCCTACGGAAAGAGAAGATTTACCTGGCAGGAGTCTTTGCCGCCCTCCAGAAATCCCACACACATCATGTTTTGCGTGATTTGGCCTGGATAAGCATTTGCGCACTGGCTAGAGGAAAGCACGGGAGCATTCAGGCACTGCAGGAGGTCAGGGTAGCTGGCTGCAGGAAGCATAGGAGAAAAGAAAATAGGAATGTTGTATTCATTATTATGATAGAGGGGCGCGGGTGGCGCTGTGGGTTAAACCACAGAGCCTAGGGCTTGCCGATCAGAAGGTCGGTGGTTTGAATCCCCGCGACGGGGTGAGCTCCCATTGCTCGGTCCCTGCTCCTGCCAACCTAGCAGTTCGAAAGCACGTCAAAGTAGATAAATAGGTACTACTCTGGCGGGACAGCGTTTCCGTGCGCTGCTCTGGTTCGCCAGAAGCGGCTTAGTCATGCTGGCCACATGACCTGGAAGCTATACGCCGGCTCCCTCAGCCAATAAAGCGAGATGAGCGCCACAACCCCACAGTCGGTCACGACTGGACCTAATGGTCAGGGGTCCCTTTATCTTTATTCATTATTATGATTTACGTGGAAAGTATTGCATTGGAAGAAGCAAAGATCACCAGTGTCGAAGCAATGATTCTTCAACATCAGCTTCGTTGGACTGGTCATGTTGTGCGGTTGCCTGATTGTCGTCTTCCAAAGCAACTACTCTATTCCAAACTTTAAAATGGTGAGTGGAATGCTGGTGGTCAACAAAAGAGGTTTAAAGACTGTCTCAAGGCAAATCTAAAAAAAAAGTAGTATAAACAATGACAACTGGGAAACAGTGGCCTGGGAGCGCTCCAATTGGAGAACAGCCTTTACCGAAGGTGTCATGGGCTTTGAAGACGCTCGAACTCAGGACAAAAAGGAGAAACGTGCTAACAGGAAGGCATGCTTGGCAAATCCACACCATGATCAACTCCCACCCGGAAACCTATGTTCCCACTGTGGAAGGACATGTGGATCCACAATTGCCCTCCACAGTCACTTACAAACCCACTGTTAAAACCGTGTTTATGGAAGACAATCTTACTCGACTACGAGTGATCACCAAAGAAGAAGAAGACTTTTTGATATTGTTTATGACTACTTTCGCCCTGTAATTTTTCATATGTTGAGCATGGTTTCGACTTTGGAAAGGCGGCATACGAATAAAATGATTTTGAAAACGGGGAAAACTTCCTTTCATGATTTTCTTTCCCCTGTAACTATAGATTATAGATAGTATTTTAGGCACGGGGCTGGGGGTGATTTGGGGAAGTGAAGCAATGAGGAGGGATTCTCCTGGTCCACATCCTGCTAAAGGAGACTGCCCTCGTGATAAGAGGACATGGTCAGTGTTGAAATAAGATTCAGCTGCCAGTCAGCCTGGCTTATACACATGGAATGGAGTGGAGAGCAGGGTGAGCCAGGGGTGTGGAGTCAGGGGGGAGGGCTGCTGGTGCGATGGCCCTGGGTGCACTTTTTCTGGGAGGGCAGCATGGGGGGGACACAACAGGCACGCACCCTTTGATCCCAGCCTCACAGGGTGAGGGCAAGACTGGAATCAAAGGGCGCATAGCTGTTGTGTCCTTATGCTGCCATCGCATCAGCATTGAGGGATGGGCAGCCATGCCTTGCCCCGGGCACACACACACACCCCGCCCTGGGCACCATGAAGACACGCTCTGCTACTGGCGTGAGCAACCTGCCTGTCTCATTCTGTAAAAGTACTTGGACCAGCCCTGCATTGGCATAGCCAATGGGGAGCAAGGGGGCATCTGCCCATCCATGAAAGTTAATCAGTAAAAATACTTAACTAACTGGGGTTCTTCCCTCCCTAACATAAATCCTGGTTGTTGTTGTTTAGTCATTTAGTCGTTTCCGCCTCTTCGTGACCCCATGGACCAGAGCACGCCAGGCACTCCTGTCTTCCACTGCCTCCCACAGTTTGGTCAAACTCATGCTGGTAGCTTCGAGAACACTATCCAACCATCTCGTCCTCTGTCGTCCCCTTCTCCTTGTGCCCTCCATCTTTCCCAACATCAGGGTCTTTTCCAGGGAGTCTTCTCATGAGGTGGCCGAAGTATTGGAGCCTCAGCTTCACGATCTGTCCTTCCAGTGAGCACTCAGGGCTGATTTCCTTAAGAATGGATAGGTTGGATCTTCTTGCAGTCCATGGGACTCTGAAGACTCTCCTCCAGCACCAGAATTCAATCCTGGTTATGCCTATGCAATCTGGGTATTGCTTTTAGAGAGTAAGTTACAATGGCAATCTTAGTCTTAACTTTAAAGGGCACGTTAAAAGCAACTAGATCTTTTTTAAGGCAACAAAAGGAGATGGAAGAACATGGTTGGGTGGCTAACATGTTGCTCTCTACCCCACCGCCACCCCCTGTTTGTACTCAGCATTCTTGCCCTTGCACCTGCATCACAAAAGAACACAAAGGAGCACTCACTGCCACTGCTGCGGGTGTTGCCCCAGCCGGAAATGAGGCACTGTGTCCCAGTGGTCACGCAGCTGGTGGGCAGGCTGACCAATCTGACCCGGGTGTTGAGGGTTGCCTGGGTGGACAGCTTGATGAGCATGATGTCATTGTCCAGTGTGTTGGCGTTGTATCTTGGGTGGCGGATGACTTTGGCTGAATTAATATACTGCTCGCTGCCATCGTTTAAGGTCAAACTGTGTTCCCCAAGTCTCACCTGGATACGTCTGGTTTCAGACAAAGAAGAGGACCTTGATCATCCACATTCCTGTTTTAACACCCCACACAACCCCAGAACCACTGACATTGCTGCTTTTCTTTGGAGCACACCATTCTCCAAAGTGACTTGAATCCTGACAAATGTGGGATGGGTTGCAAGTTAGCTTCTAGTCCCGAAATACTCAGGCCACCTGGTCCATCTAGCTCAGAAATATCCACACCAGGCTTTTCCAAACTTGGGTTTCCAGCTGTTTTTGGACTACAGCTCCCATCATCCCTAGCTAGCAGGACCAGTGGTCAGGGATGATGGGAACTGTAGTCCAAAAGCAGCTGGAGTCCCAAGTTTGGAAAAGCCTGGTCTACACTGACTAGCAATGGTGCTCCAAGTTTGAGGCAGGAACTCTTTCCCCCCAACTCTACCTGGAGATACCAAGAGTTGAACCTGGAAACTTCTGCACACAAAAGCTCTTCTACTGAGCTATGTGGTTCCTGCTTCAGTGCAGGCTGAGTTGTTGGCATCTGTCTGTCTCGAGAGACAATGCAATGTGTGCCTCTGGGGGCGAAACCACTGGGTTAGCAGCACCAAAGTGACCTCCCCAGACTGCAATCCTGGGCAGTGTATATGGAGGTCCTGGGCTGCCCAGATGACAAGACCCACCTCTTGGCCTCTCTGATGTGGTCCAAAGGAAAGCAGAAGAATACGTTTGGCACCAGCTTGGCAGCAGACAGGGTGCCAACTTGAATAAAATATTGGGGAGGAGCAGGTAAGCCCCTCCTCATATAATTGATCACAAGATGAGGTGCATGTACATCATTTGAATGGCAATGCCCATCAACTTAGGGTGGGGCTGTCAAACATTTTATTGGGGGGCCAAATACACCTTGGGCCCTAGGAGTTGCCAGAAGGAAGCGTACAAGGCACCATCTAACTGGCATAGGGACTCCACTCTGGATTTGTGTAGGTTTACTCCTCAGCCCTTTCTTCTCCTGAAACCACCCCAGAAGGCAGCAGAGGTTTTGGATCGGAGGTTTCCTTCTCCTAGATGGGCTACCTTCTCAGGTTGACGAGCCCCATCTGCCCCTCACTTCCCTCTACAACACGTGCAGAAACAGCCTTCGTGACCATTGGACCCACTGTTGGCATCGTCTGCTCAATCCGCCAGAGCCTGTCTTCACATGCAGGGAGGTCCCTAACTCACCAAGGGTTTGAAACCCAGTGGCTACCTTCACCTGGTTTAGCTGGCCAGCTGATGCCGTTCCCAGGGTGTGGCTGCTGCCACATGCTGACAGCTTCTAGGGGCCACAGGTGAGAGCTGAGTGCAGGGTGGGAACCAAAGGTAGACTAACTACCCCAGAAGAAGCACAATTGGTCCCCCATCAGAAGTACTAGCCCTCCTCCAACATCCCATGCAACCTCATACAGGTTGAATCTTCCAGTGGTTATTATTATTATTTCCAGTGTCGACTGCAGGGGGCAGTGTCTACTACTGCTCACAAAAGGAATACCAAAATAAATACAGTGGTACCTTGGGTTATGAACTTAATTCGTCCCAGAGGTCGTTCTTAACCTGAAACAATTCTTAACCTGAGGCGTGCTTTCGCTAATGGGGCCTCCTGCTGCCACTGTGCTACTGGCGCGCAATTTCCATTCTTATCCTGGGGCAAAGTTCTTAACCTGGAGCAACCACTTCCTGGTTAGCAGAGTTTGTAACCTGAAGCATCTGTAACCCGAAGCACCTGTAACCCGAGGTACCACTGTAAATAAAAAATCAGAGCAATACTGCTGAAAGGAGCAGCATGACAAGTTTGTTTGTTTTTTAAACTTACGACTTATAGCAGTGAGCAGCCGAAACAACCCACTGGTTGTTGATGAGCGAACCACCACAGAAGTGGTATCCGGAATTCAGGGAAACTTGGTAGGGGACAGAATGCGACTGGCAGGTGTAGCCTCCCACGATTTTATCATCATCATCATCATTGATGGGGAAGGCAACTGGGGAAAGAATGAAGAACATCAAATTCAGTATTTGGGGTCCTGGGAGACACACCAGCCTACAGATTGGGCTTCATGAGGTCTATGTTCCATGGCTCTACTGTGCAAATGATTAAGCATAGCAGAAACTCAACCCGCTGTCCGTTTTGTCTACCATTAATTTTAAAACCCTGGCATGCCACAATCCTTTCCTTCCATTTAGCAAGGCAAGGTTCTTGTTGTCTATAATCCCCATGTAGGCGAAGAGCTGTCTAATTGCACAGTGTACTAGGAAACATCTGGTGAAAGTGAAAGGAAGAGAACTCAAAATTTCCATATCTCCCAGATGTTTTCCTAGCCTGGTCAAGTCCTGTTTCTTACGTACTTGCGGACTAAGCAAAGAGCCACCAGTGTCTCCTATTGGAAGGTTGGCCACTTTGCCCATCCACGCCTCCTTCAAGAATCTGTCTTTAAAATAATGTATGGTTACCAGATTTTTTTCAATGAATCCGGGGACACTTTTTTTTGGGAAGCTGAGTAGCAACAGGGAGTCAGTAGTGGGGATGGTGAAGCAAAAGACCCTGGGCCCAAGCACACATGTGTATTATATAAAGGTGAAAAGCCCTTCTGTCGCACCCTGTGAAACATAAATGCACAGAGTTTTTGAAAAACTGGGCAATGGCGTGCCACCCACCCGCGACTCCCCAGCCTCCCCCGATCTGTAAAAACAGGGGAAAGGGGACAGGAGATCGGGGAAGGCTTGGGAGTCATGGGCGGGCGCCATAGCCCAGGAGGGGTGCAAGGGGCGCGCTTTCTCTGCCAGGCAAGGTGCAAAGCCCTTCTTTCGCACCCTGTGAAACATAAATGCGCAGAGTTTTTTAAAAACTAGGCAACTGCGTACCCCCCGCTCGTGACTCCCGAGCCTCCCCTGATCTCCTGCCCGCTTCCACCTTTGTTTTGACTGAAGGGCTTTGCACCTGGCCTGGCAGAGAAACCGCTCGTCTTGCGCCCCTCCTGGGCAACAGCCGCCCACCCACAACTCCTGAGCCTCCCCCGATCTGTCAAAACAAAGGGGAACGGGGCAGGAGATCTGTACCGCAGGACGTCCCCGGTTCTCCTTCAGCAGTGGCAGTGGCAGCAAGCAGCTCCTGAAGCCAGCCAGAGCCAACTGCGCTACCAGGCTGGCTCCGGGCTCCTGAGGCTGCCGCTGCCACGTTTCCTGGAGAGATTTGCAAATCCGGGGACATTCCGGGGATGGAATTTGTCCGGGGACAGATTTGCAAATCTGGGGACTGTCCCCGGGAACCGGGGACGTCTGATAACCCTAAAATAACAGGCCTCGTGTGTTTGTCTCCATTTGGCTGGTCAGGACTGGAGGGCAGCGACAGACATCGCAGAGGCACAGCTTCCCTTTGGGTGTGACCCCTACTTGTCAAAGAGGTAAACAGTCTCAGGAGTGTTCAAAGTGGCAGGAAGAGCCATCTCCCCTTGTTACCCAGATAGGAACCATGAGAAACCCAGACACTTACCAGCCACTCCCAAGAAGGCTATGAACCAAACAAATTTCATGGTGTTTTCTTCAAGTGGGAAAGCCAAGAGGAAGCATTGTATATTTATATCCTGGGGTTATCTCCACCCCAAGGACTTTATCCAATGGAAAAGTACACAATGGAAAATCTAGAAAATCCATACTTGGGTTTGCATTAACAACAGGTGGTGAGGAAAAAGAGAATCAATCATACATTAATCACAGACCCTCCAAGTGTCCCTCTTTTCTAGGGATAGTCCCAGATTTACAGAAGCCATCTCAGTTTCTGATTTGATCCCAGAATGCCCCACTTTTCCTTAAGATGTCCCTATTTTCATCGGAGAAATGTTGGAGAGGATGGAGTTATGCAAACCCTGAACCAAGGAGATAAGTAACTATATAAGCTGTAGAAGACATCTGAAAGCAGCCCTGTATAGGGAAGGTTTTTTAAATGTTTAATGTTTTATTATGTTTTTATATATGTTGAAAGCCACCCAGAGTGACTGGGGCAACCCAGTCAGATGGGTGGGGTATTATTATTATTATTAAAAAATAGGATGTCCCTATTTTCATCAGAGAAATGTTGGATGGTATGTAATCATAAATTCACAAAATATAGATGGTAACCTTCCTTAATCTTAACTCCTATTTGAGAGTCCTCCCCACCAGGTATCTCTGATATGTAATAGTGTGGGATTGAGATTTGATATTAATTTTATATTGGCCTTAGGAAATTTCCTTCAGAAATATGTTTGAAGTTGTGCTCTGAATAAAGAGGCATTTGTCCAGAGCATCACTCCGGAATTTTGCTCCAGATTGCAAACTGTATTTCTTCGAATCCTGCTATGCTTCTGCTATAAAGCCCTTGGTTGACCCAGTCCTCCGGTTTTCAGACCCCAACCTCAGGCCAAGTACAGTGGTACCTCGGGTTACAGACGCTTCAGGTTACAGACTCCACTAACCC
The DNA here is from genome assembly GCF_964270895.1 of Podarcis filfolensis. Taxonomy (NCBI): domain Eukaryota; kingdom Metazoa; phylum Chordata; class Lepidosauria; order Squamata; family Lacertidae; genus Podarcis; species Podarcis filfolensis. The sequence goes on along the minus strand of NC_139621.1, from coordinate 32,442,630 downwards.
AGAAATCGTACCTCTGGTTAAGAACTTTGCTTCAGGATGAGAACAGAAATTGTGTGGCAGCGGCAGCGGGAGGCCCCATTAGCTAAAGTGGTACCTCAGGTTAAGAACAGTTTCAGGTTAAGAACAGACCTCCAGAACGAATTAAGTTCTTAACCTGAGGTACCACTGTACTTGCCAATGTCATTTGCTCACATTCACTCCCCTTGTTTGTCCCATTCGTCTGTTTTCTTACCACCCTCGTCATTTACATGTTCCTAGGGGCAGAAATATGTCTTCTCTCTCCCGACTATGTCTTTCTCTTTTTTCTAAGCAAGATGAGCAGCAGGGATGACAAAAAGCAGCGCCTTGGGTGAGGCTTTGGGGAAGAAAGATGGAAGACAACAAAGGGGAGCGTTTTTACAGCTCCCTCACTGTGTGCAACTAGAAATATGGAGAACTGGAGCCAGAGATACTGGGTACAGCTGACTCACTGAATTTTTCTTTAAGTGAAAGGAGAACTGCAATGGGAAACAGGTGTATTTTATTCATTACCATTCTTCTAAGCAGTTTTGCGCGGTGTTCCTGGTTTTCCTCATTTTTTGAAGTTGCTCAGGTGTGTGGGCTAGTGACCGCCGAAGCAAGACCACTCAGTGTGCTTCAAGACAGAGTCACGATATGAGTGAAGGTCTCTCCTATGAACCCCTGCTCTATACTAGAATACAGAGCTCAGCATGTACTGCCAATCTCAGATCAGAGAAGCAAGAGGGTTAATGTTTTTCTCTGGTCTACAGTTTCTGCTTCTGTCCAACTTTGAGATCATGCCAATGTCTATTGCCCAAGTTGTACTCTGAATGAATTATATGTTTTGTTCCAAAAGATTTATTACTAAAAATTGCATTTGTTTTATTTGGGGATGGTATGGTTGTCTAGCAAATACTCCAAACCTAGGTACAAACACTGAAATCTTGACAAATTTTGCAGTTTGGTGAAGTCTCTGTTGAGCTTCAAGCACAATTCTGCATATATGAGGCTCACATTCTTAACAGATGAAAAACCCAATCACTTTGGAGTACAGTCGTTCCTTAGATCCCAAACGCCTTGGTACTTGGATGTTTTGTTTCCCAAATGCCGCAAACCCGGAAGTGAGTGTTCCGGTTTGCAAACGTTCTTTGAAACCCGAATGTCCAATGGGGCTTCTGCGCCTTCGATTGGCTTCTTTTGTTTCCGTTCGACTTCCAAGGTACGACTGTACTTGGATTTAACTTAAATTTACTGTAGAGCCAATTTCTCTATCTGTTACACAGAATCCAAAGTGAGAAATAAAACAGTTGTTCCCATAAATCTCTTATTACCTGGAGGGAGATATGTGCTTCCCCAAAGTCATAAAACAACTTGTATGTGTAAATCACCAGTAGACTCAGAATGCATATAGAAGAGTACCTTGTACTGAAGAACACAGAACAAGGCTCACAGAACAAGATGTGGGGGTGCAAGGGTAAAGTTTTCTTGGAATATGAGCCAAGAAAGGGTTGCAAGTTGAGATGCAGTATGGGTAACTCAGGAAACATAATAAAAATAGGATTGCGAAAAATTGGAAAAGTGGTATTATACCAACAAAAACAGAGTGGCTTGCCAAATTATTGGAGTATTACAATATATCCAAAACAATGGGAGAAATTGGAAGGATCTCAAAAGAGAAGATAGACAGGGACTGAAAGGTGTTTAAAGGATACTTGCAAAACCATATTGAAAAATCAGAACTCCTATTAGAATAAACAAGTTCCATTTTAAATACTGAAATACTAAATAAGATGGATAACAATGTGTAATAGAAAAAGAAGCATGAAATTAGGTTAAAGGTGTGTGAAAGAAAGCAATAGAAGTGGAAAGAAATTGCAATTGAGTAGATTGGAAGTCTAACACAAAGGTGGGGTGAGGGGTGGTGGATGGTGATGGGAAAAGGAATTATCTGTGGGATTGAGTGTAGGTATGTTTGAACATTTTTAAGGATTGTATGAAATGTATGTTTGTATATTCACAATATGTGTGTATTAATGCTGAATTATTTTAATAATAAAAACTTTTTTAAAAAAAGGATTGCTAACTCATTCAGGTGTCAGCTAATGTCAGTTTGAGATTATATGCCCCTAGCAGAGAGATGAGCTCCTCTTTCTCTGTCGGTCCCCAGCTGCTTCACCTCATTGGCTGGACGGTCTCAGAATCAGAGCCAATGAGGTGCTCAAGTGAGCCTCTTCTTTAACGGAACTCCACTCCAGCACTGAGGAGGCAGCAGATGTCTTCCTCTGCATTTCTCTTGCAACAGACACCATGTGGTGGTCGGTGCTGGGTGTCTCTGTTGGCCTGCAGCTGTTGACAGGTAGAGATCTCTCTCACACAGGCAGGATATATCTAAGGGCTTCCATATTTGCAAAAGGCAGGGTGAAAAGAAACCAGCTGCATAGAATAACCCTTTCAGGAGAGATCTGCCAAGGTGGTTGGCAATGAGATAGAAAAAAAATGCATCCTACAAGCAATATGGAGATTGCAACAGGGAAGAGAAATTAGGAGGAGAGAGAATACCAGGAGAGATTTGATGTATGAGAGAGAGAAGCACAAAAAATAAGTTACCTGCCTTGGGAGAAGAGGTGGTTCATAGTTCAGACATAGAAGAGTCTAGTGCATGCTTGATTCCTAATGGGCAGGGTACCAGGGAAAGGGAGTTTACCACCAATCTGGTCTCTAGGTTCACTCTGTGTCTTTCCTGAGGAAAAGAAGCTCAGCAGTGCAAAGTGGAGTGGGAAATGTTGAGGAGGGGGTGCGTAGGAGAACTAGAAAGAAAGGGGTAAGGGAATGGACTGGGAAGAGCTGGGATTATGGGATGGAACCTTCACCACAACCTTTTTCTGATGAAGTATAAGCAAATAGTTAGCACAAAAGTTGGACAGAACTAAAGAACGAGGAAGCAAACAACAACAAGGGGGGAAATGTGGAGCCGAACTGTGACATGCACGCTCTCTTATTATGGGCCCTTCTTCGTTTCTCTGGTGTTTTGCAGGTCTCTGCAGTGGGATCAATGTGATACAGGAGGATCGCTTCCAAATCATCCGGGAAGGGAGCAAAACAATCATAGACTGCAAGCATGATGACTCGTCCTACTTATATGTTTTTTGGTACCAGCAGAAGAGCAACAGTGTGCAGAAGCAGCTGCAACTCATTGGATTTTCTATACATGGGAATGACCCAGAGATGGAGATGACCCAATACAGCATAGACAGACCGGAAGTGACACGTGCCTCCTTGTCCATCCCTCGGGGACAAGCTGCAGACACAGCAGTGTATTTCTGTGCGGCTAGTAAAGGCACAGCGAGAGTTCTCTGCATCACAGCTGCACATAAACATCGCAGCTCTGCCCACACTCCCACCTAGGCCACAAACACACGCAAACTCTAACCAGTCACCTTCATGTTCGGAGGAGGGCAGGAAACAGCTGCTGCTGCCGTTGCTGATGGCATGTCTGCAACGATCATCCAGTGTTCTCTAACCACAGTTCGCTCAGAACTTCAGTTGTGTGTCCCCCAAATTGCTTTTGAGAAGTTGCTTAACTTGCAGCATGATGACAGAACCTTGTCCCAGACAAGCCAAAGAGGGACAGCCAGGTTAGCTCCCCAGAAACCTAAAAACAAACAAACAAATTTATACATACATACATACATGGGACATGGGTGGCGCTGTGGGTTAAACCACAGAGCCTAGGACTTGCCGATCAGAAGGTTGGCGGTTCGAATCCCCGTGACAGGGTGAGCTCCCGTTGCTTGGTCCCTGCTCCTGCCAACCTAGCAGTTCGAAAGCACGTCAAAGTGCAAGTAGATCAATAGGTACCGCTCCGGCGGGAAGGTAAACGGCGTTTCCATGCGCTGCTCTGGTTCGCCAAAAGTGGCTTAGTCATGCTGGCCACATGACCCGGAAGCTGTACGCCGGCTCCCTCGGCCAATAAAGCGAGATGAGCGCCGCAACCCCAGAGTCGGCCATGACTGGACCTAATGGTCAGGGGTCCCTTTACCTTTACCATACATACATACATACATACATGCCCCACCCATCTGATTGGGCTTCCCCAGTCACTCCGCGCGGCTTCCAACAAAATATTAAAAATATAATAAAACACCAAACATTAAAAACTTCCCTAAACAGGGCTCCCTTCAGATGTCTTCCAAAAGTCAGATAGTTGTATGTTCTGCTCAGTGGCAAGCAGTCACTGGTCTAGGGGGACAGGGCTAGTCCCCTTAATGTTCCTGCCAGTGCTTTTTTTTCCTAGAAAAAGAGGTGCCGTACTCACCATGAAGTTGTTACAGTAAGTGCCACACTTTTTAACAACAAAAAGATGTGCCGCTACTGCGTACCCTTGAGTACCCCCCCCCCCGGGGGGGGGGAGCACTGGTTCCCAGTAAATTGGAGCCTGAAAGTATTATATATATAATTTTTATTACACTTTTCTGTTTTACAATTTAAAATACTCATTTAAACATCCTTAAAATTTCAATGACTTCCCCTCTTCTGTTTCCATAGTTCATTTTGCATATCACAAATCCCTGCATATTTTACAAAAACTAAACCATTCAGTATTCCGTTATTGCATCCATCAAAACTTATTTAAACTGTTGAATTAGTGCTGCCAACGTTTTCAAGTGTACACAGTTCCCCCCATGTATTCAATAAACGTTTTCCAATCTTCTGTAAATGTATGTTCTCTTATTCTATGCGCATATTCTGTCAGCTTAAGTTGCCATTCTTCTTTAATTTAGGACCTTAAAGTATTAAATTCCGGTGCCTCCTTCCCAAAGCCCAGAAAGCTTCTGCCCATTTTAGGGAGGGAAGCATGATGTCTCTGATCCTAATTGTTCCCCTACCATCTCTGGGTCAGCTTTAAAAAATGTTCTGTGTCCATGTTTTCAATATATCTTTTTAATGAGGGGCGCAATGCATTTTTGTAAACCGCTTTGAATGTTGTTTTCCTTTTTTTTAAAAAAACAATCCAGCAGTGTTATAAATTTCATGAAATGCAGGAAATCCATTTAACTGTGTGCTTCACCTTTCGAACTTGGCCATTCAAGGGAGTCTTCCATCCTCAAGGGGGAGCGGTTGAGCCTACGCCGTATTTCTGCAAGGAGATGGTTGAGAAACAGCAAACGCTCCGAGATGAAGGTCCAGACCGTGTGGTGTGTGGCTGTTTCTCTCTTGGCTGCAGGTGGGTTTGTAGCTGGGAGGAAACGACCAGTCAGGAAACCTTAAAATATTCTGCTGGAATTTAAATGTTCTTACAATTTCCCTCAGGTTGATACAAACCGAGGAGGAAAGAACGAGGAGGGCAAGTTGGAGAATCGAAGCTTCTGGGGCAGACACCTCTTGCTGTGGACTTGCTTCGTCAACCTGGTGGCATCCATGTATTATTGCTGGATTACAATTCCCTTCAATCCTGGCTAGCATGGCTGATGGCTCTTCAGAAAGCTCAGTCAGCAGAGCATGAGACTCTTAATCTCTGGATCGTGGGTTGGAGCCCTACGTTGGGCCAAAGATTCCTGCATCGCAGGGGAATTGGATGAGATGACCCTCCTGGTCTCTTCCAAACCTACAATTTTATGATAGGATTTGTAGTCCGAAACAACTGGAGGGTACCAGGTTGAGGAAGACTGTTCCAGACACTAGCAGGAGGTCTTTAATTCTGTGTGTATGTTGTTGTTGTTATGGGTTTCTGTTGTTATTATGGGTTTCTTTGTTGAAAACCACCCTGTGACTCATGGATGAAGGGCAGTACATAAATAATATCTAATAATATTATTACAGTGGTACCTCAGGTTACATACGCTTCAGGTTACATACACTTCAGGTTACAGACTCCGCTAACCCAGAAATAGTGCTTCAGGTTAAGAACTTTGCTTCAGGATGAGAACAGAAATCGTGTTCTTTAGCTAATGGAGCCTCCTGTTGCCGCCGCGCCACCAGAGCACCATTTCTGTTCTCATCCTGAAGCAAAGTGCTTAACCTGAAGCACTATTTCTGGGTTAGCGGAGTCTGTAACCTGAAGCGTATATAACCTGAAGTGTATGTAACCTGAGGTACCACTGTACAGGCAAACCATCTTCATACTGCCCACCTCCCAGTTCTGTGATGGATGGAGGAGCTAGCAGTCACAGAGGGTCATCAGCTCCCTACCCAGTTCCCCCAGATGCTGGGGTAGGGTGAGTCCCAGGACAGTTAGCGTGGCATACAAATCATGTGACCGCTGTGCAGTTGTAGCACAGATATGCGTAGAAATAGAAAAATGAATACGATTATCTGAGCAATTTCTTTGAGTGTATCTTTTTCTCCACCAAGGGCTTGCAGGCAAAGAGATCCACCAGGCACCAAGCTTGATGGTGAAGGAGGGTGGAATAGCCCAGCTGGAATGCAGTCAAACCTACGGACACGATAACATGTATTGGTACAAGCAACAGCCCCAGGGGATGGGCCTTCAGCTTCTCTATTACTCCATTGAAAATGCTGTGGAGACCAACGAGATCAAGTCGGACAGACTGACGGCTCGTCGGCTGGACAATAAAGTCTTTTGCTTGAACATCTCCTCGGTCGAAGCAAGCGATACAGCCGTGTATTTCTGTGCTAGCAGAAGATACACAGTAGTCGGGAGCTCTTCCTGCAGTGTGCAATAACTGCCTGCCCTGGCTGTGTTTAGCAACGTGACACCTGTCGTCTTTGAGAACTAGGCCTTAGAAGGGGTGGGCTGCTATTTGAAAGGAGTTTTGCTCTGACTGGGGAATTCCACCCGGCGTAATGTGTGCTGCCACCGTTTCACTCTGACTGATGGGAGAGGAACTCCATTCATCACCGCAGACCCTGCACCAGGGTCACCTTGATGTTGTTACAGTTCCCATCATCTCTGAATAATGACCATGTTGGCTGGGGACTGTAGTCGGATGGAGGGCCACCATTTCCCTATCCCTGCCTTATCATTTAAGAATTACATCATAGGGTCCATTGAGGGCTGCTGAACACTTGAGTTGCCAGTGATGCATTTCTCTCCTTCTATTTTAAATAAAACAATAAATATCCCAGGCCCTTGGCTAATTAAGACAATCTCTGGTTGGTTGGTTGGTTGGTTGGCAGGCATCCTTTTGTCTCGGGTGACAATGGAAAAGTATGCCTTTGGGGGGTGAAGTCAAAGCATTGGAGAGTTACAGCACCTGCCGTAGAGACCGATAGGGGAGAGACATGTTTTGTTGTGTCTGGGGAAGATGAAGGTGTCTGATTGTGCTTATCTATGGCCTTTTAAATTGAGTGTGGGGGGTTATTGTTTTCATTTGTTATTACCGTATGGTTTTTTGTGTTTTTATGTTGCAAGCCGCTCTGTGATCTTCGGATGAAATTAAATAAGTACGTAAAATATATTTTATAGGATGATGCTTTGAGGCAACGATTCCTTTTAATCGGTTTTTGCTAACCGGGCAAAATGTTTTGGGCTAGAACTTGCATCAGCCCCAGCCGGTGCAATTATTTGGCAAAGGGTGCTTTACAGCTTCATTTAAAAAGAAACCAGAAATTAGAAGAAGAAGAAGAGTTTGGATTTGATATCCCGCTTTATCACTACCCGAAGGAGTCTCAAAGCGGCTAACATTCTCCTTTCCCTTCCTCTCCCACAACAAACACTCTGTGAGGTGAGTGGGGCTGAGAGACTTCAAAGAAGTGTGACTGGCCCAAGGTCACCCAGCAGCTGCATGTGGAGGAGCGGAGACGCGAACCCGGTTCCCCAGATTATGATTCTACCGCTCTTAACCACCACACCACACTGGCTTTATTAGTAATTAGAAATTAGTTCCTTTCACAAGGAAAGGGCCCTCCACACATTCTCTGAAAGCATTCTGAGTAGGCTGCCATAGTTTTCAGAACACAACCATGGGAGCCTTATTCTGATCCAGCTGGGAGGTGACTTTTAAGGGAAAAAACAGGAAGTAACTAAGATTCACACTAGCATTCAGTTTCAGTGGCGCCATTGCCATTATATGAGAACAAGGAAGGTGTTCATGGTGAGTTCTAGCACCTCTCTGTTTAGAAAAACAGCACTGAGATTGCCTAATCAACTCTCTCTTTGTCTACACAGAGTTACATCCCTGCCAGAATGTAACAAGTGATATAAACATTTGTGGCTTGTCATGTTATAGAATATTCCTGGGCAAGAAAAAGAAGAAGTAACATTAAAGAATTTAATCGTGGAAAGCATAATAAAAAAGCAGGAACATTGGACAATAAATACAAAAACCATGGCATAAACAGGATTGTGTTGCAAATATCCTCTGGACACAAACAAGCATGCCCTAAACTCTCAGTCCCACCAATTAAAAATGGAGCACATTGATGCGTCAGGTTAAAATGTATGTTGGTTTATTGCATTATATACAGGGAAGGGGACTTTTGTTGTTGCACTTCAACTCCAATCAGCCCCAGGCAGTAGGGCTATTGACGGGAGTCCAGCAACAGTTCACAGCCCACAGATTTCGTGCCCCTAAACTAGAGCAGCAAAGCCAGCAGTATCTGCTTACCTTGACTTTGTGATGTCAGGAGGGGAGTCAGTGTGACGGAACCACAGAAGGAAGCGTGCCACATGAAACTTGCCGAAAGTCTAGTGGCTGCGTTAGAGAAGAGATGTGGATTAGCTGGTGCTTTCTGAGCGTTTGGCTTTTGGAAATAGGTAAAGCCTTCATCGAACCCTTTTTATATAAAGCTCATCTGCGACGTTGGTTTAAACCAGGGTTTCCCCAACTTGGGTCTTTGGCTGTTTTTGGACTACAATTCCCAACATCCCTGACCACCGGTCCTGCTAGCTAGGGATGCTGTAGTCCAAAAACAGCTGGAGACCCAAGTTTGGAAAACACTGGTTTAAACCCTCACCCCCAATGTTATAACACTTAGTTTCCTCTCTTCCAGGAAGCTCAAATGCTCGCATTGACCAGACACCGGGTTTAGTGCTGAGAGATGGGGACACTGCGCAGCTGGAATGCAATCAAACAGAGTCGCACAGCTATATATTCTGGTACCGGCAGGGTGCAAATCGCGGTCTGCAGTTTCTCTATTATTTCCAGTATCAAGAACTTCTGGACAACAGCAGTCTTCCTGAACGGTTCGCAGCCGAGCGGCCTGAGACTCAGCGCCTTAAGCTGAAGATCTCCTCTGTGAAACAAGAGGATTCAGCCATCTATTTCTGTGCAACCAGCATTGACACAGCAGTTCAAAGTAATGCTTCCCACCTACAAAAACATTTCATATGTATGAGCGTCTGAAGGTGGAACGAGACAGACACGATCTTGTGTTTTTCTCATAACACTCATGCTGGGAATTGGGGCAGTATTTGAATAGACAAATCAGCGGATGAGAGAGGAAGTGCTTAACCTCTGCCCTGCCTGCCCGCTTTGAATTAATTTAACCTCACTGCGAGAAGTGAGGTTACAGAGAACCAGGCAGAGGGCTTTCTTGGTAGCGGTGCCTGCCCTGTGGAACGCCCTCCCATCAGATGCCAAGGAAATAAACAACTATCTGACTTTTAGAAGACATCTGAAGGCAACCCTGTTTAGGGAAGTTTTTAATGTTTGATGTTTTATCGTGTTTTAATATTCTGTTTGGGAGCCACCCAGAGTGGCTGGGGAAACCCAGCCAGATGGGCAGGGTATACCATATATCATTTCCCAGAATGCTTTTAGAACCTTACAGGTCCACCACATATGATAGAAGGTGCCTTCCTTTTGCTTACATTTCCAGCAGATATTTGCACTTGGGTAATCTGAGGTGACCCAGTGCAAAAATCCTGAGGATCCATGTGCTTTTACCTCCCCCCTTCCAGGCAGCCTTCTTTATCTCTAGAGTCCCTTATCTCCCTCCCGATCCCTTGCCAATCACCTGCTCAGTGGCTTTGTTTCAACACCCCCTTCCCTTTTGTTTGCCTTAGTGTCTTTTCCTTAGCTGGAGTGGTTTTTTGCTCCTCCTTTTATTCTAACTTCTCTCCTCATTGCTTTAATCTTCCTGTCTCCTCTCCTTGCAAGTTCGCTGTCTTTACCTCCCCCTCCCAGGCAGCCTCCTTTATCGCTAGAGTCCCTTATCTCCCTTCCCAATTGCTTGCTCAGTGGCTTTGTTTCAACACCCCCTCTCCTCTTTCTAAAAAAAAATAGCACAAACTGCTTTTTGCCCCTGGGCAATTCGGCTCTGCCATATAAAATGGAATCAATTAAAGTTGAGCTGATTATTCAAAAGTATGGGGCGATCTGATATGGGCTTTATGCACACCATAGATTCAAAGCACCTCCCTACCCCTCCAAGTATTCTGGAAACTGTAGTTAGTGGAGGGTGCTGGAGAATTGTACCGCTGTGGGGCATAAACTACAGTTCCCATGATCCGTATGTGTGCGTGCGCATGCATGCTTTAAATGTGTTTTAAATGTACAGTGTGTAGGCAGCGACAAACCTACATGAGAGTCTTCTTTGGCAATCACTCGTAGCCGAGTAAAATTGTCTTCCATAGACACAGTCTTAACAGTGAGTCTGTAAGTGACCGTGGAGGCCAATTCTGGTTCCACACGTCTTTCCGCAGTGGGGACATAGGTTTCTGAGCAGGAGTTGATCACGGTGAGGGTTTGCCCAGCGTGCCTTCCTCTTAGCAAGTTTCTCCCTTTCATCCCGAGTTTGAGTGTCTTCAAAACCCATGACACCTTTGGTAGAGGCTGTTCTCCAGCTGGAGCACTCCCAGGCCAGTGTTTCTCAGTTGTCATTGTTTATACTACATTTTTAAAGATTTGCCTTGAGAGAGACTTTAAACCTCTTTTATTGACCACCAGCATTACACTTTCCATTTTTAAGTTCAGAATAGAGTAGTTGCTTTGGAAGACGATAATCAGGCATCTGCACAACATGACCAGTCCTACCAAGCTGATGATTGCTTTGACGCTGGTGATCTTTGCTTCTTCCAGTACAATGGCATTAGTTCACCTGTCTTCCCAAGGTGATGTGTAAAAATTATTCAGAGACACTGTGGATGGAATAATTCGAAGCGTTGGAGATGGCATGAAAGTAAACCCCAGTGAACTCTCTCAGTGGGACTTTCAAATAGACATAAAATGAATTACACTGCAGCCCTGGGCAGTCATTGCTGTCTCCGCCTTTGCGATGACATAAACTGGAGTCAAGAGAAGGAAGTAGACACTGCGGCTGTTCTAAAACGTTTGCCCACAAACGTTTGCCCGCAGCTCAGAGGGGAAGAGATGTGGATCATCTGGTGTGTGGCCACCTGCCTCTTGGAAGTAGGTAAGACCTTCACTCAAGGATTCTTATTTAAGACATTGTTTTAAAGGGTTTCTTCACAAGCTTCCCTCTCCCTCTCTCCCCCAGGATGTTCCAATGCAGAGATCAGGCAGCAGTGGAGTCTGGTGCTTCAGGAAGGCAGAAATGCCAGGCTGGAATGCGAACAAACTACCGACCACAACAGCATGTTTTGGTTCCGGCAAGACCCAGGACAGGGTCTGCAGCTTCTCTTTAGTTTCTATTTAAATCAACCACAGCACCAAGGCAACGTTTCTGAGCGTTTCCAAGCTGAGCAGCGTGAAACAAAGCAATGCCACCTTAACATTTCCCCAGCCAAACCAGAAGATTCAGCCGTGTATTTCTGTGCAAGCAGCAAAGACACAGCATTTCAAAGTCACCTCTTCTTCCTACCAAAACCTCACTTCATTGATGTGCATGGAGAGGAGAGCGGAGATGACTTAGCAAGTGGCAGAGGGTTCTTAACCCCACAACGGCCAGCGCTCAGCTGCAAAAGCAGACGATTGTTTTAATTGATGTTGGACCAGCTGGGCTCTGAAATTAGAACTGAGCATGGCTTGCTAAGGTGGGGGTTCTTGGGAAACTGTGTATGTGCAGCTACTCACACAGAGTCAATTAAGGTTTGGCAGACAGCCAGAAGGCAATCTGAAGTAGTAAGTCTGCCTGGAGATAACAGAGACATGGAGACCGCACCCTGATTGGTCAAGCTCTCTCAAGGGAGTGATAATGAATGGCCTACTAACTGGAATGTTACAGATAGGTAGCCGTGTTGGTCTGCCATAGTAAAAAAAAAATTTTTTTTTCCTTCCAGTAGCACCTTAAAGACCAACTAAGTTAGTTCTTGGTATGAGCTTTCGTGTGCATGCACACTTCTTCAGATACACTGAAACAGAAGTTGCCAGATCCTTCTATATAGTGAGAAGGTGGGGACTTCTCCCACTGTTCCATTAATGTTAGGTTTGAAATTGCTTGTTTGCCTCATGACATAACACACGCCATCACAGGCAAGGGAAATGATAACTGTTCAGCACTGTTTCTGACCCAAAACATGTGAGATTACCACTTTTTTTTGTTTGTTTTAACAACAAGCAATCTTCAACATATTGAAAACCATTTTTTAAAAAGTTATACCTAGGAATGGGAAGAAATTCAGTTTGTTTATTACATATATAGGAAAATATATAGTGGATTCCTCTGACATCCCTAGCTGCTAATTCATTCAGATTTGACTAGCTGCTTGGTTGTTGTTTTTACCGCTGAATTGACCTGTCAGTTTAAGATTATGCTATCTTCAGAGAGATGAGCTTCTCTTTTTCAGCAGGTCCCCAGCTGCTCCACCTCCTTGGCAGAAAGGTATCAGAACCAGTTCCTGCCACCAGTGAGCTGCACTCAAGAGAACCTCCTCTTCAACTCTTCTTTGAGGCTCAGAGGCAGCAGCTGCCTTGCTCCACGTTGCTCTTGCAGCAGAGACCATGTGGTGGAAAGCGCTGGGTGTTGGCTTGCAGCTGTTGGCAGGTAGGAGAATCTCTCTCACAGGCAGGATAAGCCTGTCCAAGGGCTTCCACAACTGTAGAAGAAAGGAAGGAAGGAAGGAAGAACCCAGCTGCACAGGGGAGATCTACCAAAGGGTCGGCAATGAGATAAAAAGGGCACCGTGCAAGCAATATGGAATTTGCAACCGAGAAAAGAAACAGGCAGAGAAATGAGAAAGGAGGAGGGCCAGGATAATAACAATAATAATAATAATAATAATAATAATAATAATAATAATAATAATAATTTTTTATTTATACCCCACCCATCTGGCTGGGTTTCCCCAGCTTCCAACAAAACACTAAAATACAATAACCTATTAAACATTAAAAGCTTCCCTAAACAGGGCTGCCTTCAGATGTCTTCTAAAAGTTTGGTAGTTATTTTTCTCTTTGACATCTGGTGGGAGGGTGTTCCACAGGGCGGGTTGCACTACTGAGAAAGCCCTCTGCCTGGTTCCCTGTAACTTGGCTTCTCGCAGTGAGGGAACCGCCAGAAGGCCCTTGGCGTTGGACCGCAGTGTCCGGGTAGAACGATGGAGGTGGAGACGCTCCTTCAGGTATTCAGGATGGGGAAATGAGGGGCAGAAGCCCAGCAAATCTAAAGGCAGAAGAGGTGTCCCATAGTTCTCTCTTTCTCTTGCTTGCTTGCTTTCATTCATATTCTATTTGAATATGTATAATATATTCAGTGCTTTTTCTAGGGGTACGCATGCCCCTAAACATTTTGTGAATCTAAGTTTGGCCTCATTGAGGGGCAGTATTTCAATATGAGTAGGAAAATGAGTACCCCTAAACATTATTTATATATATATAGAAAAAAAGCACTGAATGTATTTACTTAAGAGTCGGTTCTTGTCATATCTCTGAAGGCAGATAATTATGACCAGAGGGAAGGTCCTTTTCTGCGTTGCAGCAAGATGGATTTCTGCAAGTCTCCACACTGCTAGACCTTAACCTCCACTGAAGATCTTAGTGATTGGGCTGATCTGTAGGAATCCCTTAATTTTCTTCTGCCCAAAGAATGGCTGTGCTTCATTCCTATGGGGAACATAAAGTGCACCACAAGGGTGGGTGGGTGGATGGCATGCTAGTGGGGAGGAGGAGATTATGGGGATAGTGCAGCCTGTAGAGCACGAGACTCTTAATATCAAGGTCACAGGTTCGAGCCCCACATTGGGCTAAAGATTTGGGCATTGAAGGGGGTTGGACTAGATGGCCCTCAGGGTCCCTTTCAACTCTACAGTTCTATGGTTCTATGTATGAGGACTGGAAAGAAGGGCATAAAGGAATTGATGGGAAAGAACTGGGGTACACTGATGGGCCATTCATTGCCATCTCTTTTTTATAATATTTTTTATTAATTTTAACATATAAATTATAAAATGTACCACAAAACTTATCACTTATACAATCTTTTTAGACTTCCATCAGCACCTCTGATGATCCACCATTTTAACCACTTCTTATGCATTTCTTAACTTTATATTGCCTTTACATCGCTTAACAAATCATCCTCCCCCTTGTCCATTTTTACAATACTTCTAAAAATACTCCTCACAAAACTTCTTGCAACCCTACAAACGTCATCTGTTCTTCACAATTACTTTTCAAATAGTCCGTAAATTTACTCCAGTCTTCCGTGAATTTCTGGTCTCGCCAGTTTCGAATCCTTCCTGTTAGTTTATCTAATTCTGCATAGTCCACTAACTTCATCCTCCATTCTTCAATCATCAGTAACTCTTCTTGCTTCCATTTTTGGGCCAATAATATTCTTGCTGCTGTTATTGCATATAAAAAGAGTTTATGTTCCTTTCTATTTATGTCACTTCCCACAATGCCCAATAAAAATGCTTCTGGTTTCTTTATAAATGTATATTTCAACATTTTTTTCACATTCACTGCTATCTCATCCCTTCCTGCTTTTGAAATTCCACAGGCCGTTCTCTGCTGAATGCAAGCGCTCAGTGCAAATATGAGGTGGGATTTAGTTGAGGGAAAGGGCAGTTTCTTCCTTTTGGAAACAGAAAAGGAAAGTTAGGAGCCAAACTTGGACATGTAAAGCTGAGCTAGCTCTTCTGTTTAGGGGTCCTTGTTCACTTCTCAGGTCTTTTACAGGTTTCTGCAGTGGAGTCACCGTGACGCAGAAGGAACAGTTCAAATTTGCCCGGAAAGGGGTCAAAACAAGCATTGAGTGTTCCCACGATGACAGCACCTACTCAACTATCCTTTGGTATCGGCAGCAGAGCAACCATGCAGACAAGCGGCTGGAGCTCATTGGCTACTCTGTACATGGATCTGTGTCTATGGAGTCGAATATGGAGAAATACAGTATAGAATCGACAAATGTGACACATGCTTCCCTGTCCATCACTCCGGAACAAACGACAGATTCAGCCGTGTATTTTTGCGCAGCCAGTAAAGGCACAGCAAGAACTTTCTGCCTCACAGCTGCACATAAACACTGCAGCTCTGCCAACACTCCCCTTCCTGCCCTCTATACCACACACCCACACACACACACACACACACACACACACACCAGTCACTTACAGAGTCCTGTTTCATAAGACAATGAGAAACAGCAGCACTATCTGCATGTGCCTATTTTCCAGGGACAGTCCTAAATTTACAGAAGCCATCCTGTTTCTGATTTGATCCCGAAATGTCCCACTTTTCCTTAGGATGCCCCTATTTTCATCGGAGAAATGTTGGAGGGTATGAGCTTATGGCCCGCAGCATTATTTATGATTTTCAATTTCATACATTTCAATAATTTTACAATCATTTGAACATTTCAAAACTTGACTTCCTTCCTCCTCTTTCTGCAGTTCCTTAAATTTATTTTTAAAATTTTTTGCATATCGAAATTAATTTGCTCATTTATTCATCTCCTTTAAATGTATACACTTATAACACTGCAGGTTATTACAATAATCCTGCCAATGTTCTTATCTGCTTACAATTTATTTGTAAATTATTCAATAAACCATTTCTATTGTTTTATAAAAAGTTTGTTATCTTGATTTCTTATTTTTCTGGTAAGTTTCGCCATTTCTGCATATTCCATAAGTTTTTGTATCCATTCACCTTTTGCTGGGACTTCTGCTTTGTTCCATTTTTGGGCAAGTAACATTCTTGCCGCTGTAGTTAAACACATGAATAAATTTCTATACAGTTTGGGTCGTTCTGTCCCTATAATCCCCAAAAGCAGGACTTCTGTTTCTTTCACATACGTTCTTTTAAACATCTTTTTCAATTCATTATATATCATTTCCCAGTAAGCTGGCTGACATGGTGTCTTTAGAAAGCATTCTAACCCCCCTGCCCATCTCCCAGAACCTGGCAAGCCTTAAAAGTAGGAGAGCAAAGAGCTCAAAGACAGAGGGCAGGTAGCAGCACCTGTAGAAGAGACAAATGAGGAAGTGGGAGAGACAGGGGGGTGGAGATTCACTCAGGACAATGCCATTATCCAAGCGGCTGGGTTCTATAGCCTCTCTCTGTAAAGATTGAAATAAAAAAGGACGGTAATAAACTTCCCCTTGTGCTTATGCTTTGCTGGGTAACTAGCTGGGAGCCGCTGACAGCATCCTGACAGTTATTTGCATATCTTGCATAGAAATCTTTTCTTTTCTTTTCTTTGACCCGAATCTACAGCCGATTCATTCCATCAGGCCCTTGAGTTTTAGAGTTAAGGAGAGAGCGATTTCTGTTTCTCCACACGATTCTTATATATCTTATCTTGTAACAACTACATAAAATGCAAATAACCCTCATGTTGTTGTTTAGTCGTTTAGTCGTGTCCGACTCTTCGGTGACCCCCTGGACCAGAGCACGGCAGGCACTCCTGTCTTCCACTGCCTCCCGCAGTTTGGTCAGACTCATGCTGGTAGCTTCGAGAACACTATCCAACCATCTCGTCCTCTGTCGTCCCCTTCTCCTTGTGCCCTCCATCATTCCCAACATCAGGGTCTTTTCCAGGGAGTCTTCTCTTCTCATGAGGTGGCCAAAGTCTTGGAGCCTCAGCTTCAGGATCTGTCCTTCCAGTGAGCACTCAGGGCTGATTTCCTTAAGAATGGATAGGTTTGATCTTCTTGCAGTCCATGGGACTCTCAAGAGTCTCCTCCAGCACCATAATTCAAAAGCATCAAGGCGATAAGCCTTCTTTATGGTCCAGCTCTCACTTCCATACATCACTACTGGGAAAACCACAGCTTTAGGCTAGCCTAAAAGGAAAGGTGATTGTTTTTGCTTCCCCATTCCTGGACTACAGCGTCCTTTTGAGATGTGGTGAGACTATCTTGTAGGTGGAGCTTCCTTCAGCTGCTCAGAGACAACCCAAATTTCTAGACCGAAGTCTGCGATTAAACATCTCTGCTAGTCATCCCTGGGTGAGGGTGTGTGAGAGAGGAATATCTTGATACCTCTGCACAAATTTAAGAGTCTCACAAAACATGTTAACAACCCCAGTTTGGGTTGCACAGGGAGGACTGCTGAACTCCTGTTTCTAAGAGAGCTTTGTTGTGTTCATATAGACAGAGCCAGACTGTTGGTGCCGGGGAAGGAAGCCGATATAATACAGTCACGTAAAAGCCACATTCGACACTTGCAAAGAGCTCAGAGATGTGGATCAACTGGTGTGTGGCTATGTGCTTCTTAAAATTGAGTAAGTCCTTTGTCAGAATCCTCTTCTCTGCTTTACAGGTAGCTTTTAATATTCTAATCCGAGACCCAGGTTTAAATTTCCACTTTCCTCTTTCTCTTTCAGGATTCTCAAATGCTGAGATCACCCAGCCATGGAGCCTGGTGTTGCAGGAAGACAAAACTGCACGGATTGAGTGCGAACAAAAATATCAGCACAACGTCATGTTCTGGTACCGCCAGGGTGCCGAGGCAGGTCTACAGCTCCTCTTTCACTTCTATTATACCCAGCAACAGCCTGCAGGCAATGTTTCTGACCGGTTCACAGCTGATATGCCCAGCGCAGATCGCTTGATCCTGAATATTTCCCCTGCAAAGCAGGAAGATTCAGCTGTGTATTTCTGTGCAAGCAGCAGA
This sequence comes from Podarcis filfolensis, assembly GCF_964270895.1. Taxonomy (NCBI): domain Eukaryota; kingdom Metazoa; phylum Chordata; class Lepidosauria; order Squamata; family Lacertidae; genus Podarcis; species Podarcis filfolensis. The sequence goes on along the minus strand of NC_139621.1, from coordinate 32,424,709 downwards.
GACACAGCAGTTCAAAGTAACCTCTCCTTCCTACAAAATCCTCTGTGTGTCCTCATCACTCTGCCTGCGTGCTTGAGTGGTACGATTCCATTTACCATGAAATATACTCGGAGTCGAGAGTGGATTTCATGCTCTTTATTCAGCTCATAGTGGTGAGGAGGAGTGGAAGTTCCCCCACAATATCTGCTTTATATACATTATTTACACAATGGGCTGCACGTGATTGGCTAATTCCAGGATTCTCCTGTAGGCCAATCAGGTTGTGGATTCACTCCCCCCTGGAGCTGGATTGGGTGGCTTCTGCGGACCAATCATACTGCTGCATTGTTCTAGGACCAATCAGACTGCTGCATTTTGGATCCTATTGTTCTAGGACCAATCAGACTGCTGCATTTTGGATCCTATTGTTCTAGGACCAATCAGACTGCTGCATTTTGGATCCTATTGTTCTAGGACCAATCAGACTGCCGCATTTTGGATCCTATTCAACTCAGTACATAACAACCATGTATGGACCAATGTGAGATTCCAATTCCTCTGCGGGGCTTCTGGCAATGGGAAACTCTCAGGAAGAGCATGTGCTCCAGAATCCTCTAAGGAGCTGGGATTCGGGACATTATAAACATTATAAAACAGTGTTCAGGGCCAGGCAGGTTTGCTGGCTGACCTGGCAGCCTCAGGCTGCAATATTTGCCTTTTCTATTATTGGAAATAGCATGTCTTTATCACTTTTCCATACAATAAAATGCTCAAATTATCCTGAGATCCTGGGAAGTGAAAAGCTGCCGTGATGACCTTGGGAGGTGGGCGTTCAGCCAGACAAACCCTGCCAGCAGCTATTTAGGACATGAAACCTCCAGCCATTTTCTACTCTGAGCAGGTAGAGTGATCATTGGCAGAAACACCATGAAGTTCCTCTTGATCCTTACCTGTCTGGGAGTAGCGGGTGGGTCCTTTGATGCTGCTTCATCTTTCTCTCCTTGGAACTCAGGACAACTAAAAAAAAAAAAAGAATTAATTTTCTATCATAGGCTCCATTGGAGACAGCAAACGCCATCCAGGAGTTATATTTGTCAACCTGCTGGGATAACGCCGTTGTGAGCAGGGGTAGGGCTAGCATACAAACACATGGAGCAAGCTGTCTGTAGTGCCCTAAGCCCAGTGCATTTTTTCCTAGCAAAAGAGGTGCCGGAACTCTCCATGAACTTCTCCTTCGTTTTCTTAGAATGGCAATGATGTGCATCTGAGAGAGGTGCTGGAACTGAGTTCTGGTGATTTCTGGCTGAAAAAAAGGCCCAGCTTTAGACTGTTCTTGGGTTTGTTTGTTTGTTTGTTTGTTTGTTTGTTTGTTTGTTTGCACTAAGATACAGGTCTTCATATGGGACGTGGGTGGCGCTGTGGGTTAAACCACAGAGCCTAGGACTTGCCAATCAGAAGGTCAACGGTTCGAATCCTCGCGACGGGGTGAGCTCCCGTTGCTCGGTCCCAGCTCCTGCCAACCTAGCAGTTCGAAAGCACGTCAAAGTGCAAGTAGATAAATAGGTACCGCTCCGACGGGAAGGTAAACGGCGTTTCCGTGTGCTGCTCTGGTTTGCCAGAAGTGGCTTAGTCATGCTGGCCACGTGACCCGGAAGCTGTACGCCGGCTCCCTCGGCCAATAAAGCGAGAGGAGCGCCGCAACCCCAGCGTCGGTCACGACTGGACCTAATGGTCAGGGGTCCCTTTACCTTTTACCTTTACAGGTCTTCATGGTCAGGGCTGGACCAACCATGAGGCAAGGTGAGGCAATTGCCTCAGGCAGCAGCATCCACAGGGCAGCAGATCTAGTCTCCAGGGTGTGACCTGCTCCTTGAAGGCCACATCTGCTGCCTCCTCGGCAGCCCCATACCCAACGCCACCTCTGCAGAGGCCTTTTGGCGATAGGAGGCACTGCTGGTCTCCTCCCACCCTTGTTCCCAATGAAGGTTTTTTTGCCCCCCACCCCTTGTTCCTGATGTAGATCTTCACTCACCCCTTCTTCCCTAGTTGGGGTTGCAGTGAGGAGCCATTTTGTGGTTCACCTCAGCTGCCAGAATGTCTTGGGCCAGCACTATTCATAGCTAGAGCCACCATATCGCCACTGTTTTGCAAAGACCTCCACCTCGCTCCGTTCCCCGGTTCAATGCATGATTTGGCAAGGCACTACCTTAGCCAAACCAACCTTCAACAGGGATGTGTTTCAAAGAAAACTGTGGCAATAACTTCAGTACTCGGTACACTGGAGAGCCTTATGTAATGATAAATAGTTTGTGCAGAAGTTTTGTTGCAGCCTCTGCTCTGCAGCTGAAAACAGAGAGCAAGGTGAATTTTAGCATGGCACAGTTGCTTCAGGAGTGATGGTGCCTCGTAAAAGTTTAGGCGATGCAGGGCTCTCAAAATGTTGTTGGACTCCAACTCCCATCATCTCCAGCCAGTATCACCCACAGTCAGGGATTATGAGAGCTGTAGTCCATCAATATGGAGAGAGACTTTCTGCTGACCATCAGGCAATGGCTTTTTCCACCTGCTTTGCCCAACCCTCCAGCTCCAGGAGACTTTCCCAGACCATGATTTGAGAACAGCAGAAGAGAGAAGAGGAGATATTTTTTAAAAAATAATTTTATCTGTGTCCTTGTTTCTCAGTTGGATCTTTTTACATGGTTTCGTATGCTTTCTGGAATTTTTATGCATTGTGACTATGATTATAGTTTATTAATTCTTGATTGTAATTGATAAGTATAAAATGTTTAATTATTATTTGCTGGTATTTAATTTTACTGCTGACTATTATATTTTAATGGATTATTGAATATTGCTTTATTTGATATAGGTTGTTTATTTTAAAGCTATTGTGACTTTTTTGTACAGTGGTACCTTGGTTCTCAAACTTAATCCGTTCTGGGAGTTTGTTTGACTCCTGAAACCGTTTGAAAACCAAGCCATGGCTTCCGATTGGCTGCAGGAGCTTCCTGCACTCAATTGGAAGCCACGTCGGACGTTCAGCTTCTAAAAAATGTTTGCAAACCAGAACACTCACTTCCAGGTTTGCGGTGTTTGGGAGCCAATTTGTTTGGGAGACAAGCTGTTCGAGTACCAAGGTACCACTGTATTGGATCAGACTGTTATTACGTGTGCAATCTTTGCTGTCTATTTTGTTGTTTCTTCAGCTTGTAAAACGCCTTGTTTATAGTAATCTAGAAAGGCAGTACACAAATTAAAAGTGAAATGAAATGAAATATTTGAAGGGCACCACAAAAAAACTTCCCCTGATTTAAAGCATTCGTGCAATCCAATCTTTGGCCTATCCATAAGAAATGTGGTGCCATTCATTGTGTGCAGCGAATTGGCAAAAAATAAATAAAAGGATCTTCAGGATTCAAGACGCTTATGTTCAGTAAGATTACGCATTTCTGGCGAACGTAGCAGGGTGATCGTCACTTTGCTTAGTTGACAACTGTCCTTGGCTTTCACAGCTGCTGTCCCCTTTGATGATGACGACAAGATTGTGGGAGGCTACACCTGCCAGGAGCACTCAGTCCCCTACCAGGTGTCTCTAAATGCTGGATATCACTTCTGTGGGGGCTCCCTCATCAGCAGTCAATGGGTCGTATCAGCTGCTCACTGCTTCCAGTCGTGAGTAAAGAACATTCAAATCCTTGCTTAGGCTCTGTTTCCCTCTCCCCGTAACCTTCTTTCAGAGCTAACAAAGTTTGAATGGGACTAGGGCGTCACCAGGGAGGCTGGTACCTTGGCATCTACATGCTGCAGATACTCAGGACAGATCAAAGAAAGCAATTCTCCACATAAAGGTAAAGGGACCCCTGACCATTAGGTCCAGTCGTGGCCGACTCTGGGGTTGCGGCGCTCCTCTCGCTTTATTGGCCGAGGGAGCCGGCATACAGCTTCCGGGTCATGTGGCCAGCATGACTAAGCCGCTTCTGGTGAACCAGAGCAGTGCACGGAAACGCCGTTTACCTTCCCGCCTGAGCGGTACCTATTTATCTACTTGCACTGTGATGTGCTTTCGAACTGCTAGGTTGGCAGGAGCAGGGACCGAGCAACGGGAGCTCACCCCATCGTGGGGATTCGAACCACTGACCTTCTGATTGGCAAATCCTAGGCTCTGTGGTTTAACTCACAGCGCCACCCGCATCCCTAATTCTCCACATAGCCGCACAGTAACCTTGGGTCAAATGTTTGTGGTGATGGCTTCTGTGAGGGAGGGGGAATGTGCTTGCAGCTTTCAAGTCAGCGCCCCCATCATCATGAAATAATAATAATAGTAATAATAATTTATTATTTATACCCTGCCCATCCGGCTGGGCCTCCCTAGCCACTCTGGGCGTTCCCAACAAATTAAAAACAGAATAAAACATCAAATATTAAAAACTTCCCTAAATGACATAAAAGACTTCCACTGAGTTATGAATGTATACCTACTCTTATCCATGCATTTGAAAATAATAATAATAACCAAAGAATTAACCTAAAGTTGAGTTTACACAGTTTGGGCAACCAGCATTTCCTCATGGGAACTTTTGCGTCTTTCCAAAGCTTTGCTACACATATCCCTTGCCATTTGCTAAACAGTTGTCGACAATCCTAAGCTTCCTTTTTCAATCACTGCCTGGCCTTAAATATGACCTGGAAGATTGTCTGTGGATTTTATTTTTCTTTCTTTTTTAAGTTTTTCTTTATGCTTTTCAAGTTTATACATTTCATTAGTTTTACAAATCAATTTAACATTTCAAAACTTGACTTCCTTCCCTCTCTTTCTGCAGTTCCTTAATTTTTTTTAATATTTTCTGCATATCCAAATTCATTTCACTTGCTCATTTAATTATCTACTGTAAATATATACTCTTGTGAAACTGCAGGTTATTACAATAAGCCTGCTAATGTTCTTATCTGTTCACAATTTATCTGTAAATATTCAATAAACCATTTCCATTCTTTTATAAAAAGTTTGTTATCTTGATTTCTTATTCTTCTGGTAAGTTTCACCATTTCTGCATATTCCATGAGGTTTTTTTATCCATTCTTCCTTTAGTGGGACTTCTGCTTCTTTCCATTTTGTCGGTGGTTTTTCTGGCAGTTTTCTGTACATGCTCTATGTGAATCAACCATATCACATTCTAGAGCTCCATTTAGATTAAACATTTTGGACTTGGGCTGAGAATTCCACACTGTAACATACACTTAATAATAACCACTGTAACGTGTTGCAAATATTTCAGTTTCCGCATCCAGGTGAGGCTTGGGGAATACAACATAAATGTCCTGGAAGGGTCAGAGGAGCTCATTGATGCTGAGAAACAAATTCCCCATCCCAAATATGACCCAGTTACCACAGACAACGACATTATGCTCATCAAGCTGGCTACCCCTGCCAACCTGAACTCCCGCGTCCGAGCCATTTCTTTGCCTTCGAAATGTGTGGCTGCTGGGACCGAGTGCCTGATCTCAGGATGGGGCAACACCCTCAGTGATGGATGTGAGTTAAAGGATGTTTCATGCATTCAAATCACACAGGGCAACTTTTCTTTCTGCAGGAATTCAAGGCTAAACTAGACATTGCCATGGAGGTGCATCTAGCAGCCTCTCAGCACTTTTAGTAGTAGTAGCAGTTATAATAATAATGTTGTTGTTGTTGTTGTTTAGTCATGTCCAACTCTTCGTGACCCCCATGGACCAGAGCACGCCAAGCGCTCCTGTCTTCCACTGCCTCCCGCAGTTTGGTCAAGCTCATGTTCGTAGCTTTGAGAACACTGTCCAACCATCTCGTCCTCTGTCGTCCCCTTCTCCTTGTGCCCTCCATCTTTCCCAACATCAGGGTCTTTTCCAGGGAGTCTTCTCTTCTCATGAGGTGGCCAAAGTATTGGAGCCTCAGCTTCAGGATCTGTCCTTCCAGTGAGCACTCAGGGCTGATTTCCTTAAGAATGGATAGGTTTGATCTTCTTGCAGTCCATGGGACTCTCAAGAGTCTCCTCCAGCACCAGAATTCAAAAGCATCAATTCTTCGGTGAAAATAATAATAATAATAATAATAATAATAATAATAGAAGAAGAAGAGTACAAATAATAATAATTTATAGCAGCACATGCACGGGCTGCTTAACCTTTTCCTCCCTGGCTGTTCCACAGCCCATGTACCATTTCAAATGGAGAAATGGCATGTTTGGATGCTTCTCCGTACAAAACAAACCTGCCCGAATATTGAAATGTGACACGTTAGGGAGATTAAGCTGAAACTCATTTCTTATGGGATTGTTATTTAGAGCATTGGTACCCCCACTGTTCAGGCTTCTAAGGTGGCTTAAAGGTAAAGGTAAAGGACCCCTGACAGTTAAGTCCAGTCGCAAATGACTCTGGGGTTGCAGTGCTCATCTTGCTTTACAGGCCGAGGGAGCCGGCGTTTGTCCGCAGACAGTTTTTCTGGGTCATGTGGCCAATGTGACTAAGCCGCTTCTGGTGAAACCAGAGCAGCGCACGAAAACACCATTTACCTTCCCACCAGAGTGGTACCTACTTGCACTTTGACATGCTTTCAAACTGCTTGGTTGGCAGGAGCAGGGACCGAGCAACGGGAGCTCACCCCGTCTTGGGGATTCGAACTGCCGACCTTCCGATCGGCAAGCCCTAGGCTCTGTAGTTTAGACCACAGCGCCACCCGCATCCCCAAGGTGGCTTATGTACCATCAATTAAAACAAGGTAGTCCCTGCTTGCAAGTTTTCCATTTTACCAACTCAACACAAAAGGAAAAACGGGGCAGGGAGGGATGATGAAAATAGCAAACTACAAAGTAGGTACATAGAAAGGGCAAGTTTTTGGTGGTTTAATTCCTGGTGTAATTCCTGAACTTTGCAAACTGTAGTGGTATGGCCCCAGGAACACTATACAATATCACAGGTCATGTTGTGGTTCAGTAGTTCTTGCTTCTCTCTTAATTTCTTGGTTTATAACAACATTCCTTAATTCCTTTTTCCCCACCCACTCCATTTTGGGGCAGTCAACTTGCCAGAGCTTCTTCAGTGCCTGGATGCTCCCGTTCTAAGTGACACCGAGTGCAAGGATGCCCTGGTGGGGCAAATCACCCCAAACATGATATGTGCAGGGTACCTGGAAGGCGGCAAAGATTCCTGTGATGTGAGATGCTTTTTTGTGCCTTTTTTTCTTTTACCGAGAGACAACGCTGTTGCTGCTACACTTGTGCCTTTAATTAGAAGAATCGTGCGGGTCACATTTGCAGATGACACCAAACTGGGGGAGGGTTAGCCAATGCCGCAAGATGACAGAATCAGGATTCGAAATGACCTTAACCGATTGGAGAATGAGAACCAAACTGATAAAATGAATTCCAATAGGGATAAATGCGAGGTTCTTCACTTAGACAGGGAAAACCAGCTGTGCACAAATAGAAGATGATATTCCATACATTGAAAATAGAACACATTCTAGAAGGCAGGTTGAATCCAAACTGGGAAACATTGGCTTGTTGTGGAGTAGAGGTTAGGGGTTCAAGCCATCTCCAGTGCTAAGTTGGGAAAATGAAACCCCTTTGAAGACCTTCAGAGGAGTGTGTGTGTGTGTGTGTGTGTGTGTGTGTGTGTGTGTTTTCCCCTTTAGAATGCCATAATCAGATGCATAAATTGGTACCCAACTAAAAACAGACGTTTCTTAACTACCCAAATCTTTTATTTACAGGGGGATTCTGGTGGACCCATGGTATGCAATGGGGAGCTCCAAGGAATTGTGTCTTGGGGCATAGGATGTGCTCTGAAAGGTTTTCCTGGCGTATACACCAAGGTCTGTAACTATGTGGACTGGATCCAAGAAACAATTGCGGCCAACTGAAAGATCCATCCCTGTCTTTGGATATCTGCCTTTTCTTCTGTTTAATTCAGCACCGTTGTGCTAAATAAAGTCAGATCATGTGATGCAGCTATCTTTTTATTTCATGAGTTAGCAGAGTTCCAAAAGTGAACTAATTCCCCCCTCTATACTTTGATGTTTTTATACTGGACATCTGTGTTAAACATTCCTGTCACACAGTATTCCTGACTATTATAACCAGTGCTTTTCCCCCTAAAAAAATGTTTAGGGGTACTCTCATTTTGACTCAAGAAAATGACCATTTTATAGTTCAAATCGGGGAAATTAAATACAGTAAATGGACAAAAGTACAAAGAACATGCATTACTCATACTGAAATACTGCCCCTCAATGAGGCCAAACTTTCATCAGTAAAACACCACACATCCACATTCCACACTGCTTCACACATTAAACGCTCGCTTCTATCTGAGACTCAGGAAACACTGGGAAAGAAAAGGAAGCCGCCAGCGGAGGTGGTAACAACGAAACTGACCAATCACCATGCTAGATTCCAATTCCTACTTCACACATTAAACGCTCGCTTCCTTCTGAGGCTCAGGAAACACCGTGACAAGAAATGAGGCTGCCATCAGGGGTAGCAACGGAACCGTGCTAGAGAAGAAACTAATTTTTTATACTTTTTTTAGTTTCATCTTCCATTAGATTCACAAAATGTTTAGGGGTATGCGTACCCCTGCATACCCCCGAAAAAAGCACTGATTATAACACCCATTAAGGAAGTAAGTTCATTTTGGAATGAATGGAGAATCGAACCAAATGGGGTTCAGTTTCAAAATAAATGCATTGGGCAATGAATGGTTGTGTAGATTTCTTGCCCCATTTGTACCCATTTGTTGGCAGTGAAGCTTACCTGGCTTTGGGGGCTGATGCTCTTAGAGGCTGCCGCTTTATTTATCCATAATTAATTGTACGACATTCCGGGGGGGGGGAATAGTAGCTAACACAAATAAGTGCCCCCACAGCTGTTAACTGCTGAAATCAGTTTTGCTATCACCGCCCCCATGGTGACAGCAACTTTCCCACCCACCCCTAAAGTCAAAAGCAAGAACCAAAGAACAAAAATGCATGTAGGTACCGAAACAAATACGAGTCTAATGAATGAATAATGAAGAATTGCCCTACTGAATAAAACCGAGAATCCTCCTGTTTAAATATATTGTTACAAAAGTTAGGTGCCTCCCCATTTCTATGCTGAGCAGTGGCAAGAGCCCATGGGGTACCAGGCACAAATCCTGGGTCTGTGGTTCTTTGGGGAATTGAAGACATGGCGGAGGCTGTGGTAGCTTTAAAAATGTGATTTATTCACATACAGTGGTACCTCGGGTTACAGACGCTTCAGGTTACAGACTCTGCTAACCCAGATATAGTACCTCAGGTTAAGAACTTTACCTCAGGATGAGAACAGAAATCGTGTGGCAGCAGTGGGAGGCCCCATTAGCTAAAGTGGTACCTCAGGTTAAGAACAGTTTCAGGTTAAGAACGGACCTCCAGAACGAATTAAGTTCTTAACCTGAGGTACCACTGTATTTACACCTGATTTTAGATGAAGCCCAGATCTTAAAGCATGGCCATCTCAAGAGGGGCTTGTTCCCACCAGCAGGGCAGCGCTAGAGTCCAGGGCACCTCTTTCTCTTTTTCCTCCCTTCTTCCTCTCAGCACACCTTGTTAAATACACTCTTTTCATGTCACCTCACACCCAGTTACCCAGGCAACCTTCCAACCCCCCCCCCCAGTCTGTTCACACCTCAGGGCAGGGGAGAAGGACAGTTCTCCTGTGCTGCCAAATGGCCCTCAATGGCCCCGCATTGTTTCTTAATGGCCCTAGCTTGGCCAGGACCTTTTGCATAGGCTGGCCCAGGAATCCCTCTGCAGCTTGTATTTCTCCCTTCACATCCCAAGTCATCAAAACCCTACCATTTATTAATTTCTAGGGGTCATCCCCCCCACCCAATCTATAACACCATTATTGTCTAGCCAGATGCTTTGAGAAAGCCAGGTCAAACTCTGTCAACTCAAGCAGCTGATTACCAGAACCCATGTATTACACAGACAAGTCACAAATTGGATAACATTCGTGTTTGGAGGATAGAACGGGGGTCATCCACTGCCTGACAAATAACAGTCTATCAGGCACAAATACTTTTCTGAAAATCTTAAGCATTGTCAGCATGGACTGGGGTGGCTCTGCAGAGTTTTGGAGGGAGTTCTCTTCCAACCCTACCTGGGCATGCTGCAGATTGAATGGTGGACCTGCTACACACAAGGCGGAAGTGCTACCAATGAGTCACACATCTCTTCCCCAAAGGACTTGAGACCTGTGGAGGTCTATATACCTAGGTTTACATTGAAAAGAGGTGTTCCACAGGGAGGGGCCACTACCGAGAAGGCCCTCTGCCTGGTTCCCTGCAACCTCATTTCTCATAGTGAGGGAACCGCCAGAAGGCCCTCAGAGATAGATCTCAGTGTCCAGACTGGATGATGGAGGTGGAAACACTCCTTCAGGTATGCTGGGTTGAGGTCATTTAGGGCTTTAAAGGTCAGCACCAACACTTTGAATTGTGCTCAGAAACGTACTGGGAGCCAGTGTTGATCCTTTAGGACCAGTGTTATATGGTCCCAGTAGCCACTCCCGGACACCAGTCTAGCTGCCACATTCTGGATTTGTTGTAGTTTCTGAGTCACCTTCAAAGGTAGCCCCACACAGAGCGCATTGCAGTAGTCCAAGAGGGAGATAACTAGAGCATGCACCACTCTAGCGAGACAGGTAGGGTCTCAGTCGGTGTACCAGATGGAGCTGGTAGACAGCTGCCATGGACACATAACTGACCGGTGCTTCCATGGACAGCTGTGAGTCCAAAATGACCCTCAAGCAGCGCGTCTGGTCCTTCAGGGGCACAGTTATCCCTTAGCCTTATCCTCCATGAATCTGTCTCTCTACAGCCTGGATCTCAACCAAGATAAGTAGCATTAACTGGTATGAACCCTGGAAAAAGGAGGTATGAACATGGTGGGGAGGAGAAGCACTCAGTGCCATTAACAGGTGAAGCTTTTCCTGGCATGGAGATACCATGTTAAATTTCTCTATTTCAGGCTACTGTGAAATGTGAAAGAGCAGGGGAAGAAGAAAAACTGCAACCTTCTGTATCACTCCCCCTTGCATGTGTTACACTAGCAACAATTCTCCACGATTCCCTGTGCCAGAACTATGGGCACCAACCAGCAGGAAAGTTTTTTCCCCCTCTGGGAAGGAAAAACCTGGGTCTGACAGCGTTGTATAGATAGCCTAATGAGGGAGTGCAGAATTGATCTCTGGAATCTTTCTGACTTCTCAAGGCCAGGGGGAGGTCTTTTGCAACCCAGGGTAGGGGAAAGAATACTCCCTGCACCAACATTTTGTCATATGCTGGGCAGGAGAATCTAAACACATGAAATAACCACAACTACACCCACCCGGATGTGCATGTCCATATTCAAGTTCAGAAGATACTGGGCAGATTTTACTAGCTGATGCAATTGGAGATATGTCTGCCTTTAGGAGGCAATAGGTGACCTTTTATTTGAGGACAGTTGGGGCATTCTGGGGCATGCATGTTCCTGCTGTTCCTACTACTGGGCATGGTGCACACACATAAAGCTCGTGTCCTCCAACATTTCTCCTATGAAAATAAGGATGTCCTATTCCATCATCATCATCATATTACCACTCTACCTATCTGACTGAGGGACGTGGGTAGCGCTGTGGGTAAAACCACAGCGATCAGAAGGTTGGCGGTTTGAATCCCTGCGATGGGGTGAGCTCCCGTTGCTTGGTCCCTACTCCTGCCAACGTGGCAGTTTGAAAGCACGTCAAAGTGCAAGTAGATAAATAGGTACTGCTGTGGCAGGAAGGTAAACGGCATTTCTGTGCGCTGCTCTGGTTTGCCAGAAGCTGCTTAGTCATGCTGGCCACATGACCCGGAAGCTGTATGCTGGCTCCCTCGGCCAATAAAGCGAGATGAGTGCCGCAACCCCAGAGTCGGCCATGACTGGACCTAATGGTCAGGGGTCCCTTTACCTTTTACCTGTCTGACTGGGTTGCTCCGGCCACTCTGGACTGCTTTCAACATATATAAAAACATAATAAAACATGAAACATTTAAAAACTTCCCTCTACAGGGCTGCCTTCAAGTGTCTTCTAAAGGTTGTATAGTTACTTATCTCCTTGGCTTGGGGGCTGCATAACTCCATTCCCTCCAACATTTCTCTGGTGAGCATACGTCCTAAGGAAAAGCGGGACATTCCGTGATCAAATAAGAAACCAGAATGGCTTCTTTAAATCTGGGACTGTCCCTGAAATTTGGAGGGTCTGTGTGTGGGATCTGTAGCTACAAAGGACTCACAACACTCCCTAGCCAGAATAGTGTGGTTATTAGGTTATGAAATTCTCTGTAAAGCTAAAGAAGGTCAGAACAATGTATGAACAGGGCTTGGTGGTTTCCTCGGCACTGTATATTTCCAGTCTGGCTGCAGCTCAGCATGGGCCTGCCATTGTTCTGCCATATAATTCCATGCCCTGCACTTCCGACGGGCTTTAGAATGCTGCACTCCCCTGGGCTGGCTGTAGCCCACACAGAACAGGATTACAGGATTTGTGATGTTTCATAAGCATCCAAGATGGCGGAAACAGGGCCCAAGACAGGACTCAGCTGTGTACATTGGCAGAACTACCCACACCACAACATCTCAATTCCTAGAAATGTTTCACTTCAGATATAGGGCACCTGGGGTTATGTTATCACCTTGGGCACTTGCAAGGTCTATTTTAACCAAGCTGATGCAAGACTATGGGAAGTGGAAAGCTGGTGGGACCTTGGGCTGAGGAGATAAGGTCCTAGGGAAGGTATAAATGTGGAGAGATGCCTTCAGAAAGTCCTGTTGTAATTGACGAATCCACTGAGAAGACATCATGAAACTCCTCTTGGTCATTGCCTTCCTGGGAGCAGCAGGTGAGTCTTTCAAAATGCCAGGTTTTAAAAGAATACAAAATGAGCCCCTGTTTCCAGTGGGTTTTGGGTACTGTTTTGAAAAGAATTTGTTAGCTCTTTTTTATGGTATGTCTGCATATCACCTTGAGACAGATGTAAAAGGTGATTCGTAAATTAATTTATTACAGAGTAATAAGGAGGTTATAAAATAATGGAGTTCTGAAGTCGTGGGTCTATACTAGGTAAGACCGTTGCTGTAGATCAGCCATAGGCAACGTCGGCCCTCCAGATATTTTGGGACTACAACTCCCATGATCCCTAGCTAGCAGGACCACTGGTCAGGGATGATGGGAATTGTAGTCTCAAAACATCTGGAGGGCCGAGGTTGCCTATGCCTGCTGTAGATGCTTGAGGAATTCATTCTTTAAGAATTCTAATGTAAAATTATCTGATCTAATATGTGGATTGCAACACAGTGATTCATTAGTTTCTGCACTTTCGAGTTCTCAATTCAAAAATCATATAGAAACATATGACATCTCTTTTGAGAGAAAATACTACTAATTTATTATTTCTACCCCCACCCATCTGGCTGGGTTTCCCCAGCCACTCTGGGCGGCTTTCAACAGAACATTAAAAACTGAGTAAAACTTCAAACATTAAAAACTTCCCTAAACAGGGCTGACTTCAGACATCTTCTAAAAGTCAGATAGTTGTTTATTTCCTTGACATCTGATGGGAGGGCGTTCCACAGGGTGGGTGCCACTACCGAGAAGGCCCTCTGTCTGGTTCCCTGTAACCTCCCTTCTCACAGTGAGGGAACCACGAGAAGGCCCTTGGAGCTGGACCTCAGTGTCCGTGCAGAATGTCAGTGTCTGAGCTGAATGATGGGGATAGAGATGCTCCTTCAGGTATACTGGGCCGAGGTACAGTACACAGAAAATACAGAAACTGAGAAGAGATTAAAAATATGCATTTAAAAAGACATATGTTTATATCTTCATGCAGTGTCTTTTAAATACAGATTTGTATGGGAACTGGACAGAGCAGTCCTATGGGTGAACATATGTAAAACTGATTTGCACATCCCTAAAAACCAGAAATATAGATATTCCTGAGATGTGACCACATGAAACCCAAGGGATCGAGCAACTGCCTCTCCCTTCTTAACCTTAACTTCAAGGCCAGGTCCTGTTATCAAGAAGAAACTGTGCCTAATTTGGGGTTTTGTTTTGCTTTCTGAAGAATCCAAGTTACTTTGCAGTCCGTGCTCATTCTGATTTTCCCTGTTTTTGTCAGTTGCTCGCCCCTTTGATGATGACGACAAGATTGTGGGAGGATACACTTGCGAGAAGAACTCCATCCCCTACCAAGTATCACTGAATTCTGGGTACCACTTCTGCGGCGGTTCCCTCATCAATGAACAATGGGTTGTCTCAGCTGCTCATTGCTACAAATCGTGAGTGACTGACACTTCCTTTCTCCATTGCCGTGTTTGTACTGCAAACCCACAAGATCTCAACATTTCAGCGGAGCTGGAGTTTAGGAATAGTAAGAACCAGTGTGGGTTTCGAGGGCTCCAGATTGTTCAGAGTAGACCCCTCTCGTTTTTATGTAACTAAGCAACACCACAGCCTATCGCCATGATGGAGCCATCGGTAGCTGCATCTGAATATAGATTTTGAAAGCATATTCTGGGTGGGTCTTCCAGGACAATGCACTGAACTAGATCCTGAAGTGTAGAATGAAGAAAGCCCTCTATTGATCCAGGAAAGGCAAAAGGCAGGATTTCTAATATTTATACTAGACCCATCCAATCCAGAGACTTCTTGACATCTGTCAAACACTGTCTCACAGTACCCGATGCCTTCGTGAGTCCCTTTGGGGGAAAGGGCAGGATATAAATTTAATGATCAAACAAACAAACAAGCATTCCCCTCTGAACTTAAAGAGGACTCTGAGATCTGAGCATGAGGATTGAGCCACAAAGCAGAAGTTTCTCTGTCTTGAGTCTCACACCTTTCGCTAAATTGTGTTGTGTACTTAGAGCTTCGCTGGGATTATTTCCATTTTTTATTGAACATAATTTATTTACCACTTCAGTGTTATTTTTCTAGAAAAAGAAGTGCCAGAGCTCAGCCATTTTATTGTAGTAACTCTTCTAACTGGTTTACATGAAATCTGGAATCTAATGTGCAATTTAAAAAACAAACAAAAAACCCCACAAAACTTCCAGGGGCAGCAGAAAGGCACCACTTACAGTCATTTTAATGAATGGGCTGGTACCATGCTGCTTTTTATTGTAACAATTTGTATGGTTTTAATAGATATATATCTCTATCGATGTATGTTTAATTGTTTTTTTATGATATGTTTTTCTGTGTTTTTAGCAATTCATATTTTTATGACAGGTAAAAAGGTGTGGGGGTATAAATAAATATATAGCAACAACAACAACAATTAATGGAATGATATAAATATATAGCTATTATTATTATTATTATTATTATTAGAATTATTAGAATTAGAATTAGAATTAGAATTTATTTATTCAGTATTCACAGAGAGAGACAAAGGAATGCAGTTTCTATTAAATAATGGCGTTGCTCCTAGTCCTACCCCCTCTGTCTCTCCTATTCTACGTCATCCCTACGGTGGCTGATCTGATCTTTCTGCTTCTGAGCTTTTTGTTCTACTACTCGCAATGCCTGCCTAGTCCTGGGAGGGGGGGTCAGTAATGCTTTCCATAGACACTGAATCTATCAGCTGTCTCTCCCCTGGTGCGTCTTCTTTCTGCTGTTCTTCTCCCAATCTTTCCCAGCTTCCCCCCTCTGCATCCTCTGAACTGTGGCCTTCTGCAAACCACTGTTCTAAATCTATACAGTGGTACATCTGGTTACGTACTTAATTCGTTCCGGAGGTCCGTTCTTAATCTGAAACTGTTCTTAACCTGAAGCACCACTTTAGCTAATGGGGCCTCCTGCTGCTGCCGTGCCACCGCTGCACGATTTCTGTTCTCATCCTGAAGCAAAGGTCTTAACCTGAAGCACTATTTCTGGGTTAGCGGAGCCTGTAACCTGAAGTGTATGTAACCCGAGGTATTGTCCCCCTGTTCTTGGGAAGGTTCAGGAGAAGGGGGGCAGCCCCCCACCATTCCTCCTCAGTCCAGCCCCTGACAGGCCAGACACCGCACAGTGCGCTCAGCACCCTGTCAACACTTGATTTTGCAGCCGCATTGAAGTGAGGCTTGGAGAACACGACATTATGCAGGTGGAAGGAGGCGAGCAGTTCATCAATTCCGAAAAGGTCATTCGCCATCCAAAGTACAACTCTTGGCTCCTGGATAACGACATCATGCTCATCAAGCTGAGCTCCAATGCCAAGATTTCCGCACGCATCGCCCCCATCGCCTTGCCTAGCGGATGCGCAGCTGCCGGAACTGAATGCTTGATCTCAGGGTGGGGCAACACTCTTAGCAGTGGAGGTGAGTATGAACATGGTTCAGTCAACCCATCGGCATTTATTTATTTACTTATTATTTAAACTACCTTTCAACCATGGTCCCCATCTCAGCAGTACCTAATTCCACAGCTAACAAAACAGCCCACTTTCTCGTCGATCCCCAAAGGTCTGATGGAGCAGATAGAAAAGATGTCAGGCCCAATTCATAGTGCTAGTTTTGACCTATAAAACCTTAAATGGCTCAGGACCGCAATACCTCAAGGACCACCTCTTCCCATATGAACCTACCCAGACCCTGAGATCATCTTCTGAGGCCCTCCTTCGTGTGCCTTCTCCTCGAGAGGTCCAGAGGGTGGCAACACGAGAACGGGGCCTTCTTTGCAGTGGCTCCCCGCCTGTGGGATGCTCTCCCCAGGGAAGTTAGCCAGGCAAAAATGTTCCTTTTTAACCAGGCCTTTGGTTGACCTGATTGACATCCTATACCCTTTAAAAATGTTGCTCCTTTTTTGGGGGGGTTTACTGGATTATTGTTTCTATTTTTATTTTATATATTGTGATCTCTTTTGTGAACCGCCCTGAGACCTCCGGGTATAGGGGGGTATGTAAATTCAATAAATGAAATGAAATGAAATGTAAGCACCTCAGCAGTTTTGATATCTTGTGAGCTGATCAGTGAAGCTCTCGTGCCTTTTTACATAAGGCTAGAGGCCCACAAATAGGGACGCAGGTGGCGGTGTGGGTTAAACCACAGAGCCTAGGACTTGCCGATCAGAAGGTTGCAGTTTGAATCCCCATGACGGGGTGAGCTCCCATTGCTTGGTCCCTGCTCCTGCCAACCTAGCAGTTCAAAAGCACATCAAAGTGCAAGTAGATAAATAGGTACCGCTCTGGCGGGAAGGTAAACGGCGTTTCCGTGCGCTGCTCTGGTTGCTCCAGAAGTGGCTTAGTCATGCTGGCCACATGACCTGGAAGCTGTACGCCGGCTCCCTCGGCCAATAAAGCGAGAGGAACACCGCAACACCAGAGTCGGTCACAACTGGACCTAATGGTCAGGGGTCCCTTTAGAGGCCCACAAAGATAGACAACATCTCTCTTCCCAACATTCCTGGCTTCTTGTCTTAGTTGCACCCCTTTTCCTTTTCCTTCCAGTCAACTATCCTGACCTTCTCCAGTGCTTGAATGCTCCCATCCTTGCTGACGCTGAGTGCCGAGATGCTTATCCAGGGCAAATCACTGACAACATGATCTGTGTCGGGTACTTGGAGGGCGGCAAAGACTCCTGCCAGGTGAGAGGATTCACCTTTCGTTCCATTATTAAATGAGGAGCTCTGAGCCCTTGAAAATACAGTGGGACCTCGGGTTAAGAACTTAATTCATCCTGGAGGTCCGTTCTTAACCTGAAACTGTTCTTAACCTGAGGTACCACTTTAGCCAATGGGGCCTCCCATTGCCGCCACGCGATTTCTGTTCTCATCCTGAAGCAAAGTTCTTAACCTGAAGCACTATTTCTGGATTAGCGGAGTCTGTAACCTGAAGCGTCTGTAACCTGAAGTGTCTGTAACCCGAGGTACCACTGTAATTAACCACAAAAAAATGTTTTGCTGCTCAGCTTTCTTTGGCAGCAGCCACAAATAGTTACAGATATCCTGTAAGATGTCAGTCCTGAGTGGGAGCAAAGCTTGAACTTTGCATACCTGGGTGTTGCCAGGATTTATTTGGGGGGGGGTGCAGGCCTTTTGTTAGAGGGGTCAGAACCGACGTGATTGGTCAGTTAGTTATTTCTATTGTTTTACCTGATGAGGGGGGCAGCTGCCCCCTGCCCCTCCCCTTGGCTACACCCATGTTTGCATAATACACTTTGTGTTTATGCTGCTTCCACCATTTTCTGTGGTGGAGGTGGGGATATTTGCTAAGGATCATGTTGCACACTTTGTCTGAAGGCGAAATCAGCATCTCAAGCAAGAATCACTGCTTGCTTCCTCAGAGGCTGAATTCACACTGTAAAGCAACTATGCCGCAGCATAATGAGGGGGTAGAAATTCAGTTCAGTTCCCATGTGAAGGCAAACCTACATAATTCACGCTTTCTAAAACAATACACAAACCAAAGCACAGCTCTCCCCTAAATTCACACTTCTCTGAATATTGCAATGCAGTTCTTTAAGCAAGTCACATAAACAAAAAATACATACGCGCTAGGATAAAGTGTGTCTAAAAATGCATATATTGGTTAAAATAATGTTTCAAAAATGCAGTATATTGCGGGAAATCGCTTTGCAAAAGTCTGTATATTAGCCAGCATTGCATATAAAAATGTGTATATTCAGAGAAATTCATGCAAAAATGCTGACAAATTATCCCGAGGACTTAAAAAAAAACACAAAACCTTAGGTGGAAATTGTTAAGTTGTGGGTGAACATATCAGACGACCACAGCGATTCTTCAAACAGCTCTTGTTTATTCACAGGCCAGGACAGAACTGAACCGAAGGGTTCAGTCAGCCTGCTTATATAGAGCTCCAGTACAATGTAACTGTAACAATTTTCTAAAACTATCCAATCACTGAACGTCACTTTCGATCCCTTATTTGCATAACTATCTACAGTATCCCCCTGCTGGCCCAGGGTGAGAACTTCAGTACATAACAGAAATGTGGAGAACTAAACTTAAGTCTGGAAACCAAAACTGACTATTTGGCTCATCGCTTGCTGTAGAGCACATATTTCAAGACTGCCAAGTTATCTGGGCACTTGCTTGGTGCGACCATTTTACTGTGAGAACGGGAAAACTCTGGTTGCTGCTGCTCTTCAGTTCTTGTGGGCTGGCAGGAGAAGCCCCAAAACTGGGGTAGAGACATGGAGAAGAGAGATTCCCAGAATTCAAGGGAAAACAAGACTTTAATTGATTTTTTCCCCAATTTTTTTTATTGATTTTCCAAATTTATAACAAACATAGGCAAACAAACAAACATAAATCCTAACTGTAATAGTTCCACTTTTGTTAACATTGTTAGGTGACTTCTTCGAATCCCCCTGGCTGAGTTTCAATGTATATCATTGTAACAGTTTTCCAAAACTAATTTCTCATAAAATTTACTTAGTCAGTTAACATCTTTCTTTCTTTTCATATTAACTTTAGACATATTATTCTATAACATCACATATTTAAATCCTAAGCCAATCTGGTACTTGCAAGTATTCCTATTTAAGTTATCTTAGCAAATTTAGCTAAATAGTCTTTAAATTTCATCCATTCCTCCTGGTACTCCTCCTCCTTCTGGTCGCGGACTCTTCCGGTCAGGTCGGCTAGCTCCCAAAAATCCATCATCTTCATCTGCCATTCCTCCACTGTTGGCACTTCTTGTGTTTTTAATGGATATTTTTGCTGCCGTACAAGGAAAAGCAACATGACCTGGGCAGCATGCATGCCATATTTCACTTGCAACCTCTTTTGTCTCGCAGGGGGATTCCGGTGGCCCCGTGGTCTGCAATGGCGAGCTCCAGGGCATCGTTTCATGGGGAATAGGCTGCGCTCTCACTGGCTACCCCGGAGTCTACACCAAGGTCTGCAACTATATTGACTGGATCCAGGAAACCATTGCTGCTAACTAAGACAGCAATTCCTCCTCTAGTTTCAACATACTAGCACCCTTTGCTTCTCATGTAATTCGTCTTAATAACAATATAAAAAAAGAATTCCAAGGAAATAAATGAATACAGATTACTAAACCTATCCTGGTTCGTGGTTGTTTTCTTTTCACCACACTCCAATCAAAGGGCATATCTGTGGCACTTTTCACTTTCATATTTCCACTTCTTTTTAACCTATTTATAAAGTGCATTCTTTATTTATGATGATTCCTGCCAAGACGGCTTACGGCTAACATTCAATTACAAAAGAACCCTTTAAAAAATAAATAAAAGGAAAACCCACACACATTAAAAATGTTATCATATTAGAAACAGCATCAGGCTCACACTCGGCACAAACTCAGATTTTCAGGGGGAATCCTAGCCTTTTAGAAGTAGGTGGGATGTTTCTTTAAAATGTATTTCTTTTCCCCTTTTGTTTTAATGTATGTACTGTACATGGGTTATTGTTTTTTGGTTGTTTGGTTGTTTGGTTGCAAGTTGCTTTGAGTTGCCCTGGGCCAGATAAAGCAACCAACAAAATAAACAAATATCCAGCAGGAAAAGAATATGAATTTCAGGCGACTTATGCACAATAACATTACCATGCTGTAATGCAAAGATCAAATTTAAATTCCGCAGTGCTTCCTTTTTTCTCGGCAGTGCCAGACCCTCCAAGTGTCCCTATTTTCCAGAGACAGTCCCAGATTTACAGAAGACGTTCCGGTTTCTGATTTGATCCCAGAATGTCCTGTTTTCACTTAGAACATCCCTATTTTAATTGGAGAAATGTTGGTGGGTGTGGAGCTATGCCATCTCCAAGCCATCTGAGAGCAGCCCTGTATAGGGAAGTTTTTTAATGTTCATTAAACATTATGGTTTCATATATGTTGGAAGCCACCCAGAATGGCTGGGGCAACCCAGTCAGATGGGTGGGCTATAAATAGTAAAATATATTAGTAAAAGGTAAAGGTAAAGGGACCCCTGACCATTAGGTCCAGTTGTGACCGACTCTGGGGTTGCGGCGCTCATCTCGCTCTATAGGCCGAGGGAGCCGGCGTACAGCTTCTGGGTCATGTGGCCAGAACGACTAAGCCACTTCTGGCAAACCAGAGCAGCACACGGAAACACGATTTACCTTCCTGCTGGAGCGGTACCTATTTATCTGCTTGCACTTTGATGTGCTTTCGAACTGCTAGGTTGGCAGGAGCTGGGACCGAGCAACGGGAGCTCAGCCCATCGCGGGGATTCAAACCGCCAACCTTCCGATCGGCAAGCCAAAGATGTCCCTATTTTCACCAGAGAAATGTTGGAGGGTATGCAGTGGAGGAACTTAGACTAAGATCCTTCGCTCTGAAGCCTGCTTGTTTGTCTTCCATCTTGGGAAGGCAGAAATTCTGCGTCAGCCTTTGCAGGATACCATGTGCAGAGTCAGGCAATTTCTTAGTTCTCTAGATAGCCTTTCGTTCCCTCTTGTATGTGGATTTAGTTAAGGTATCGGATCTATGTGAAGAATATCCCGCAATAACTCTGTCCCCTGCTTCAAACCGATTACAGTTGTAGGCTTCCCTCTGCTGGACGCTTTAGGGACTTCCCCCCCCATGAAAAACACAAAAGCTTCCATGGGTAAATACAGGGGGTGTACAAAAATGTCCCTGCAAATCAGGAGTGGCTGTGTAACCCCCTCCCACTTTAGAGAAGTAAACCAGGTAGGCTTGCCATACGTCAGGAAAATTCCTGACACGTCCTGGTTTTCAGGTGTAAAAATGGCGTTGGGTGTGTGTGTGTGTGTGTGTGTGTGTGTGTGTGTGTGTGTGTGTGTAATTTTGCTGAGTCGGCAAAATGTGAGGGGAAACCCAGTTGTATGACAGGGGGGAAAAGTTCAACAATTTTGGGGTCTTCCTAAAAAAAAAAAGCCTGGCACTTTGTGGGTGTCAGGAATTTTACTTTTTGAAATATGGCAACCCTAAAACTAGGCCTCCCTCTGGGTTCACAGTGGAGTTTACAGATCTGCTAGGTTGGCCCATGAAACAAACACAGATTCGGTCGTCTCTCCTGCCACTTCTTGCCCATGCTTTAGGTGGGCTGTCTGCCAATTTTATTTCTAAACTAGCACATGTATTTGTTCATTTAAACATTTATTGTGCTCCTCTCTCCACTTTTGTTTCGACTTTCCTCTTAAAGAACAGAAACATTTCTTCAAATGTCAAAAATACCAGGGCTGTGCGTGGGGTCCCGATCCAGGGCCTGATCCTGCACCTTGGAGTGGCCCTGATATGACCTGGGATATCAAGGTTGTCAGGATCTATGAACAGCAATGTTTTAAAATTCCTCCTGAACGTTAAATAATGATGATGATCTTTTGCAAACCGCTTTGAGGCAGGTTCCCACCCCTCCCACAATCAATTACAACAATATAAATGTTATGAAATGAATAAAACAAATCAATGTTCACGTGAATTGCATGGCTCAGCATGACAGCAGATGGCAGTATGCACAGAAGCCTTTGACTCTCCAAGAGAAAGAAACCCTCTTAAAATAAGCCAGACCGGTAGAAATGATGCAGATAGGAACATGGCTCTAATCTGTGTTGAAAAATGTTTGCAAATATGTTCAGTCTGTCAATCAAGCATTTATGGCAGTCCATCAACCAATTTTTTTAAAAAGCACAAAATCACAGACTTGGTAGAATTTAGTGTTAGTTATTAATACTGACTTATCATATCAAACTGGAGAGAGATGACAGCGTTCACATATTTTGCTACCTGCTCCATCAAACATTAAAACATGCCAAGAAAACGGGCAGAGCATGTATTTTACCCATGAGCGCATTTGTGCATTAGTCATGTGGGTGCAGGGATGCAAAATAATTGGAGGAACTGAAAGTTGCAGCACACTGTGTATGCTCTGAATTAATTGAAATTGCCCAACCCCTTAGCCAAAGACCACCTGAAAAGCATCATACACATGTCACATTAAGAGGCAGTCTCCCACAGAAATTTTGAGAGTGTCTCCTATCTGACAAGATACAGTCGTACCTTGGTTTTCAAACAGCTTAGTTCTCAAACGTTTTGGCTCCTGAACACCACAAACCCGGAAGTGACTGTTCTGATTTGTGAACTATTTTTGGAAGCTAAACGTCCAACGGCGCTTTCGCGGCTTCCAGTTGGTTGCAGGAGCTTCCTGCAGCCAATCAAAAGCTGTGCTTTGGTTTCTGAATGTTTTGGAAGTCAAACAGACTCCCGGAACGGATTCCGTTTGACTTCTGAGGTACAACGGTACTTGATAATGGCCACTGATTGCATTACTTAGCCAGTGTGGCTATTCTTTTGAGATGGTAAGAATCCAGGTCACAGACATACACTATTCATACACAAAATATCCTCTTAAGACAGGATTTGAAAAGTACTACTGGGAAAAGTTTCTCCAAGATATTTCCTTCTGCAGAATAAATATTTGGGGTTATTAAAATGGCTTCTGGATTGCTCTCCTGTACTATTTCAGAGATATGGTTTATATCCTTACGTATGTGTGTTTACCTTGTGCACTGATGAACATTTATCTTGTTTTTGAGACCTTAGAATTCTTATAACACTGGGTACAGCTTGGGACTGAATCTTTGTGCCATCCTAACACCACAAGCCATCATTTGCTCGTGGGGAGACGGGACACAATAGGATTGCGCTATAAGTCTGGATCGAGCCCACAGATTCTACATACAAAACCCCACAACAGTGTTAGAATTCCTGATCTATGATTGCAGTCATGGGACTTTTGTCTTTCACATGACGGTATGTGTTTTGACTCCATAGAGTGGGAAGTGACGGAGACAGGATGTTTGTGTTACTGTGTTCCATGAAGTGGGACTATTGTCTTTTGTTCTTTTTCTCTTTGTTGTCTGATGCTAGACAGAGAAAGGGAGCCATGTTGCAGTGCTCCGTGTGTGTTTATATGTAAATAAAGTAGATTAGCCAAAATGCTGAGTTGCTGAGGTCTGTTACACAACTGCGCAAACTCTGCAGATCTTTAAGTGTGCCAGTGTCAGTTGGCATCGGTCTCTGTGATGTTTGGGGAGAAGAAAGTTTTTGAAGCTCCCGAACGATTGACCAGGTGGGAGGGAACATGCTAGTCAGGCATGTGTCTCTGCCAGAGTCCTACTCGAGTGTAGGCTGAACTCCTGACAACCAGGACATAGACTTTGTTGTGGTACTTCCCCTTTAACATTTCATTCAGCTGCTTGGGCTCTTAGGAATGGTTTCTGGGAGTGAACCAAGATGCCCCGATTCATGGGAAATGGGGTGTTTGCACACTGAACGCTTCGAATTTGGGGAGCGTCACTTACAGAGGCCAGAAATCCAGCACGAGGGCAAGCCAGGCCACACGTTAGGTCAATGGTTGGGCTCTGGCGTTCCATTGACCCTACTTGGCACACTTGAAATGGCCCCCGGATTGTGTGTGTGTGTATTTTATGTGTGTCTGGGTGGGGTGTGTGTGAGATTTCCAGTGCCAGCCATGTACACCTGCCCATGCTTGCATAGCACAAGGCCTACTCTCAAGCAGCAGAGTCCAAAGAGATTATTAATAAACTAAGAAGGACTTGACGTATCTCGAGCTATCGTCGGCCAGTTTGAAAAGGGTGGGCACAGGAAGCACTGACATAATTTCCTTCACAGTCTGTGCCAGGAGTTCACCTCTTTCATCATTCGAGCTCAGTTCAGTGTGCAGATCAAATGATGTCTCACCTGCTGCTGATCCTTTTGTGGCTCTTCGTGCCACTTTGTAAGAGGGAGAGACGGGCGGGAGAGAGAGAGAGAGAGAGAGAGAGAGAGAGAGAGAGGAGAGAGACGAAAGAAAGAAAGAAAGAAAGAAAGAAAGAAAGAAAGAAAGAAAGAATTAGGCTGGTGAAAGACTGTGAAAGTGGTGGGAGAGACATCTGCCCCATGGTAGACAGATAATTTCTTTCTGCCCCACTGCCACTTTGATCACATAAGTTTGGCAGCTTTTTAAACTACTAAAATGCACAAAAGCCTGATTAGAAGAGTGGGGTGAGTGGGAAGACCCCAGGCAGAGACCCCTCTTTCAAACCATCTTTGTCTCTCATTTCTCCCATCTTAGCAAACAAAGGCTGAAAGAGAGAGACCAAGTCATGGATGGCATTTTTTACGGATAAGTTATATTTTCTTGGCTGTTGAGTAGCTCGTGTTCCTGATCACCAGGACACTGGATACAACCTACAGCCTTTCTGATTGCATCCTTTCCTTGCCCCCGATAGTTCTTTGTGATGGAGAACAGCGCTTGTTCCTCTCCCAGACTCCCCGGTGGGAAGTAAAGCAGCTTGGAGGCACAGCCAAAATGAATTGCCACCAGATCGGCATAGACCACAGCTGGATGTACTGGTATCGGCAGCCGGCAGCAGGAGGAGAGCTAGAATTCATTGGTATCCTGTTTAGAGGGACTCCGGAGCCCTCTTTTGAAGACAGGTTTAAAGGCGGGCGATTCACGATGGGAAGCGAGGATAAAAAGCACTGCTCCCTGAAAATAAGCGAGCTGAGACCTGAAGATGCTGCCAGGTACTTCTGTTCCTCTGGAGCAGCACAATGCTGCAAACCTCCAGCTGCTCCCCACAAAAACAGTCCTATAGGGTGGCGATAAGGAACTCAGGAGTGAATGTAGTCCTTCAGGCCTCTCTGTTTGTCCCTCAGGAACACTCGGCTCAGCCAGTTGCCTCCAGGAGTTGACTTTGGCAACCTTTCGTAATATGCTGCTCTGTGCAAGGTCAAAATTTGTGCTCCAAAATGGATATTCTCAGTTATGGATCTTCTCCATTTTGCACCCCCTTGTCTCGGTGCCCTGTCCAGGGGAACTGGTAGATATCTATATCTATCAAGATATAGAATCCGGATTCCATATGAACTTTGTTTCATAAATGTTAGGCATTTGCAAATTTTGTGGGGGCTTTCCTCCCCCCTTGGCAACTTAAAAGATGTTATGATAAGGAATAATAATGTAAAGGTGGTAACTAGTTCGATCTCTGCAGCAAAAAACAGTAATTGTTAAAAACAACAACACGGGGGGGAAAGCCTCACCTCTTACTATTTATGAATGGATTGAAAAGATTTGGTCTGTGTTGATCAAGATCAGATTAGCCTACGATGACAGAATGCAATAAATCTACCCAGTAAATTCATGGAGAAGAGTATTAATTTCAATAACAATGGCAATGTGCAGCCATATGTTGTTTTCAGTTTATTGTAAAGTTATTATCTGGAAACCTTGTAAACTTATAAAATGCTAACTAAAAGAAAAGGGTGAGCACTGGTTCACAAATCAGTCCTTTCTTATCATCCTTTAATCTTTTTGTGAGACATGTGTGTTTCTCTCTCATCTTATTAAAAATGAAATTATTTTCAGAATAATTATAAAATGTTTCTGTAGACTGGTCAAACACGGCTTGATGACATCACAAATACTAGCCAATCGACACCCTCCATAGCAGGCTTCCCCCACCCCCTTGGTTCAAATTAAGCCATATTGAAAACTTGCAAAATTCCATCCACTCAAACTTGCTCAAGGAAAGGAAAATGATTTTTTTTAAAGGAATGTAATTGGGGCACTTAGTCAAAACTTAGTCAACCTTAGTCAGTGCTCTAAGAATATAACAACTGCCTTTACTCTTTGGAGAACTCACACTATGAATAGAAAATATTGGATCGCGCCCCCTTCTCAAAAAAAGATTACCTTCCACAAACTTCCACTCACTGACAGCAGGAATGCCCACCCAACCCTGTAGCTCTGTATGACGTTCGACATGTGCTATTATATATATTCACGCAAGTGGTATAGTGATGTGAGCTGAACAAATCAGGAGGCAGATTGTGCAAGATTTTAGCCCCTCCCCCATGAACCGGAGAATCAGATTGGATTGGCTAACAGGAAATAAGATACCACCTTAAATAAAAGTGGCTTCTTAAGAGAGAATTGTTGCGTTTTTTAATCATGTCACATAGAAGAAATATTTTCCACCCAGGTATACATGCATCGCTGAGCATTTAATAACAATTTGGGGGTTTGGCTGTTTAAAGAGCTCCCTCAGGAATCCTTATTGGAAGGATTCAGTACCTGTCTGTTGGGTAGGCTAGGATTATTTCCATTTTGCCCATGAGGTAAAATTTGAGCTGGAGAGTCCTCAGTTGCATTCTGACCCACATCAAACGTGTACCCTTTAGCTTTTCTCTGGTAAATGTTTCGTTTTTATTCTGTACAACTTTTCTTTAGAATCAAAAGCTCATTTTTTTCTGAACAGGAAGGCAGGCAGATATCTCTGCCTCTAGTTCATCACTCATCACATGCCCCTGAAGACTATATAAACTATATATGGCAGCTGGCATAGCAATAAGGAGGAGAAGAGGAAACACAGGTCACTGTGGCTTCCAGAGCGGAGGAGCCCCCTAAGGAAATTCTGCGTCTGGTGACATGTCTTTGACAGTTCCCACCAGCTCTGCCACTGTTCCCTGACTTGGCTGAAACCTTCATTTGGCTGTTGGTGTCTGTGGTGAAACTCAGGGAGGAGCCATTACTGTATGAGAGTAAATCATTGTGGGGACAGGGGGCTCACAATGATTCATTTCTTCAAGAGGCCTTTACAAAAACCCTCCCTTGCTTAACAAATGGGCTCTAGCCAGGGTTTCACAGCAGATCTAACAATGCAGAACTTCACAGCCTTTTCAGACTTGGGAGCCTCCATTATTTCCAACCACTTTTAATATTTGGCCACATATTTTATTCATTCGTTCATTTTATTATTAGTATTATTTCTGGAATTTTTGTCCCACGTTCCTAACCCACAAGACTTCCAAAGTGGCCCAAAACATCTTAGGTGTCCTACTCTTTCTCTCAGTCCTTTCCCCCTTCTCTCCACGCATCATTCTCACTCTCTATGCCTCTTTCCCCTTAAAAACAATTACAAAAAGAAGATGGCATTTTGTACCACTGGAGTGACCCAGCTGAGGTTGCTGGCATGAATTCCAGTTCTGAATCATGCTCCATCAGTTGAAGAACACTGGGGTAGAAGAACCCACAGAGACCTTCTGTTTATTGGATTTCTCATGAAAGATGGGGCTGACTAAGTCTATAATCTGCTCAAAAAAGGATAAAAACCTCACTACTTCCATTAAGGGTGGATTTCAATAATCACCTCTCTGCACAATTATTGCCCCCGCAAGTTTTTAAGGTAGGTCTTTAAGTGGTTCAGTTGTTGTGATGAGAAGTTGTTTGAATTCACTCTTACTAAATCATGTCTCCTCTCACAGTGACCTTCTTTCTCGTTCTAGGAATCTGTCCCTGAGGGAATATCATTCTGGAGACCCTGCTCTCAAAACACTTTATGAGGCAAAGTATGGGCAATATTATCAAGCCTGGTAACACAGTGTTCCAACAATATCCTGTATTTTGGGAAAGGGACCCGACTTACTGTTTTAGGTAAGTACTTCTTCAACCATAACTTGAAATATTGAATAATCATTCCCTCATTCCTGGGAACTGTAGTTCTGTCAGGGATAGGGAATATTGCTCAGCACCCTCATGAAACTACAATTATTTGGAGGAAAGCATGGCAGCTGAACTTCCACGAGACCAAACTGTTTGTGTGTAGTTTAGACCCTTTCTGTCTGAAGACATCCCCTCTTCCTAGACCACTATTGGGCAAACAACATTCCCTTCAGTTTGTTCTCTAGAGCCTTAAGTTTAAACAAATCATCTCACTCCTGGGCATATGAGATTATTTTCCAAAGCTACATATTTGATTCTTTAGACTGCAGAATATATACTTCGGTATGCACCCTTCCCCCTTTCAAACTGTCTTTTAAAAAAGCGATAATACTAAATAAGGAGAGAAGCATTATACATAAAATAGGAGTTGTGGAATGTCTTGGCTTAAAATATAAATAGAACAAACAGGTTTTACAAGCAAGGAAGAGCCCTGTGACTTTCTTGGTTCAGACTGCAGTGCAATTAAATGCAGGTATATAGGGGAACCAAGAAAGAAAAAGTTTGCAGAGTGGAGCTAAAGGGGCATGCCACAGAAAAGGCGGCAGCAGTCCTGTCTGGCACCTTTCCCTACAGCTGACCTTTGCTACTTGGCCACACATCCTAAATCTCCCAACTGAAGATAACTTTTTGTGCATCTGCCAGAGGCAGGCTCTGATCTGTGAAAGCACACGATACACCATAAATCTATTAGTCTTTAAAGTGCCACCACGAGACTGGCTTTGCTACAGTAAAATCTAACATGCAGATGCCCCTTTGGGACTTGGTTGATCCATAGGTAGGTTTGCTAGATATCTTCCCCACTTCTTGGAGAAACAGAGGGAGGTCAAGATGAAATTCGATGAGATGAAATGGGTCTGGAGACAGGGCAGGGTGGAGAGAAATATTCTGGAGGTTTCCCCACCTAAAGATAAGAAGTCCCATCATTTTCTGAAAACACTGTTGACGTGGTTTTGTTTTTATCTTTGCCGTATGAGATAAGTCACTTGTGAGCTCCTAAATCACCCTGTCTTGACCAGAGATAACTTCTCTGGGAAATTTATTCTTGTTGCTCTGTTTAACACTGTGTCAAACTCTCCACTGAACTTTGGCCAAGGAACCAGGCTGACGGTTCTAGGTGAGTTGTTTTTTTTTAATCTCCCTGAGAAAATTCTGTTTGTTAGTAGAAAGCAGCACAATCTCCAGGAAAGGTTTTCTGTGTGCAAGCCCAATTAAAATCCCCTGCTCAAGAGAAGAGTTATGTTTGTTTTGGAGAACATCCAAAGAGCTGTGTCCCAAGACTACAATCGTATCCCAATTAGTAAGAAGCTAAAAACGTGCCCCTCTCCCAAATGCAGAGAATAAGCAGAGTTATAGAATTGTAGAGTTGGAAGGGATCCCTTTGGTCATCTAGTCCAACCCCCTGCAATGCAGGATTTTTTTTTTACCCAGGGTAGGGCTTGAACCCTTGACCCTGAGATTAAGAAGTCTCATGATCTACCAAGTGAGCTATTGATATGCTCAAGATTTAACCTAAAAATGGGGGTAGGAAGGAAGAGGCATCTTAATCTGAATCAAACAATGAAAATCCTGGACATGCGTTAACCATAGAGGCTGCAATTTCATTCTGCAAGGATCATGGTCAGGAAACAGAGTTGTACCAGAGGAAATTAGGACATGCCTTCCCACCGCTTGTTCATTTTTTGGCTGGCAATTGTTGGGCCAGGCAGGCCAGAAAAAGGCGAGAGAAAGGCAGTATCTATGTTAGAAAACGCCATTGTTTTTAGGTGATGGCTTTTTCACTGTGTACTCTGAAGCTTACTTTGGGAAGGGCACTCGACTCACAGTTCTTGGTAAGAAAATCCATGGTGAATTGTTTCATTTTTTGTATTGGAATTGGCTAATTGTGACAGAGGTTTGTAAAAGCAAAGGGGTCTGGGATGTACCTTTAGGAGGGAAAAAGTGAGTCTTATAGAGCAAAAAATACGGTAGGTCCTTTTTAAACTGTTCCCTAAAATGAAATGGGGATGTTGTGAATCAGCACACCTACCAAGAAAATTTGTTAGTCATCAAAACTTATTTTGGATTCCCCTGAGCAGCAATAGATGTTTTTGCCTTAGGAGCAATCTCCAAATTCACTGGCAATTTTGCTCCAGGAGAAGTTTGGGGATTACTTAGGTTGGTGTGCCTACAGAAGGAGAGAAAGAGTTTCAGCTTATCTTATTCACACTTATTTGCCCCCCTTCCAAACTCCACAGGTGTTTTGCCTGAGGAAGAACTCTTAAATTCCACCTCTGTTTGAAGCAAAATGTCTGTGGCAAGTCTCCAGCGAACCATTTCAGTGCAGGAACAGACTGGCTAAATAATTAGTAGGGACGTACAAGGGAGGTCTTTTCATTCTCTGCAAGGAGTAACTCTTCACATCTGTGCATCACTCGGTGTCTTAGCACCTGATTACTGAAGGCTGGATGTGATAAAGCGAGGGAAATTATTGAACTACAGTTCCCATCAGCAGCAGTGAGCTTGGACAGTGGTCAGAAATGATGGGATTTGTAGTCTGGCAACATTTGGAGGGCTAAATGTTCCCCACCCGTGTGATAAAGGTGAAACTAAACCCAAGTTGTGCTGATTTTTCTATAAAGCTGGGGGAGGTTTAAAGAAAGGGAGGAGGGGGCTTGAATCCTTCCTTTGTGCATGCTCTCTCCACGAAACTGCTTCTCTTTGGCTGCCCCCCCCCCAAAGGGATTACTTCCATTCATGAAGCTCCACTGGGAGAAATGTTGCTGGAGGGAAGTGATTTCAGAGACAAAATGGAAGTGTGGGAAAAAGCTCTGGATGGAAGTTTCCATTCCTGCCTGCCAAACCATGCTTTATATCAGGGTTTCCCAAACCTTCCAGCTGTTTTTGGACTACAGTTCCCATCATCCCTGACCACAAGCCCTGCTAGCTAGGGACAATGGGAGTTGTAGTCCAACTACAGTTTTATACCATACCTTCACCCACCTCTCCCTGCTTTATGGAGACTTTGGGTGGTCAGATGCATTGCCCAAAGGGATGACAAAAAGAGGAGGCCAACTTGCTTGGAATTTTATATGTATAGATGCAAATTATAAAATAAGTTTGCATAATTGGGCAGCCCTCAGGTAGAAGACACCTTCAGACACAGGACTGTCCTCCAACAGCCCTGAAAATAGACTATTGGTCACCCTAGAAGGAATCGGTGGCGACCCATTTCATGGATCTCTGCTGATGTCTCATCAACCTTGGCTCTGAATTTGTGAGATAGCTTCACTGAGAAGGATTGCGTGTGAATTCGTGTGAGCATTCTATGAGATAGAATGAAAGGGTGTGAAAACCTGTCTGGGGGTGTTAGGTCCTTCAAGTCCCATCCACACACATGCAAATTATCACAATCCTAATGTAGTTACAGATAGGTAGCCGTGTTGGTCTGCCATAGTCAAAACAAAAATTTTTTTTTTCTTTCCAGTAGCACCTTAAAGACCAACTAAGTTAGTTCTTGGTATGAGCTTTCGTGTGCATGCACACTTGGTATCTGACGAAGTGTGCATGCACACGAAAGCTCATACCAAGAACTAACTTAGTTGGTCTTTAAGGTGCTACTGGAAAGAAAAAAATCAATCCTAATGTAGTAGCAGATTCCATGCTCAGAGAGCATGCAGGTGACATTCTCAGCTCATCTATCGTTGTCCTGGAGCCTCCAAGGAATTAAAGGGCAGAGGGGGAGGGGGAGAGACGTTGTCAAGAAACAGATGCCTTAGATAAAGTGTGCTCTGCAATTAATTCCTGTGACAGATCAGGAGGAAACAAATGTCTCTGCCTTCCAACAGAAAGCCTCATTTCTTTTCATGTCTTATCAGCATTGGGTAACTTATGAAGTAGTGGCAGAGAGGAGGAACTTTGACAGAGCAGCTTTCCAACTGTAGCAGACAGAGGATTACCTTGTGGGGAATCAAAGTAGGGTTATTTCATGAGGTAGTTGGCTGTGCAAACACTGATCCATTACACTTTGGAGCAGGGACCAGGCTGACGGTATTAGGTAAGAAGATGAACCTTCTCACGAACCTCCGTACTGAAAAAATGGTAAATCTAACATTCTTTTGAGTTCCACGTTGCTATCTTAACAAAACTAGATATATATTGTGTGGCACAAACTGGCTGACATGCGAGAAACCTTCTCCTCCTAACAAGCAATTTGGCTCCAAACACTGACTCCATAGCTGTCCCAGACAGAAAAGAGAGCTTTGTTAAACAAAAATAAATAAATTAGGAATTGGTTTGCCCAAAACTGTACTGAGGGGTCAAAGGTGGTTGTTGTTGTTGTTTAGTCGTTTAGTCGTTTCCGACTCTTCAGAACCAGGCAGAGGGCCTTCTCGGTAGTGGCGCCTGCCCTGTGGAACGCTTTCCCATCAGATATCAAAGAGATAAACAACTACCAGACATTCAGAAGACATCTTAAGGCAGCCCTGTTCAGGGAAGCTTTTAATGTGTGACATCTTAGTTTATTTTTCGTCTTTGTGGAAGCCGCCCAGAGTGGCTGGGGAAACCCAGCCAGATGGGCGTGGTACAAATAAATTATTATTATTATTATTATTATTATTATTATTATTATTATTATTATTCGTGATCCCATGGATCAGAGCATGCCAGGCACTCCTGTCTTCCACTGCCTCCCGCAGTTCGGTCAAACTCATGTTGGTAGCTTCGAGAACACTGTCCAACCATCTTGTCCTCTGTCGTCCCCTTCTCCTTGTGCCCTCCATCTTTCCCAAAATCAGGGTCTTTTCCAGGGAGTCTTCTCTTCTCATGAGGTGGCCAAAGTATTGGAGCCTCAGCTTCACGATCTGTCCTTCCAATGAGCACTCGGCTGATTTCCTTCAGAATGGAGAGGTTTGATCTTCTTGCAGTCCATGGGACTCTCAAGAGTCTCCTCCAGCACCATAATTCAAAAGCATCAATTCTTCGGCGATCAGCCTTCTTTATGGTCCAGCTCTCACTTCCATACATCGGGCTCAAAGGTAGCCACAGGCAATCCATTGCACATTCAATCTGAAAGCTGACAAAGAAGGAGAGTGCAAAAGGCCAATCTCTTAAAGCCCGGGGGGAGAGAAGACAGAGACAGAAGCAGGAAATATAAATGTGTTAGCTAGACTGATGTGTCATAGAAACATAGAGATGGAAGGGGCCGTGAGGTCCTCTAGTCCACCCCCTGCAATGCAGGAATCCGTTTGCCCAACGTGGGTTTCGAACCCATGACCCTGAAATTAAGAGCCTCACGATCTGCCATCTGCTGCAAACAGCAGAGGTTGAATGTGATCAGAATCTGCACATTTTGCAGAAGCCCTCCAAATCTACAT
This sequence comes from Podarcis filfolensis, assembly GCF_964270895.1. Lineage (NCBI taxonomy): Eukaryota > Metazoa > Chordata > Lepidosauria > Squamata > Lacertidae > Podarcis > Podarcis filfolensis. The sequence continues at coordinate 32,390,842 of NC_139621.1, read as the reverse complement.
AAACAAGGCAGTTGTTGATATAATACATTAGGAGTAAATAGCATGATCATGGTATTTAGAAATACAAGCACTGGAAAGATGGGAATTGTGGCTGCCCACACCTGCGACCAGCTGGTACGTGGGTTACATTTGACCATGCTTGTGTATATAACAGGACAGTTGTCTCTCAACCTAGTGCCATCCAGATGTTCTGCGCTCTAGCAGCTATTCACCCTGGCCAGCATGTCCAGTAGGCATGATGGGAGCTGTAGTCCCAAACATCTGGAGGGCAGAAGGTTGGGAAAGCCTAGACCATGGTTAGGCAAACTAAGGACCGGGGGCCGGATCCAGCCCAATCGCCTTATAAATCCATCCCACGGACGGTCCGGGAATCAGCATGTTTTTACATGAGTAGAATGTGTGCTTTTATTTAAAATGCATCTCTGGGTTATTTGTGGGGCATAGGAATCCATTCATTCCCCCCCCCCAAAAAAAATACAGTCCGCCCCCCCCACAAGGTCTGAGGGGCAGTGGACTGGCCCCCAGCTGAAAAAGTTTGCTGACCCCTGGTCTAGACAACACTGGTCTGTCTGGACGATACATAGTCTAATCTAGGGCAAGGCAACTTCCTATCTTCCAGGAGTATCTGGGAAGCTATGGAGCAAGTTTGGGGAACCTGTGGCTTGCAGATGTTGCTGTGTTTGTTAGACCAGAGGCTTTTCCCAACAGCAGGCAGGCAGCCAGATAAAAAGTTAAGGGCAAAGTGGTTGCCTGAGCAGGTGGTGTTCTCTTCAAGAGACCTTCCTTAATCTTTGAGGAGAGATATTCCCTCTTTGGTGATAACGGTTTCACACTGTGTTACAATAACCCTCTGAGCTTTGGCCAAGGAACTCGACTGACTGTTTTAGGTAAGCAGAAGGGGTTGGCAATGTGGGGGGTGGAATTAAAATAATGGCTCATTTTAAGGGCTGCAAAAGTGCTTCAGAAATCTGCTCACATTTAACGTTTTACTGTATATGGTAAATTTTACAGGAGTGACAATTCTGCGAGGTACGGCAATGTCATCGTCTGATTATTTTATTTCCACTCTAGTTCTTTCTCATTGCTTGCCCTCCTCCATTTTCTCCCCACAACAGCCTTGTGAGGTAGACTAGACCGAGGGGGAGAGAGCGTCTGAGCCAAGGCCCCTCCAATGAGTTTCATGGCTGAGTCCAAGGTGGGCACTCTAACCACTAGAGCACACTGCCTTTCATTTATTGGTTCTCATCATCTTAACGGTACCTGAGAAAATGGAAAGGTGTGTGTGTGTCTTGTGCTTCTTCTGGGATTTCCCAAATCTCTGTTTATTGAGCCCTTGAGGAGCTTATAAAGTTGCCGTTGTCCCCAAACCGAATTCCCATAAGTTTAAGTGAAAGAAAGTAAAGAAAGAATTGTTTTAGAAGTGAAACTCCACATTCTTTCCCACCGCCTAGGCTCCTTTTGACCTTTTGACTTCTAGGTCTTTTTTCACCCTCTGTCCCAGATGGTCAATTTCAAGCACTTTGGGAAACTCCACCGACCTAGTTCCAACCTCAGTTTATTAGCACGTCTGGCTTCACCAGACTCTGGGAGGCAAACGCCTAATGTAGAGCCAAGCACACAAATTATAGCAGGCAAAGCCTTAAGCTGTGGGAATAAGGGGAGGCAACTCAGGTGTGGGAACAGGCATAACAAACACACAAACCTCTCCCTGTCCTCACCTGTGTGATGTTGGGAGGCTAAGTGCCTTTAGCTCTTTAGTAAAGGTTTGCCTACAGGAACGTGATGCCGTGTTCCGCTGAAAAGCTGTATTTCGGACAAGGAACGCGGCTCACTGTACTAGGTAAGAAACACATGAAGGGTGGGCGCAAGGAAGTCTTGCCACAGGGCTGGCAGAACGAGAGAAAGCAGAAGCAAATAAATTAAAAATGTGTTTGTGCAATTGATGCAAACCTCAGCTGAACTAATCTACAGAATCCAGGGAAGCCATAAATGATTTGGGCAAAGGTTTGTGGTTTTTTGTTTTGCATTGTAACATTTAAAAAGCACACTTTGGGGGGAATTGCTGAGGGATTCTAGTCAGAAACACTAATGTTTTTGAAGATGAGTGTTGTTGTTGTTTAGTCGTTTAGTCATGTCTGACTCTTCATGACCAGCATGACTAGAGCACGCCAGGCACTCCTGTCTTCCACTGCCTCTCGCAATTTGGTCAAACTCATGCTGGTAGCTTCAAGAACACTGTCCAACCATCTCGTCCTCTGTCGTCCCCTTCTCCTTGTGCCCTCCATCTTTCCCAACATCAGGGTCTTTTCCAGGGAGTCTTCTCTTCTCATGAGGTGGCCAAAGTATTGGAGCCTCAGCTTCAGGATCTGTCCTTCCAGTGAGCACTCAGGGCTGATTTCCTTAAGAATGGAGAGGTTTGATCTTCTTGCAGTCCGTGGGACTCTCAAGAGTCTCCTCCAGCACCATAATTCAAAAGCATCAATTCTTTGGTGAATGTTGGGATTGGCTGGCATTTTGGGTTCTCTTGGTGGGTGGAATGGTATGCAAGAAACTTGCTGGAGGTTGCAAGGCATGTAGGACTGTATAATTAGCACCCAGTTCCTTTAACTGGTCCCACTGATTTCACTAGGAAGGACTGATGCACATGGTTAACTTTTCTGCTGAATCTTAAAGGGGCCACTCAGCTCTTTGTGTGTGAAAGTAAAACGCTGGCATCTCTAAGATATCCAGGTTGAGTGTCAGAATATCTACTCTTAAAAGGAACCAAGGAGGCAGCAGGCAGGGGGCACAGAGGAACTAAAATAGCAAAATGCATGGTGGCCACAATTCAAAGTACAATACAAACCCATTCAGGAAAAAGGTCCCTTGTGAGAATAACAACAATAATCAAAATTATTATAGCTTACAGTTATAAAGCACCCATGAGTTCATGGCTGATGTGGGATTTGAACCAGGGATTGCATGGATTTGAACCTGAGAAAACATTGACTTAAAAAAAAACACCATGAACTCTACAAAAAAAAAAAAATCAGGAGAGGGCAAAGCAGCACTTTATCTTGTGCCTTGGCTGAGCTCTGGGATCTGGTTTTGCGTTCAGGACTTTACTCTGGTGGATATGAAGAAAGGACAAAGAAAAATGGGCAGAATTAGGGCCAAGTGAGATGTGGTGTTAAGGATATCTCTGCATTTAACATGCAAGCATTTAAAAATACAGGCAGCAGCAGCAGCAGCTGGGAGAAAATGATAATTACTGGGATTGCAGCAGCGGTAGGTGGGTGGAAATTAACCATTTCCTCCACTCCTGCAGTCCTGGAGGGACCACACTGGCACACAGCTCACCACAGCTGCTATGATCTGGCAGGGAACAGGGCTCCTTGAGGAGAGCCATTTAACCATGAATGCATAACCGTTTAACTTCTAGTTTCAGGCTCAACAGCTATCATTTTATAGCCTTCCTTTCTTGCCAGAAGCTCAATGTGGTATACATGATTCTCCCACAACCCCATTTTATCCTCACAGCACCCTGTGAGTTAAGGTTAGGCAGAGAGACTGAGATGGGTCCAAGGTCGTCCAGTGGGTTCAAAGTGGCCGAGTAAGGATTTGAACCCTGGTCTCCCAGGTCCTTGTCGAGCAACAATCTAACCACGACACCTCACTGGATTTCTACACCACACCGGTCGTAGTTTCTGGAGGAGGAAAACTAGTTGTAGGGTCAACGGCTACTTCTGGAGTTCCACATTGGCCTAGTTCTCAAGGTGGTAAAAAAATATATGGATGCCCTATTTCATATTGCAGGTAAGGACTCACACAACTGAATTTCTTTGACTTGAAACTTTTCATGTTTCGGGTTTAAGAGTTTTTGTAGCCCTGATTTCTGTCTGAAAAAAATGTGTTTCCACCTTCACCAGAGCAGGCTTCAGTGATGAGAGCCCCTCACCCCCAGTCTAAAAGTGGTATACCCCAGACACACGTTTGCTACCTAAGAGGTAGGTCAAAGGACTTCAGTGGTACCTCGGGTTACAGGCGCTTCAGGTTACAGACTCCACTAACCCAGAAATAGTACCTCGGGTTAAGAGCTTTGCTTCAGGATGAGAACAGAAATTGCGTGGCAGCGGCAGTGGGAGGCCCCATTAGCTAAAGTGGCACCTCAAGTTAAGAACAGTTTCAGGTTAAGAACGGACCTCCAGAACGAATTAAGTTCTTAACCCGAGGTACCACTTTACAGTCATTGTTGACCATGAAACTTTACCTCCTCCAGAACTACTTGTTTTCACTGAAAATCCTTTTGACAACTGGAGAGGATAGTGGTAGATACAGATCAGCCCTAAAGAGGACTGCTGGTGTGGCAATTCTCACAACCACAACTAGGGAAAGGAGAATATATCCATTTTTGTTTCACTCCATTTGCCATTTTTACACTTAGATTCAGGTTCCCACATCAGTTTCTTTCTTTTTAAAGCCCTCACGAAAATTCACCAGAATTGTAATGTTAATATATACATTTTTGCAAAGCAAGTTTCCCCACTATAATGCATATTTGTAGAGTGCTTTTGCAAATATATGCATTTTATGCACATGTTATCCTAGCCTTTTTGTACATATTACTCTGCTGGAGAACTGCATTTTACACTCACTGGGAAGCAAGAGCGGGAGATCAATGTAACCAACTTTTTAAAACTGAAGACTGGAAATCCTTTATGGAACATTTGAGAAAGAACTATACTGAAATTAAATGGCTGGCAGAGTTTGAATGATGAGTAGCAGATTGAGAATGACAACAAATGGAATAGAGAAAATGTGTATTAGATATAGTTTGACATTTAATTAAAAAGAGAGAGATGCATTTCAAAATTCGGGGAAGCTCAAAATTCAAAGGATGGTTATGCTTTGGTTCACATCTTCTTTCAGAAAGTTTGGTAGTTACAGATAGGTAGCCGTGTTGGTCTGCCATAGTCAAAACAAAAAATTTTTTTTTCTTCCAGTAGCACCTTAAAGACCAACTAAGTTAGTTCTTGGTATGAGCTTTCGTGTGCATGCACACTTCTTCAGATACACTGAAACAGAATACACTGAAAGTTTCTTCAGATACACTGAAAGTTTGGTAGGTTTGCCTTTAAATGTGAACTGAATTGAACTCCCCCCATCCCCATCCCTAGTCACAGCCACCATCTCACTTAAAACCCACTCCTCCAGAGTTGACAATTCAGGGGACCAGTAGGTGCCCCCTCCCCACTTAAGGGTTCAGATGTGGTCCTGGGGTCTCCACTTGTCTCCCCCTTTTCCAATTCTCCAGCTATCCAAAACATCTTTAAGTAAAGCCCAAATAGTCTGCTGTAGAAATGCAGTTTGAGTGTGAACTTGCATGGCAAAGATATATCTAAACGACAGTTTGGTGCAGTGCTTTTTTTCTTAAAAACAATGTTTGGGGTACTCTCATTTTGACTCAAGAAAAAAAATCACAATTTTATAGTTCAGATTGGGGGGGGAATACAGTAAATGGACAAAAGTACAAAGATTCACAAAATGTTTAGGGGTCTGCGTCCCCCCAGGAAAAAAGCACTGGTTTGCTGCCTAGAGAAGACGACAAATGATTATCGTAGTGCCTTGTACCTCTGTGCTCTGCATATGAACTTCACTTTGGAAGTGGAACCAGACTCACTGTCTTAGGTACGGTCTTGGCTGTAAGTTGGTGGTTCTGGTGGAACTTTTGCCTGTTTGTATGTGCAGAGGGCAGGGGTATAAGGTTTGGACTTTATACTAATATTCTGTGTCCCATTTCAAGTCCTACTGAAATAAGGTGAATTTCTTAGTAACCATTCATAGGCACATGAATCTAGCCGGAGACTGATTAGAGCACCTGATTCTTTTCAGAGCACCGGCTAGTAGTTTGAAAGAGGGACTGGTGCTTGTGATGTGTGTGCTCATCTAACTTTTGCCTCTAACACAATTTGCTGGGTTTTAAAAGCTTGTCTTGAATATTTGCAGGTTCTGTTTCACCAGAGGCAATTACGAGATGGGTGGGGAGGAGGAAATTCTTTTTCCACAATGATTTTAGGAGCAAGAAAAATGGAGAAAATGTGGACTAAAGTCATGTATTTCTTATCTCCCCCATCCCTCCCCTCTCTCTCGTACACAATTATTTTTATGGCTCAAAAATGGCAAAACTGGGAATTTTGGTAACTCTGAATCCATTCCATGAAATATTTTACCTCTCACACAAATAGGAGCTCTGTTCTCCTCCCCTTCAATAATAGATGAAGCTTTTTAATATTAGCAAAATTAGTCTTTGAAATGGACAGTGTTATGACTAGGTCCACATAGGCACGCACACACACATAGACAAGCTTGTGAATTGGTGCAAATGAGTTTTCAGCTCCACATTGCATTGTATTCTTGCTTTTTAACTTGGCAAAGTATGGATGGTCTGCTCATTCCTGGCACCGGGGCGGGTAGCATTATTGCAACCATAACCATATTGGTAGGATCTAGTCAGCAAACTTTTTCAGCAGAGGGCCAGTCCACTGTCCCTCAGACCTTGCGGGAGGCCGGACTATATTTTGTAAAAAATAAATAAATGAATTAATTCCTATGCCCCACACATAACCCAGAGGTGCATTTTAAATAAAAGGACACATTCTACTCATGTAAAAACAGGCTGATTCCTGGACCGCCCGCGGGCTGGATTGAGAAGGCGATTGGGCCGGATCCAGCCCCCGGGCCTTAGTTTGCCTACCCATGACACTTCATTTGAAAGATTTAAGCTATCCAACCCGGAACTGCAAACAAGCTCATCATTTAGAGCAAGGTTTCCCAAACTTGGGTCTCCAGCTGTTTTTGGACTACAGTTCCCATCATCCCTGACCACTGGTCCTGCTAGCTAGGGATGATGGGAGTTGTAGTCCAAAAACAGCTGGAGACCGAAGTTTGGGAAATCCTGATTTAGAGCCTTTTCCTCCTTTAAACATATGCACACTCAGTTGGGTGTAAGTTCCACTGAGCTAAATGGGATTTACTTCTGAGTAAACGTGCATAGCATTGTGCTGCACATTTCCTACGTAGTCATTTCTGGATTTAGAGAGAACACAATACAAATAATAATAATGCTGGCCATTATTTGTCTACAGAACACCTTTAAAAACACACGCACCACATACTCGGATTAGCTCTTTGCTGTCTCCAGAAGTGTGGAAAGCCCTTAGCTCAAAGTTCATCCTCCTGGCATAACCAGTTAAAAGGACCTCAGGGGTCTGGGTTAGGAGGAGAGGCTCTGCCTGAGTTCTTTAGTAGCTCTAATGGGCTAGATGGAACCAAGTTTGTGTGGCCACAATTTCCCCCTTCAAAGAATATGGCCAAGCTCTATCCATAATGTATGCTCTACATATTGAAAGTAGGCGCTGATCCTCCAACAATAATTAAATAATAATAATTTATTTATACCCCACCCATCTGGCTGAGTTTCCCCAGCCACTCTGGGCAGCTTCCAATCAAGTGTTAAAAACAATTCAGCATTAAATATTAAAAACTTCCCTAAACAGGGCTGCCTTCAGATGTCTTTTAAAAAGAAGATAGCTGCTTATTTCCTTCACATCTGAAGGGAGGGCGTTCCACAGGGCGGGTGCCACTACTGAGAAGGCCCTCTGTCTGGTTCCCTGTAACCTCACTTCTCGCAATGAGGGAACCACCAGAAGGCCCTCGGTGCTGGACCTCAGTGTCCGGGCTGAACGATGGGGGTGGAGACACTCCTTCAGGTATACAGGACCGAGGCCGTTTAGGGTTTTATAGGTCAGCACCAACACTTTGAATTGTGCTCGGAAACGTACTGGGAGCCAATGCAGATCTCTCAGGACCGATGTTATGTGGTCCCGGCAGCCACTCCCAGTCACCAGTCTAGCTGCCGTATTCTGGATTAACTGCAGTTTCCGGGTCACCTTCAAAGGTAGCCCCCACACAGAGCGCATTGCAGTAGTCCAAGCGGGAGATAACTAGAGCATGCACCACTCTGGCAAGACAGTCCGCAGGCAGGTAGGGTCTCAGCCTGCATACCAGATGGAGCTGGTAGACAGCTGCCCTGGACACAAAATTAACCTGTGCCTCCATGGACAGCTGTGAGTCCAAAATGACTCCCAGGCTGTGCACCTGGTCCTTCATGGGCACGGTTACCCCATTCAGGACCAGGGAGTCCCCCACACCTGCCCGCCCCCTGTCCCCCAAAAACAGTACTTCAGTCTTGTCAGGATTCAACCTTGTACAGCAGGTAGGGACAGAATTCAATAGAAGCCCTGACTCGGGATTCAGACACAAGTCTTGTATGCAGGAAGATTGTAAGAGCCATTTCATACATTATGGTTAGCCACGAACGGGGACTCAACAGGAAGCTGCAGTAAACCCAAACTCTTGTGAATATGATATTCATGTGATTGGTTGCAAGCTCAAGCTGCCCTCTCTCCAGTCCCCATGCCCTCTGCATGTAGATTACCCACAGAAATGATGCCATTTGAATAGGGCTTCCTAGAATTCCAATTCACTCATGCATCTCCACTTCTCCTTAGTAGGGTTGGAATGGATCTGTCCATTTTGGTTCTCTCAGATTCTCATTTTTCCAACCGTAAATTCAGCTCTCCGTACTTCTGCAGCAATCTCTGTCTTGTCGTTTTTAATCATCCTGAAAATTTGTCAGCGTTTTAGTGTGAATTCCTCCTAATAATCACATTTTTTTGTGTATGCAATTCCATGTAATATACGTGTTTTTTGCATGTTACTTTCATTAATATATGCATTTCCATGCACACTTTATGTTAGTATTTTTGCACAGATCGCTAGGCTGAAGAGCTGCATTGCAGAATTCAGAGAAGTGTGGGTTTTGAAGGCTGGTGTATGTTTTAATTCACATCATGCTTCAGAAAGTGTGAATTTGGTAGGTTCGCCTTTAAATGCAAACTTAATTGAATTTCACCCCCAATCCCTACCTCTTGATCCTCTCATTACTTGATTCCTCAACGCACGGTAATTAGCAGCTGACTTTGTGAACTCACACCATTAAAAAGTGCTGTGTTTCATAGAGTTGGGCGATAAATTCTATGCAGCTTGCATTTGAAGGCAATTCTACCCACTTTGCTCTTTCTGAAAATATGAGAACTGAAACTTTTGAAATTTGTCCTTCTCCGAATTTTGCAATGCAGCTCTTCAGCCAAGTGAAGTGTGCCCAAAAACACAGATAAAAACAATATACAACCATCCATTCTATTAAGGGAAAGATTTGTGTAGCAGGCAAAAATGTGTACACTGGTGAGGCTCGCCAACCTCCCGCAAAAGCAAAAATTTGATCTTTTGCTGTTAGGCAAAGATCAGAAGATGACCTGGATAGTCGCCAGATTCTGTGTACAAATCTGTAGGCGCAGACCATCACCCAACTCAAAATAGTCCAGCATGAAAATCCCCAAACTCGGTTCCATGGGTGACTCTGAGTCAACTCCTTGGGATAGTTTATTGTTGTACATTGTTTCTAAATTTATTGTTGTACATTGTTTTAATTGTCTGTTTTAACCATATTTGCACATCAGTTTCTAATGTTGTGAGTGTCCTCTATTTCAGAAGCTTCTACTCTGCAGCCTCTTATAGTTGTTTTAACTGCTAGTCTTTTAGTTCTTATGCTCTTACAGTTGTCTTAAATGTGTGTTTTTATTTGTTTTTAGTTCTTATCTGTTTTAATTATCAGTTTTTACCCATCCATTATCCGTGTTTAATCTAGTATTTTATTCAGATGTTTTATCCAATGCTTGTTTCTTTGTCCTTATTTGCTCTAACAATTATCGGTTAAAAAAAACTATTTTATTTATAGGTTTTTTGCTTTTTGTTTGGTTTTTTTGGTTTTTATCCCAATCTGTGACTGTAATAAAGTTCATTCAGTTCACATGTGTCAATTTAGAGTTGGAATTTTTTATGCTTACTTTAAAATAAATCGCAAACGGATGCCGAAATGTGGAGAAGTTAACGTAAGATTGGAAAAATGGGGAAACTGGGGACGCCACCATGGACCGATTTGCACATCCCTAGTTTCAAGTGACATCAAGGGAGAAGTGAAATCCACAATGGCCTGTTCGTACGTGCAAGTTGAAAGTGATGTCGTCAAGTGGCAAAATAGCCAGCCGAAGGTCAAGGAGGTATATCATCTCTGTATACCATGTGCTTGTTCCTTTCTCTTCCAGGAGTCGACCAAGATGTCAGCCCCCCTCAAGTGACCATATTTGCCCCGCCCAGGCAGGAGGTCGACGAAAAGGAGAAAGCCACCATTGTGTGTTTAGTCACCGATTTCTTCCCAGATCATGTCGCCCTGAGCTGGACCGTGAATAACGAGAAGAGAACGGCGGGGGTAAAGACAGAGGACCCAGTATATGACAACACCATGAAGCGCTATTCAATGACCAGCCGTTTAAGAATCACCAAGGAAGAGTGGCAGAATTCAGATAATAAGTTTGTGTGCAGAGTCACTTTCCACGGTACAGAAGGATCCACAGACTATGAGGATGACATAAATGGTGCAGGTAAGTGAAAAGCAGGTTAGCAAAGACTGCCCTAAAGACTAGGGAGCTCAGATTCCCAGGAAGGTGAAATCTACCACAAGCCACCACATTCTCTATGCATTCCTGTAGTTTTGCACCATACACAGTCCTGGTCACATTTTTTTTAAAGTTTTATTTACAGTGGTACCTCTGGTTAAGTACTTAATTCGTTCCAGAGGTCTGTTCTTAACCTGAAACTATTCTTAACCTGAAGCACCACTTTAGCTAATGGGGCCTCCTGCTGCTGCCGCGCCACCGGAACACGATTTCTGTTCTCATCCTGAAGCAAAGTTCTTAACCTGAAGCGCTATTTCTGGGTTAGCGGAGTCTGTAACCTGAAGAATATGTAACCTGAAGCGTATGTAACCTGAGGTACCACTGTACATGGGCAAAATGCTCCCAGATCCATTTGACTGCAAACCATTCCTCATCTCTAATACATTTTCCTAGTAATGTGTTCTATCATATTCAAACATTTGTTGATGAACTCCTTTCATTGCATTTGTCTTATTCTACCAACTGATCCTCAATGGATTTCCAAATAGCATGTAGTTTCCCTAAATGTGCTCAAGAAATTGTGGCTGTTTTCACACCTAGCCAAATCTTCTGATGCCAATATTCAAGGAAGAGTCTATTCCTGCTTTTTGCAAGGGGGGGGGGGACAAAGATCATTTTGCTGTCAATATATTGCTCATTATTTTCTCCCCCCCTTTTTTTTTACACACAACCTCTGGGGACATTCAGGAGAAGTGCATGCACATTTGGGTTTCTAAAGCCTTGCTTTGGAACTATTACCCCCCCCACCCTCACCCCCACATACCCACCTGTCACTTTCCCTGTCTACTTTCAGTTTTTCCAGCTCTAAGGATAGCTAATGTGTCTTCTCCCCCTTCTGCTTTCAGATTGTGGTGGCGGTAGCGAGGCTGCAAGAGGTAAACCCAAATTACCTTGTGCTTTCAATGCTGGAATTTCACTGGAAATAAAAACACAAGAAACCTCCCTTATACTGAGCCAGACCATTGACTCACCTAGCTCAGTTTGTCAGCACTGGCTGGCAGCAACCGTACAGGATTTCTACAAAGGTCTCTCACAGCCCTACCTAGAGATGCCAAGGTTTGAACCTTGGGAGATTTGTATCAGATGCCCTACCAGTGAGCTAGAGCTCTTCTGCCAACCAGTCTTCTACCTAACAGCGCTTGCAATAAACATGGTCGGAATTAAGTCCCGTTGATTTCAGTGTACACAGCTTCCTGTTTAGGGAGGATGACGATCTGTACATGAAGACAGGAGGTTACCTGTGTAGGTTTGATTACTTCTGAGTTCAGTGTGACTGGGCAGCAGGGGGACCTCTTGGTTCTGCTCCAAAACGTTTTGGCACAGCCAGTCTGAAATATACTCAGAGTCGAGAGTGGATTTCATGCTCTTTATTCAGCTCATAGTGGTGAGGAGGAATGACAGTCCCCCCCCCAAATATCTGCTTTATATACATTATTTACACAATGGGCTGCATGTGATTGGCTAATTCCAGGATTCTCCTGTGGCCAATCAGGTTGTGGATTCACTTCCACCTGGAGCTCGATTGGGTGCCTCCTGTGGACCAAACAGACTGCTGCATTTTGGATCCTATTGTTCTAGGACCAATCAGACTGCTACATTTTGGATCCTATTCAACTCAGTACATAACACAGTCCATGATAAACATAATCTCACCTACTGATAGCCTCCAGGGCACCCATACAGGTGTGTCATCATCCTGGGCTTCCAACATGGTGAAGGGAAAGCAATATTGCTACCCCAACCACCAGCAGAGCAGATGAAGGCAACTGTAGATTGCCTGTAGCTCTCATTGCATGGCCTCCAGCACCGCAAGAGAAGAATAATAGCCCCATCCTTCAGGAATAAGCAGGGAAGGCAGGTGTAGCAAGGCTTGAGGATGTTCCAAGCTGTCCTCTGTAGACCTCCCCTGCTGTTTCCAAAATGGCCCTAGAACCTGCAAGAAAGCACCCGCTCCCGTCTTATTCAGAAGGCTTTGACCCCAGTCTGAACCCTTGGTTTTGACCCTGATCCTGGATGGGTACAATATTAGCGCAGCAACTGTAGATAGGCAGATGCCTGCATTTTGATCCATGTTTCTTTGCCCATTGACAGATCTGTTCATCTAATAACCTCCATTCCTCCAGTCAAAAGCTACACAAATAGGAATTGCCAATAATTGTTCTCTGGGTTAGTTGCTTGCTTCATGCAGAGCCTTGTGTGCTGTTTTAATATGTAACCCTAAAAATTGTGCTGTCTGAATATAAGCCGGTGCACAAACACAAGCTGTTCCTTGAAGCTGGCCAAGCTTTATCTGAACTTTATCTAAATTTCTTCCTCCTTATATTTGATTGGTTCCACAAACAAGTGAAACTTATGGTTGTGAGTCAGGTAACCCTAGACTGAACAGCCCTAGACTGTGCCCAATATCATCTCAAACTAAAGGAAGATTTTCCTGAACCAGCATGCAGACAGAAATGCAGCTGTCACACTTTTCTGAATTTTATGTTGACGTTCTCCATCGAAAAAAGACACACACGAAGGAAGCATACTTTATGGGAAAGGGCACCCAAAAATGCTTCAATTAGGGAAAATCATGTATAAAAATGCATTGTAGTATGGAATATTTCTTGGGGGGGGCGGTATATTAGGTACTATTTGTACAAAAATATATATATCATTGGGGGGGGGGGAGTTAAACTGTGGACTTTGCTGCCACAAGATGTGGTGATGGCTACCAGCTTGGATGACTTTTGGCCAGGGTTTCCCAAACTTGGGCCTCCAGCTGCTTTTGGACTACAACTCCCATCATCCACAGCTAGCAGGGTGGATGATGGGAGTTGTAGTCATGGTGGCCATGTTGTACCTCCACCGTCTGTAGATGACCTTGTGATCATTCACATTTCTTTCCCACCCTTAATTTTTAGAGTCGTATCTCACGGAAGCCTATCTTGGGGAACTGGTGTATATTCTTCTTATTCTCAAGAGCACCTTGTATGGAGCCTTTGTGATGGGATTAAAACTAAGAAAAAAGGTAAAGTACAGTGTTGATTTTTTCCGCCCTGGGCCCACCAATTTCTTTTGAAAATGTGACATACGGATTCTTCCGCTGTGACCCAGCACTGAATTCACTCTTTTTAGCCTTTAAACACCACAGGCTAATCCATACTTCTTCTTGTTGTGTTGCTTTTCCCTGCGGAAAACCACTCTGTGACACCCCCCCCCCCCCAGATCTTTCATTATTCTGGTGCATTTAGCCCAGAAGTAACAATCTGCTCTGTTCTGTTTCCTGTTCCATGACAGTTGGCACCATAGCCACGTTTTACCTGGGGGCATCTATCCTGAGCTGAGTGAACTCCATGAAGACAGAAGGGAAGATGGATACTCTCAACCTCAGAAGTCCAAAGTAGCATTTTCTTAAAACAAAAACAGTTGCTTAGGGTCAGTCAGTAAATAATCTCTCTTCGGTTCTCTTAAATGCTTTATTATTTTGTATTGGAAACATTTATAAAAAGCTTTTTTGGGGGGGGGAGAAGTCCTTTACCTTGCACTGAGGAGGACACACAAAGGCAGGGCACAGTTGGTGGGGGTGTCCCTGTAGGGTAGAAAGGATCTCCCAGGGCGAGAGGCTGGGGGGGGGGAGCAGGCTCCCAGGTGGAAGATGGGAAGATCTACCTCTCTGCATAGGGATAAATGACAGTATATACATGATATAAATATGGAAAACGGCCTTATAGGTATTTTTTCCCTCTTTCTTTTTTCCCTCTTACTTTTTACCTTTTGGCTTTTTTAGTATTCTTGTTCTGTAAGTTAGCTTGATTCTTATTGTATTTTATGCCGAAACTTTTCAATAAAAACACTTAAAAAAAGATTAAATGCTTTATTTTAGTAAGGCCACAGCACTTTCCCCCCAGAATTCCTTGCCTTTCACGCCAATTTTAACTATGTTTATTTGGAAATACATATGCTTAGACTTCCAGCCTTAAAGTACTATTGATTTTTAAGGAGCCATATGCATCACTCTTGTGCAGAGATCAAGCCGCAGCCAACATGATACGTTTTTTAGTAAAGTCGCTGAATCCTTTTTGCTGAGACTCCTGCGTTTCCTTTCATAAACTGTTGCGTCAAAATAGTTCAGATCCAAACTAAGGTCCTGTTGTGAATGTCTTTCTCCAAAGAGAGGCTATGGGTTTTCTTGTGACTGCTTGCTAGCAGGGAGGACAAGGGTTGTTTTAGCTAAATGTAGATTTAATGCTTTTGAACTAAAGGCATTATGACATCATGAAAGCAAGAGTGTTGGGCGAATACAACGTTTTGCTACCAATTAACAGTGGATGCGGGTGGCGCTGTGGGTTAAACCACAGAGCCTAGGACTTGCCGATCAGAAGGTCGGCGGTTCAAATCCCCACGACGGGGTGAGCTCCCGTTGCTCGGTCCCTGCTCCTGCCAACCTAGCAGTTCAAAAGCACGTCAAAGTGCAAGTAGATAAATAGGTACCACTCCGGCAGGAAGGTAAACGGCGTTTCTGTGCGCTGCTCTGGTTCTCCAGAAGCGGCTTAGTCATGCTGGCCACATGACCCGGAAGCTGTACGCCGGCTCCCTTGGCCAGTAAAGCGAGATGAGCGCCACAACCCCAGAGTCGGCCACGACTGGACCTAATGGTCAGGGGTCCTTAAAGGTGGGAAATCCTTGCCCCTGAATGACAAGTTGTGCCCGCCAAAGTTCTCTCTTCTTCAAGGTGCATGTCGCTTGTGCCCAACGTGCTTTTAGTCACCTAGAAGCACCAAACTGAGAAGCATCATGAGCTTTTGCTACGCAACAAGGATGTTTTAGATCACTGTTTCCCAACTTTGGGTCTTCAGCTCCTTTTGGACTACAACTCCCATCATCCCTAGCTAGCAAGACCAGTGGTCAGGGATGATGGGAATTGTAGTCCAAAAAGAGCTGGAGACCCAAGGTTGGGAAACAATGTTTAGACAGACCTGTAGAAATTGGGTCATTTGCTTAGCCAACCTCGAAAACGTCCCCTTTAAGAAAATAAGCAAGCGAGGTATTCATGCGCACAACAGGATGTGGCTTGACATTTGCTTGTGGGGCGGTTTCTGTCAAGCAGTGGTTACCACAGGGCAGGTTTCGTTGCAGCGTGGGGCTTCGGTGATCAGGCACTTTTCCTGCCACGGTTAGAAATAGCACATGTTGTCCCACCCACAATGGCGGCTTCAGGGCCTGGCGCTATCGCACAATCAATCTCCTGCCTCAGCCAAAAGCTGTTGCTCCGTGATGCAGGTGCACCGGTTGTGGTCGGTGTGTGCCGCATTTCAAATGGAAAGTTCAGTGGGTATTTGTTTTGCACCACTCCTGACATGTTTTGGTACCTCTCCCCTGCCGACACAAACGTGCCTCTATAACAAATGAGCACTCTGGATTTCAGCGACATCGAGTCCTCTCTTTCCTTTCCTTTCTGAAGGCTGCTGAGTAGCCTAGATGACTCTTACTGTGAGAATAATGGGTCCTCAGCATGTCCTTGTGCCATTTCCTTTTTAATTCAGTTTTTATTGTGACAGAGAAGAGCGAGAGACAGCGGAGCTGTTGCCTTGGGGGGGGGGGCTTCTTCTGACAGTGTCTTAGAAACTAGTTATTTGTCTGGACCTTAGAAGCAAAGGCTACTGAATACAGAGTAAAGTATAGATGTACACAGTATAACAGATGAAGTACAAGGTATTTGGTTTCTTATGGGCAAAGGGTTATCTCATGTCAACTTCTCCAAATATCCACACCATACATTTAAAACACATGGCTTTCCCCAAAGACTATTGGGAACTGTAGTCTATACCCAATGTAGCTATAATTCCCCAGCACCCTTAATAAACTACAATTCCCAGGATTCCTGGGGCAGTAGGAGCCATATGATTTAAATGTATGGTACGCATGTGACCATTGTAAAAGTTTCCCTTTTGAAGTTTTGTTCTTCCAGGATGAGTGTCTTTTAAATCAGAACCAGTGAGGGCGGTGAAGGTCCTGTGTGAGTGTCTGGAAGCGGTTGGAGGATGGATGGCGGCTAACAGATTGAGGTTGAATCCTGACAAGACAGAAGTACTGTTTTTGGGGGACAGGAGGCGGGCAGGTGTGGAGGATTCCCTGGTCCTGAATGGGGTAACTGTGCCCCTGAAGGACCAGGTGCGCAGCCTGGGAGTCATTTTGGACTCACAGCTGTCCATGGAGGCACAGGTCAAATCTGTGTCCAGGGCAGCTGTTTACCAGCTCCATCTGGTACGTAGGCTGAGACCCTATCTGCCTGCGGACTGTCTCGCCAGAGTGGTGCATGCTCTGGTTATCTCCCGCTTGGACTACTGCAATGCACTCTACGTGGGGCTACCTTTGAAGGTGACTCGGAAACTACAACTAATCCAGAATGCGGCAGCTAGACTGGTGACTGGGGGCGGCCGCCAAGACCATATAACACCGGTCTTGAAAGACCTACATTCCGAGCACAATTCAAAGTGTTGTTGCTGACCTTTAAAGCCCTAAACGGCCTCAGTCCAGTATACCTGAAGGAGCGTCTCCACCCCCATCATTCTGCCCGGACGCTGAGGTCCAGCGCCGAGGGCCTTCTGGCGGTTCCCTCATTGCGAGAAGCAAAGCTACAGGGAACCAGGCAGAGGGCCTTCTCGGTAGTGGCGCCCGCCCTGTGGAACGCCCTTCCAGCAGATGTCAAAGCGATAAACAACTACCTGACATTCAGAAGACATCTTAAGGCAGCCCTGTTCAGGGAAGTTTTTAACGTGTGATATTTTATTGTATTTTTGGTTTTTATGGAAGCCGCCCAGAGTGGCTGGGGAGGCCCAGCCAGATGGGCGGGGTATAAATAATAAATTATTATTATTATTATGAAGATCAACAACACATGGCCTGGTGTGCTCTGTAGCAGAGTATTCCTGGATATCACCCTGACCTTGTTGATCTCATACCCTCCATCATTAATAATAATAATGATAATAATTTTTATTTATACCCCATCTATCTGACTGGGTTTCCCCAGCCACTCTGGGTGGCCTCCAACATATTAAAAACATAATAAAGCATTAAACATTTTTAGAAAAACTTCTCTATACAGTGGTACCTCGGGTTAAGTACTTAATTCGTTCCGGAGGTCCGTTCTTAACGTGAAACTATGCTTACCCTGAAGCACCACTTTAGCTAATGGGGCCTCCTGCTGCTGCCGCGCCGCCGGAGCACGATTTCTGTTCTCATCCTGAAGCAAAGTTCTTAACCTGAAGCACTATTTCTGGGTTAGCGGAGTCTGTAACTTGAAGCGTATGTAACCTGGAGTGTATGCAACCCGAGGTACCACTGTACAAGGCTGCTTAGGGGTTGGATAACTCCATGCAGCCAGTTTTTTTGCGGCACCCACTAGGTGGCTGCCAGCTTTCTTGTTGCACATGCTACCTCATTAAATCACTGGTTGTTTTTTTTACTATGTGTATCTCATGCCCAGTTCTCCAACGAAAATAGGGACGTCCTAAGGAAAAGTGGGAAATTCCAGGGTTAAATCAGAAATCAGTAAATCTGGGACTGTCCCTGGAAAATAGGGACACTTGGAGGATCTACTTTTTCACTTCATTGTAATCTAACCTGTGGGACAAAGTTAACCCCCCACTCCATGTGCCTTGCCCCTTCTAGTGCCCCCACCCAATTTCTTATTTCTTTTTGGTGTTGCCACTGCAGTGACACAACAGGCACAACTGATGTCAAGGAAGGAAAGGGGGCACATGGATGTATCTGGCAGGGAACACACGGTGGCGATTAATACAAAGGAAGGCCTTTGTGAAATGTGCTTTAAACGTATGTTGTAGCTGTGAACTGAGCTCCCTGTGGCATTCAGGTGTGCAGCAATGATGTTTGGCTTGCCCAGAGATCTTTGTTTTTAGCCTGGCATTTCCCAACGACAGATATTTGAGTTCTGTTTGGGTTCCTGCTGCGGCAGTTGTTGAAACCATATGGCTATCTGGATGTTGTAGCTGTTGCTATTTATTATTTTTAAAGGTTATGTGTATATTGTGAACCTCTTTGGGATCTATTTACATGTGAAGAGCAGTGTATGTTTAAAAAAAATAAAAAATAAAGGAGGTAGGAGAAAAGGTGTTCAAATAAAAATAATAATAACCTGCCCATCTGACTAGGTTACCCCAGCCACTTTGTGCAGCTTCCAACAAATTCAAACATCAAACATTGAAAAATTCCTTGTACAGGGTTGCCTTCAGATGTCTTCTAAAAGCCAGATAGTTGTTTATTTCCTTGACATCTGGTGAGAGGGTGTTCCACAGTGCAGGCGCAACTACTGAGAAGGCCCTCTGCCTGGTTCCCTGTAACCTGAATGATGGGGATGGAGACACTCCTTCAGGTATGCAGGACCAAAGCTGTTTAGGGCTTTAAAGGTAAGCACCAACCCTTTGAATTGTGCTCAGAAACGTACTGGGAGCCAATGTAGATCCTTTAGAAGACCCAGCCACCCTCCTGCTGCTCCTTACCACAACCCTGTAAGGGATATCAATACTTTTCCAATGCAGGAAAGATAATAAGGGTGGGAGGCTGGAGCTGAGCTAGCTTATAACTCACAGGTAAAGTCTTAGCTGATATTCCATACAGGCTGCTACTCACATAGAATCATAGAATCATAGAGTTGGAAGAGACCATAAGGGCCATCGAGTCCAACCCCCTGCCAAGCAGGAAACACCATCAGAGCACTCCTGACATATGGTTGTCAAGCCTCTGCTTAAAGACCTCCAAAGAAGGAGACTCCACCACACTCCTTGGCAGCAAATTCCACTGTCGAACAGCTCTTACTGTCAGGAAGTTCTTCCTAATGTTTAGGTGGAATCTTCTTTCTTGTAGTTTGGATCCATTGCTCCGTGTCCGCTTCTCTGGAGCAGCAGAAAACAACCTTTCTCCCTCCTCTATGTGACATCCTTTTATATATTTGAACATGGCTATCATATCACCCCTTAACCTCCTCTTCTCCAGGCTAAACATGCCCAGCTCCCTTAGCCATTCCTCGTAAGGCATCGTTTCCAGGCCTTTGACCATTTTGGTTGCCCTCCTCTGGACACATAAGTGTTCTATTTAGAAATCCCAAATTGTTGCTGCAATGGATCACTTTCCACCTCTGCTTAGGAGGTGACATTTCAGGTGGGTTTATGGCCACAAAAATAACATCCAGCATCCCTTTGACAATAGTGTAAAGGGACAGGGTGCCATCTAGTGGCTTTTGATGGATATATTGTTTTTGAATCTATACACATAACACATATGCACATAACACATGTCTTAATGTATTTTTAATCTTTGTTGGAAGCTGCCCAGAGTGCCTGGGGAAACCCAGCCAGATGGGCAGGGTATAAATAAATAAATTATTATTATTATTATTATTATTATTATTATTATTATTATTATATCTGCAGCAGCTGTTTTTCACATGTTGTTCACCTGAGTGCTGCTTCACTGCTCTGCATCTCTCTCAGAGTCAGTCCATTGTTGATGGCTTCCTTCATGGATCATCACCCTGTCTCTGTTTGCTTGACGACTCATGGGAAGACAGTTTTGGTCTGTATTTTACCATGCTAAACCCAGTGTCTGGCATCCAGAAATTAGAAGGGGTGTGTGTTCAGGCCCTGCTCGGCATAGTTCATAGCTTCTCTGAGTTATTCAAGCCCCTTCGCCACGGCAAGGCAGTGATCCATGGGGTCACGAAGAGTCGGACACGACTAAACGACTAAACAACAACAACAAGTGTTCAGGCACCCCACAAATTCGTCACATTGTGCATTGTTCAGCTGAGCCGCGATTTTCAGGAGGCATTTAATGTGGGCCCCGTTCCTTGTGATTTCAAGAGGAAGGAAGCTGATGCCTCAAAGAATACACCTTTTCCCCACTTCCCTGCGGTGTGGGAGCAGACGGAGCCACAAGCAAGGAGGAGGGTTTTTGTTGAGGTGTTACATTCACTTTGCACAGTGTGTGGGCTCCAGGCACAATAATAAATCCCAGTGTCACCGGCCATGAGGTTTTTGATGCTCAGGAAGAACTTGGTGTCTTCAGGTCTTGATCCTTGGATGTGGGGCGGTCCCTCGGCAGATGAGGATCCCACGGCAACAGAATAGGCAAGCAGCTGAATCTGTCCTTTGAGAATTTGCCTGTACCAGTAGATATTGGGGTTGGATGCCCCATTTATGTTGCAATTAAGAGATACCTTGCTGTCTGGCTGCTGTATCACCGATTGTGGTGTCTGAACAATGGTTGGAGAACCATCACCTATGATCCACCAAAGAAAGCAGGAAAACACTTAGTACAGTTAAGAATATTTTATTATTGCTGTGTGTCTATGTTGGGGTAGCCAATGTGGTGTTGTCCAGATATTACTGAAGCTCCCATCTGCTCCTGATGACATGGCAAATGGTCAAGGACGATGGGAGTTGTAGTTGAGAATATCTGTAGAATGTTTCACATAGGGAACCCTAGCTAGCTTTGATTTTTCATTTCCAGTGACATTTCATTCAGCCCAAGAAAATACATTCCTACACGTCCCACCACCACCACATATAAGTTAACGCACCACCCTCCTCCAGTGTTTGAAAAACTAATTAACATTTTCACATGGCAATATATTGTTCACGATTAATTGCTTACAGATCCTCCATTCCGGCTTTGTTTAACAATTAATTGCTTGCCATCCTGCATTCGTAGTTCATGCTTTATGTCCCTCAAATAATTAAAAAGCTTACGGAACTATAATGTTTATAGCAGAGCACATTATAAAACTTTTGCCCCCTGCTCAAGAGAATGCAGTCTACCAGCAGGAAAATCGACTGGAACTTTGCCCTTGATTTCGGGGGGGGGGGGGAATGGATACCATAATTATTACCATTCATTATAACTAGGTTTTCTCATACAAGCAGCCAGTATCTTCAAAGTCAATTACGAATGTGGGCTTTTAGCCCATCAGCAAACAGGAAAGCCCATCTGGAATATCTCCCACTAAATAAATCTATGGCGTGATATACAGAGAGGTATTGCTGGAAGTTTGATACAGGATGGGCAAAGGCAGATTGGGTTCTGCTGGATAGCTGGGTGATTTCCGGTAGATGACACAAGGTTTTCAGTGACTGCATAGGATTACCAATAACAGCAGCACCCAGGCACCTACATTACGCTGTTGAAATTAAGAAAGCTGGGAAGAGGGTAACTAGGAGTGGATTTTTGTGTTGTGGAAGGACTAGTTCTAGTAAGGTAAAGGTAAAGGGACCTCTGACCATTAGGTCCAGTCGTGGCCGACTCTGGGGTTGCGGCGCTCATCTCGCTTTATTGGCCGAGGGAGCCGGCGTACAGCTTCTGGGTCATGTGGCCAGCATGACTAAGCCGCTTCTGGCAAACCAGAGTAGCACACGGAAACGCCGTTTACCTTCCCACGGGAGCAGTACCTATTTATCTACTTGCACTTCGTGCTTTCGAACTGCTAGGTTGGCAGGAGCAAGGACCAAGCAATGGGAGCTCACCCCGTCGCGGGGATTCGAACCACTGACCTTCTGATCGGCAAGTCCTAGGCTCTGTGGTTTAACCCACAGCGCTACCCGCGTCTAGTATTCAGTGCTAATTTCGTGGCTCGTAATTCCTTAATTCTGGAAGCAGGTGTCTTTTGCATGGTTCCTGTTGGTGAACTATGAGATTCTTGTAAAAAAATATCTAGGTCTGAAGTCTGCCCAACCCTGCTTTAGAGGACTGCCCCCTTTCCAGGACACCTTGACTTTGTATGAAAGAACAAAGGTCTGCTGCAGTTCCCCAGAATGACACACAACCTACCCAATGCCCTATAATGTCCCAAGGGCTAGAGAGAGGCAATGGACCGGGTGGCATGATAGTCAGTGTTGGCTGGGGGTGTGCACACCTTCCCCTCCACCCCAACCCCAGTTATCACATTGTTATAATAACCATGATAACGAAATGGACCCTCCATGTTCAGGATTAGCATATCTACTCCTCAACCAGGGAGGTTCGTTGCTTGTGTGCCATCATTGGGAATTTCCTGTAGTATCTTGTTGGTTCCTGCTGGAAATAGGGGGAGGCAATGGGACTTTCCCCCTTCCAACCACATGCTGTTCTGGAGGTTCTTGTGACAGCCCCCCCCCCCCGGCCAATTCCAGGGGACGCAGGGGTGCAAAGCCCCATTGCACAGGTGGAAATCCTTGCAGAGGGCTCCCATTTAATGCGACTCATTAGGCAAATTCCAGCCAGGGTGCTGGCCTCAATGGACCTTGGGTTTTTTATGGTTTGGGGGGGGGGGGGCAAAAGAGGTTTAGCCAATTTGTACACTGCTTCAGAAATTTGCTTTGGCCAGATATACGTAGCAGGGCAAAAGTAACGAACACAAACATGGCAATCTCGCATTTCCTCCTTTTTAGAAACTACCATCTGTCTCCCTCTTCACTTTGTTTTGAAATTTCCCCAACCCAGAGAAACAAAGTGAGCAATGCTGATTGATTCAATCAATGTTATCCATCGCCTTCATTTCGCACATGAGGCATAGGGAGGTTTGCTGAGTTTTTCCTCCCACGAGGGATTCAAAAAAAGCTATCCATATTGGTGATTTGTCTTAAAACAGATGTGCACATTCCTTTATCTTCTGCGGTTGCTGACCTGGTTCTGCAATCCTGGGGGCATGCAGGTTGGCCTAAGTCAGTATGAAGTATCCACAACCGGACAGAGTGCCTCCAAAGGGCTATGTGATGTTGGCATGTTATCAGCACACTTCATAGAATTGTAGAGGGACCCTGAGGATCATCTAGTCCCACCCCGTGCAACACAGGAATTTGCAGCTGTCCCATACAGGGATTGAACCTGCAACCTTGGCGTTATCGGCGCCACGCTCTAACCAACTGAGCTATCCAGCTATCCAACTGACCAACTGAGCTATCCAGGCTGACTTGCTTAGACCGACACATGCAGCAGAGGAAAGACTTTTCCTAGCAAATCACATCATGTGGACTTTCCAAACGGTACTGCTGATACGGTATTTGAAGTGGTTCACATATCGTTATCTCAGCAATCTGTATAAACCACTTTCTAAGGGAGGTCTGGGCTATTATCCCCGAGGACTGAGAGAGGCAAAATCATTTGCTGCAGGTCACCTAATGCAGCAGTGGCTAACCTGTGGCTCTAGACTACAGCCCCATCATTTCTTACAACTGGCCATGCCAGCCAGGGTGATAGAAGTTGGGAGATCGACAGCACAAACGACCAAGTAACTGCTGATATCTTGAGCTGTTGCAACAGACATTTCCTGGGAAAGGAAATTGGCACTTATTCCAATTCCCATGTTTCAAACGCTGGAGGGCCACAGATTTCGCCATCCCAGACCTGAGGAGCATGAACCACGGACTTCTGCACCACCTTCTAAACTACACCAGTTCAGCTGGGTGCCTAGACAATGCCCTTCCAATTGTTATACGCTCAAAGCCACATATTGCTCACTCAAATGCAAATAGTCAACACAGATGGGAAGAGCTGCTCTACTTACATGAAATGCCTATGGCAAGCCAAAGCAAAGCACAAATCGGCCACAGGGTTGCCATGTAATCTTGTTTCCTTGGCTCGCTGCTGCCTTCTGAGTCCTCCTCCCTCTGACTTGGTTTCTATGCCTTTACGGACAACATTTCTCTTTGTTGCATTCACATTCCTCGTTTACAGTGCACCCTGGTGAAGAAGCCTGAAGTTGCAGACACAAATACTCCACTCTCACCTATGATATTGGCACTCTCTCCACCAAGATTTTCTTATAAACAATATCATACCCTCCAACCTTTCTCCAATGAAAATAGGGATGTCCTATTCCATCATAATAATAGTAATAATGTTATTATTTATACCCCACCCATCTGGCTGGGTTGCCCCAGACACTCTGGGCAGCTTCCAACATATATAAAAACATACTAAAACATTTAAAAACATCCCTATATAGGGCTGCCT
This sequence comes from Podarcis filfolensis, assembly GCF_964270895.1. Taxonomy (NCBI): domain Eukaryota; kingdom Metazoa; phylum Chordata; class Lepidosauria; order Squamata; family Lacertidae; genus Podarcis; species Podarcis filfolensis. The sequence goes on along the minus strand of NC_139621.1, from coordinate 32,366,237 downwards.
TCAGTTGTCTTGTAAAGGCTGTATAGTTACTTACCTCCTTGGCTCGGTGGTCACATAACTTCATACCCTCCAACATTTCTCTGATGAAAATAGGGATGCCCTAATGGAAAGCGGGACATTCCAGGATCCAATCAGAGAGCAGAATGGCTTCTGTAAATCCGGGACTGTCCCTGGAAAACAGGGACACTTGGAGGGTCTGTGAGGTCCGGAGGGTGGCAGCACGAGAACAGGCCTTTTCTGTAATGGCTTCCCACCAATGGACCACTTCAAAATTGCTGGGGGACTTGGTGGAGCACTCAATGGTTTCCCTGCCTTTGGGGCAATTTCAACATAGTGTGCTGGGTGCTGTACGATCATTGTGTTCTGTTGCTTCTTACAGACTGCATTCTGTAAGGGAGCCAGTGTGGTGTAGTGGTTAGGAGCGGTAGACTCGTAATCTGGTGAACCGGGTTCACATCTCCGCTCCTCCACATGCAGATGCTGGGTGACCTTGGGCTAGTCACACTTCTCTGAAGTCTCTCAGCCCCACTCACCTCACAGAGTGTTTGTTGTGGGGGAGGGAGGGAAAGGAGAATGTCAGCCGCTTTGAGACTCCTTCGGGTAGTGATAAAGCAAGATATCAAAGCCAAACTCTTCTTCCTCTTCTTCTGTTGTATTACAATTGGCGCTCGCTGAATTCATATCGTAATACATTAAAAATGCAGTTACATAAGAAATAAAAGCAGCAATAGAAATGCAATTAAAAATACAATTTAATGCGGACATGACGTGGGCCACCCGAATGAAACATGCAGACCACTGGTGATCCACAGACCACAGTTTGGGATCCCCGCCTTGGAGCTACAACATCGTCAACAGTTGGCCCTCCAGCCCTCTGCCTGAAGATCTTTTGTGAGCAGGGCCCTCTGAACATTGAGGGGGACCAGCCCAGTAGGACACAGTGCCTTGGCTCTCAGGAGCCAGTGCCCTGGGTGCTGCATATGAAGGAGAAGACACACACTCAGACTGCTGAATGACAAAGACTACTTCATTTTTTGTACCTCTAACCTTATGTAACTCTCTAGTGTCACCAGCGCCACCTCGTGATGTTAATTGTAACTGTACTTCCTTTGCAACTACAGTCGTACCTTGGAAGTCGAACGGAATCTGTTCCGGAGGACCGTTCAACTTCCAAAACGTTCAGAAACCACAGCGCGGCTTCTGATTGCAATTGGAAGCCGCGGAAGCTCCATTGGACGATCGGCTTCCAAAAATAGTTCGCAAACTGGAACAGTCACTTCTGGGTTTGCGGCATTCAGGAGCCAAAACGTTCAAAAACTAAGCTGTTTGAAAATCAAGGTACGACTGTATCAGGTCCCACTTATTACATCTACCATCACCCCTCTAAGTACTGTATTTACTCGAATGTCATGCACAACTTTCTTAGCCAAATTTAGGGTGCGCATTAGATTTGATTACAAGCTTGAAAAACACCGCTGACATAGCAAATACTTTTTTTTGTTTCAAGGTTTTGAAATTTGAGGTGCACATTAGATTTGATGGAGCATTAGCTTCACATAAATACGATAACTTTTTCAATTGCCAGAACTGCTCCTATTATCAAAGAATTTCTCCTAATGTTCAGATGAAAACTCCTGTAATTTAAGCCTACACAACCCAACTCTGCAGTGAATAAGATCTGCCCTGGTTTTTTTTTTAACTATTTGATTGCTCCCGCCCCCCGCAACTACCATTAATATTCCTAGGACTATTGCTACAGTATTACTAAACACGCACACAATTCACCCCAATAACATGTCCAATTTAACCAGCTAGCAGAAAGTGGGGTTGAAATATAGTACAGTGGTACTTCAGGTTTAGTACCTCTCTATAAGACGCACCAGACCACAAGACGCACCTAGTTTTTGGAGGAGGAAAACAAGAAAAAAATATTCTGAATCTCAGAAGCCAGAACAGCAAGAGGGATCGCTGTGCAGTGAAAGCAGCAATCCCCCTTGCTGTTCTGGCTTCTGAGATAGCTGCACAGCCTGCATTTGCTCCATAAGACGCACACACATTTCCCCTTACTTTTTAGGAGGGAAAAAGTGAGTCTTATAGAGCAAAAAATACGGTACTTAATTTGTTCCGGAGGTCCGTTCTTAACCTGAAACTGTTCTTAACCTGAAGCACCATTTTCGCTAATGGGGCCTCCTGCTGCCGCTGTGCTGCCGGAGCACGATTTCTGTTCTCATCCTGAAGCAAAGTTCTTAACCTGAAGCACTATTTCTGCGTTAGCGGAGTCTGTAACCTGAAGCGTATGTAACCTGAGGTACCACTGTAATCTGCCACAATTCCCAGCAAGATATATTCATTTATTTCAGTTATGAGTCACTCTGTGTTCTGTAAGTGACCAACAACAGGACAGCTTAACAAAATAATACAACACAATCAAATAAACACTTAAAATCAACAACTGAGGCATCACAATGCAACTCTAAAACATGCTCAAAGGCACAGAAGCACAACCACAGTTGCTTGAGCCTAAAACAACACATCCAAAGCTCAAAAAGGAGGCTGATATTCTTCTTTCAGCAATAAATACAGTAAATAATCAGCATTTTGAAAGTCTGGGCCTTCATTTTCCTCCATGAGGCATGTGGTCTGGTGAATGGGGACTGCTCTGAGACAAGGAATCAAGCAAAGCCAGAGGATATACCCCACAGGTTGTTTTTCCACACTTGCCCACTTTCCTGGAATCGCTAACTTTTATTCACTTACTTTTTACAGATCATCCAGATGGTGCCGTTGTTATCTTACAGCATTCCAGTGTTTTCTGAGCCGTTCTCGTGTTTTTGAAGACCATAGAATCATAGAGTTGTAGAGCTGGTCATCCCAAAGGTCATTTAGTCCAACCCCCTGCAATGGAAGAACCACACCTCTCCTGCTCCCATTAAAATAGCTTAAGACCATTCTCGTTGGCACATAACAGGGCAAATGTGGCAATTTAAACGAAAAATAATCCCATCTTGTGCAAAATCCTAGGCACAGCTCAGAGGATGCTGAGAGAGAGAGAGAATGTGAATTCTATTCTCACAACAGCGATGCGAGACAGAAGTTCAAACAGGACACAGTTGATTATATGAGCTCTAAAAACACACACACACAAAACACTGTTTTGGAGTTTAGATTAGGAAACCATGAAAGCAATCATTTCCAAATTCTTCAGGGCAAAGATCAACATTAATTAGTGCACTTTTTAAAAAGGAAAAAAAAAGAATGTCAATCATAACTCATTCACTGAGCAATTACTCCCAACTTCTAGAGGACCTGGCAAGAAATGCTGCTGGCACATGTCATATGAGGTGATGTGAAACTGTTATTTACAGTATGATAAACACTGCCAAATGTGCATAATAGTAGTGATGGTATTTGGTAAGTTTTTTCACAAAAGAAACAGACTTAAGATGCAGAGTGCCATGTCTCAAGTTCTCCAGCGTATTTAAGCAAGCGCAGAGATAAAATGCAAATAGGATTGCCAACTGCTCAGCTCACTGCAGCTGCCTTTTAACAGCAGCTTGATGTGTAGCCATTAGCAGGTGGTGATGTTTATCTCCATGCTATGGAAAGCCTTTGCCAGATGATCTCCGCACATTAAAAATAAGCACAAGAGCAGGCCAGACACTTGTTTTTCTGGTCACTTGGCAATCTAATTTTCCCTATCTGCCTGGGACAACCCTGATTCTCTGGTGCTTGTTCCGAATAAAACATTTGTCCCTATTATGCTTTTGTTCCAGCATTTTGCAGAGATTTGGGGGTGCTTAAAAAAAATTCTTTTTTAAAAAAATATATACAAATGTACAACCGTTATATCCAATAGCTAAAAGAATCCTGGGAACTACAGTTTGGAGGCGCAGGTTAATTCTGTGTCCGTGGCAGCTGTCTACTAGCTCCATCTGGTATGCAGGCTGAGACCCTACCTGCCCGCAGACTGTCTCGCCAGAGTGGTGCATGCTCTAGTTATCTCCCGCTTAGATTACTGCAATGCACTTTACGTGGGGCTACCTTTGAGGGTGACCCAGAAACTGCAACTAATCCAGAATACGGCAGCTAGATTGGTGACTGGGAATGGCTGCCAAGACCATATAAAACTGGTCCTGAAAGACCTGAATTTGCTCCCAGTACGTTTCCGAGCACAATTCAAAGTGTTGGTGCTGACCTTTAAAGCCCTAAACAGCCTCGGCCCAGTATACCTGAAAGAGCATCTCCACCCCCATTGCTCAGCCCGGACACTGAGATCCAGCTCTGAGGGTCTTCTGGCAGTTCCCTCACTGTGAGAAGTGAAGCTACAGGGAACCTGGCAAAGGGCCTTCTCGGTAGTGGCACCCACCCTGTGGAATGCCTTCCCATCAGATGTCAAGGAAATAAACAACTTTCTGACTTTTAGAAGACATATAAAAGCAGCCCTGTTCAGGGAAGTTTTTAATGTTTGATCTTTTATCATGTTTTTCGTATTCTGTTGGGAGCCGCCCAGAGTGGCTGGGGTATAAATAAATTGTTGTTGTTGTTGTTAAGAGTGCTAAGAATTGTTAGGAGACCCCTATCTTCCTCGCAGAGCTACAATTCTCAGACGAATTCATTGTTAAAACTCTCTGAGAATTGTAGCTCTGTGAGGGAAATAGGGGGTCTTTCATCCAAGAACTCTCAGCACCCTTATCCATGTACCCTTCCCATAATTCTTTGAGGTAATGTAACCTGGGTGTCGTGACCTGGGACCCAGGAAGTATGTCAGAACCCATAGAACAGACCCCTCTGCTTTCACCCTCTGTCACAGAGCCTGGTTCTGATACACAACTGACCTCAGCCTGCTAAGTGCCGAGTCTACATAAACACTGTCTCACAATCACAATTGTCCAATATAAAAGCAGGTACCTAGTGAAACAGATATTTTGTTAATGCAGTTGTTTTACACACTTCATGTAATGCTCAATTAAACCCCAAAGCCAGAGCCAGAAATGTCAAGAATCAATCAGATCATCTCTGAATTGAGTACACAAAGGATTGAGACCCCTTTGCGTGTTCTTACACTGTAGAGTCAGAATCATAGATCTGGAAGTTTAAACTGTTTTTCTCTTCTCCATGCACCCCCCCACACCTGTCAATAGAAGATGCATTTTTGTCTTTTTTTGCTAACAAGCAGGGCCTCTCTTATCAGCTTCACGTAGCAGAAAGGCGAGGCGGCCTTGAAGAGACGAGAAGCTCTAAAGAGCAATAATTCAGACAGGCCGCTTCATAACAGACTACCCAAAACGCAACATTTTGCAGGAGACCCATCTGGGGTGGCTTATAGCCTATTAAAATTACAATTTCCTTAAAATAGTATAAGACAATTACAAATGTGACCAGCTCAGCAGTTTAAAAATAATAAAGGCATGGCCTAGGACATAAGGGTCTGCCCAAAATAAAAGGTGTTAATAAACTGGCAAAAAACAGTGAATGAGGGGACAAACCGCACATCATAAGGCAAAGGATTTCAAAACATGGGTGCCACCACTGAGAAGGCCCTCTCTCTTGTCATACACAGCTAATCACACACACACACACACACACACACACACACACACACACAGTGTTTGGGAGCAGGCAAGATGGCAGTTCCTAAGGTATTCTGGACCTAAGTAATCTAGGGCTTTAAAGCTAATAATCACCAACGCTAAACTAAGCGTCTCTGCCCTCATTGTTCAGCCCGGACACTGAGGTCCAGCTCCAAGGGCCTTCTGGCGGTTCCCTCACTGCAAAAAGTGAGGTTACAGGGAACCAGGCAGAGGGCCTTCTCAGTAGTGGCGCCTGGCCTGTGGAACGCCCTCCCACCAGATGTCAAAGAAATAAACAACTATCTGACTTTTAGAAGACATCTGAAGGCAGTTTTTAATGTTTTTAATGTTTAATGTTTTATTGTGTTTTTAACATTCTCTTGGGAGCCGCCCAAAGTGGCTAGGGCATGGGTGGGCAAACTAAGGCCCGGGGGCCGGATTCCGCCCAATCGCCTTCTAAATCCGGCCTGCGGACAGTCCGGGAATCAGCGTGTTTTTACATGAGTAGAATGTGTGCTTTTATTTAAAATGCATCTCTGGGTTATTTGTGGGGCATAGAAATTCGTTCATTCCCCCCCCAAAAAAATAGTCTGGCCCCCCACAAGGTCTGAGGGACAGTGGACCGGCCCCCTGCTGAAAAAGTTTGCTGACCCCTGGGCTAGGGAAACCCAGGCAGATGGGCGGGGTATAAATAGTAAATTAATAATGATAATAATAATATTGATTGTGAGCATGCACATACATGCACTACTCTTCTTAAAATTCCTTTGCTCAATTCTTCTGCAGCTACCTCACACACTAAAATTGTAGATGTACTGAGATCATTTAAGAGTACAGTGCTATGATTGGTTGCAGCTGCTAGTTGGGCGTCATGAATCTGGGCTTCATTCCACCTAGTGTATTATATTATTCTTTCCTTTGTGTTACATTATCTTTTTTTTTAATTATTACTTTAATTCCTCCCCCACATCTTATCTGTTGAATGGATCTCTGGGTTTATGCTGAGAACCATTTCTGCATCCCCCCCAGTCATTCTCTCATACTGTGTAAGTATTTTATTAATCCCCTCCTCAGCCTGTTTTCTTTGCATTTTAAAGCTTTAAGAGCCCCATATAAGGGCAGAATTTAAAGAACTTATGTTTATTGGCCAAATGTACATTACTTTGCAATTACTAACTTTGATTTAATCACCAATTTTCTTGCTCAACCACTATAACAGGAGAAAGATTCTCTCTCCTTGCTTTTCATAATCTGGTTTGGATTATACTATTCTGAATTAAGGATGCCAAGTAACCTGAAAAAATGATTTGGTTTACTCATGTGCTTTCTAACCTCCAGGTTCAGCTTTTTCACAGCTTGAAGATATTAAACAATCTGCTAATGCCAGTAGATCAGGCTACTGTTAAAGACACAGAAGCTGGGACTGGTAAGAAAAACATTTGCAATGCTCACCTGAATATCTATATAATTGTACATATTTTGCCACCTCTGTTGTGCATCCTAAAATCCAGGTCCTTTGTAAATAGACTTTTAGACAGACACCAGGTGTCCCCTTTTTTAAAAAAGCTCAGAATCGGCCTTTATTCTGTATGATGACAGTATTTGATGGTGGAAATATACTACTTTTTAAGAGAGTAGAACATGGTATCCATCCCTTTTTTATCACAGGTGGAAAAATAATTTGGGAATGGCAGGTTTTTTTGTTTTAGTGGCCTCTGGGAAAATAGTTAAACACCGTTTTCTACCCACTGCCCCTTCTCTGATCAATTTCACAGCCTCCTGCAGCTGCTTCTCATTAAGAGAAAGGGAGGAAAGCTGGAAAAGTGTTATATGAAGCTGCAGTGTAATCTAGTTTGGCCTAGAGAGTGTAAACAATATCTGAGTTTAGGGGCCTTGGTCAAAACAGTTCAAGATCTGCTTGTAGTAAAGGGTGCTGCCACCCCGGCAGACCCTCCAGGTGTCCCTATTTTCCAGGGACAATCCTGGATTTACAAAAGCCATCCTGGTTTCTGATTTGATCCTGGAATGTCCAGCTTTTCTTTAAGATGTCTATATTTTCATTGGAGAAATGTTGGAGGGTATGGAGTTATGTGACCCCTACTCCCCCCGAGCCTAGGAGGTAAGTAACCAGGGCCAGATTTAGGTTTGATGAGGCCCTAAGCTACTGAAAGTAATGGAGCCCTTTATATGTCCAGCTGTCCTTTGTCAACAACAAATTGTCGCTGCTTTTTTGTGTTGAATATATGCTATATGGTCATTTATGGACCTCATAGGTATCTAAAGCCATTTGCACATAACAAAATATGTATTTTGTCAAAGTAATTTTTGAACTGAAATACAATTAAGAAGTATATTAACAGTGAAATACAATTATGAAGAAGTACATTAATAGTGAAATAATTATTAAGCTCTGACTTAAAATGATTTTTTATTCATAACAAACTTAATAATGCAAACACATTGGCATTTGGCAATAACGAAAGTTCCTTTACAAACACAATTTACAAAGACTCATAATTCAGTCTGTAGAAACTTGCTATAACATGAAATAATAATTGCAGGTTTTAGTTTATTTGTTTTTTATCTTACATTTTGGAAATGCTCATCCAGTTTTTCCCCTTTAATTTTTTGGGGGCCTCCAAGAGAGTGGAGCTCTGAGCTGTAGCTTGTTTAGCTTATATGTAAATACGGCACTAAGTAACTATGCAACCTTTAGAGACATCTGAAGGCAGCCCTGTATAGGGAAGGTTTTTTTTAATGTTTCATGTTTCATTATGGTTTTCATATATGTTGGAAGCCATCCAGAGTGGCTGGGGCAACCCAGTCAAATTGAGGGGCATAAATAATACAATATTATTATTATTTATTGAATAGGGCATCCCTATTTTCATCTGAGAAATGCTGGAGGATATGCTCTGGCCATGCACCTGTGTCTTTAAAAGCACAGGGAAATTCACAAATTAAGTTTTTTCACCACTTGGCCTGTAAACGGAATTAAAGAGAATTGGCTGTCCCGCTATGGTTTGCCAAACATCAGTTCTATGGGGACAGGTTTTTAAACTTGGGTGGGTGGGTGTTTTGTTTGGGAGGTGGGATTGCTTCAAATTGTTTTTAAATGCTGTATGTTACTTTGTATTTTGTATTTGCACTTATATTTGTTGGCCGGCATATTGTTTAGGGACTGTTTTAATTGTTTTTAATACGTCTGTTGTGCTTTTTATGTTGTAACTTTATGTTGTGAACTGCCCTGAGGCCTACGAATATAGGGTGGTATACAAATTTAATGTAAAAAAAAAAAAGTTTGTCGAAGGAAACCAGGAAAAACAAAAGTTGCCCTTTTAGCACAGGTCTGAGGTGCAGAAAACAGAAGATGAAGCTATTTGTGGCAGGGAGCTCAACTTTATCACCTGCTAGGCCCGCTTTCAGATTTTGGCAGGCCTCGCTGTTTCACTCTTTATCTCTGGTCAAGCAGGTTTTGAAATAACTTGGGGGAGGGAAAAAAAATCTGCCAGCGATCAAAGGAGGATGATCAAATTGTAGAGTTTGCAAAAGGTGTTGATAACTGTTAAGAGACCTCTCTTCCCCTCACAGAGCTACAATTGTCAGAGTTCCCTGGGAAGAGGGGTTGGTTGTTTAAATCCCTTTTAGAAACTAGCTCTGTGAGGGGAATCAGGGGTCTCCTAACAATTTTCATTACCTTGGACAAACTGCAGTTTCCCAAGATTATTTGAGGGAAGCCATGGCTGGCCTGATGGAATGATAGTGCTTTAAGATAATAGAATAATTATTATTATTTTTAGATTTGCTTCCATCCTTATATTCCCCTGCTTTTTGTGAATTTCTGTCAGGCTGCTTCTAAAAGCTGAAGGAGCTATGAAAAGACATGGTTAATAATAATAATAATAATATTTATTTATACCCCGCCCTCCCCAGCCAAGGCCGGGCTCAGAGCGGCTTACAAGCAATAATAAAAACAAGTTGAATGATTACAACTTAAAACAAAATTAAAATACAACATTAAAATAATGAAACATTAAAAGGGAGGGAAAGTGAGAAATCTGTGCGAATAAGAAACTATATCGGAGGAAGTTTATTTGTAGGCTGCGTTGAGTCCCGCCAGGGAAAAAAGGCAGTGTTTAAATGAATATCTCATAGGAATAAGTTGGAATGATTTTTTGAATGGAAAACTAGAAGCAAAAACTCCACAATTAGTTGTATGTAGCAATCCTAGGAAGCAATTTTGAGAAGACCAAAGAGGGAATTAAAATATAGAACTAGAACCATTTTTGCTGCCATTGTAGGACTTTTGTATAAATAAGGTCTCTGTCTTCTGTTTGCATAATATTTGTAAGTTTTCCAGTGGCAAATATTTCAAGGTGGAAATAGGATTGCCTCAACCACACACATAATTGCATCTTTGACAGTAGCTGGGAACAATAAATTTAGCAGGTGAAATTTCCATATGAGGGAACATTTTATTTGCTGTATTTCTGTGTGTCAGGCTGCAGTTAAACTTGCCCAAACACAACCAGAGAAAAGCGAGGCAAGAGGTGGGGACCTGAATAAAAAGTAGTAAAATTCTTTAATATGCTTTAATGTGCATATTTAGTATGCTGGTATAAATGCATCTGGTTTGCAATACTGAGAACTAAGCCAACATGTGGGAGAAGGGGGCGGAGAGTCATTCTTGAAAAGTAAATTTCAAGATAATACAACTTTGTGCATTATTTTTTCCTTCGGTGAACTAACTATAATTGTATATTACGTTGCTTTCTTCTTTCTTATATAGTAAAAGAAGAAGAAACAGAACGTGAGAAGTGAGTGAGAAGTTGGTAACTTCTGCATTGACAGGTGGGAAAATAGTAGTGAATTGTGATGAGTGTTCAAGAAGTGGAAGGCATTCTAAAAGTAGCAGAGCCAGACACAATAAAGAAACATTCATGGGGAGAAAGAGGTGTGGGAACTTAGAAGAGGAGTTTTTTTTCCATGTTATGGGCCCAAATTAGGGGTGGATAAATCTGCCAATTTTGTTTTTTCTCCATTTCTCTTCTGATCATAAATTCAGCAATTTCACCAGATTTCTGCATCAGTTTGCCAATAATTTGTATTTTAACATCCTCACAAAAACCCGCCAGTACTTTAGTGTTCATCTCCCCTAATATACATATTTTTGCCAGTAGTTTCCCCTAGTATAATGCCTTATTGGTGTTATTTTCACTTTTATCTGCATTTTTATGCAAGTTCCCCCATATATTCTCATTTTGGAGGGGCGGGGGGAGGTTGGATGGACAGCTCCGTAACAAAAATCAGAAATGGGCAGGTTTCACATAGCTGCGTTAGCAAATTAGGTAGATTTGAATGAAAATGCAAAGCAGACTAAATTCCTACCCGTAAGCAACAAGGAATAGGAAGATGGATTAGCTAAGGAGTGAAAGTAATGAAATGGGAGATTAGGGCACCTGTCTGTAAACGTTTGCCTTTCTAAGGGTTTTGTAAATCTCAGACATGTCCATGCCACCCTCTCTCCCGATCTGAACTGCAGGTTTCTTTTCCTGAGCCAGGACTGCGAGGTTTAAAAGGCCGTCCCCCCACTCGTCTGCAGCTGCAGCAACCCTGCCGCGTCTTCTGGCTCCGAGAGCTTTGAATTAATCTGCCAGGACTGGGCATTCAGGTATGTACAGAGCCAGCCGCTGTTAATGAACACACCCAGCTGGCCTGCAGATCTTTGCACAGAACGGAGTGAATACTCTTAGTCTTTCCCACTGATCCAACAAGCATTCAGGCCTGGGATAAAAGCTGGCATAGATTCCATAGGCAGCAGTGTCTCTTCAGTCTGCCCTGCTGCCCCCAACTAATGTTTGGAGCGTTAGTTAAGTAATCTTGTTTTCTTTCCGGTAGAGTATATATGATAAGAAGTAAACATGCAGAAAGGGAGACTGGGCTGGAAAATAAATATTCTCCACGCACAAATAACTGAGCAATAAAATGGTGTGTTCTGTCTGCAGAGTTGTAGCGTGTGTCTTAATTGGGGAGTTTTTTTTCCAGAATAACTGTCAGCCAGAAAAGCATCCCAAATCCTCTGGTGTTAGAGTCCTGGGAAACTTCAATTCAAATAGTTTGGACTGATGAGCCTCACACACAACAGTGATTCACAAACAAAACAAAGGCACTGCCGAGTATTTGTATTACCCCTATTCTTAAGGGAAGGCTTGTTGTCTGCACCCCCACTCCTCTTCCAACTGTTGTAAAGTTGTCATTTTAAAAATTGCATTTATTTCCCAGCCTTCGCCAGCAGGTCCCAGGGTGTGTTACAACCCTTTAACATTCACAACTAAAAACAATTAAAATGGATTACAGTCGCAGGAATAGGATGGGTCCTGAAACGCGCGTAAGTCCAGTGTAAATTGTAAATTTGCCAAAGCTGTGTAGTGAAGAAGGCTGACGTACATCAGTGGGGAGCAGCGTTTGAAATTCACCAAGCGCCCCACACATTTTGCACATGGCTTTTGACCACTTGTGACCAAGTTTAGATGCCCGGGTGCCAGAATGGTGCCTGATGTCTCTACCATCCGGAAGTGCATGCCTGGGGATCCTTGGATCTTTCCTGTCTTCACACACTAGCAACACATCCTGTAGAATTCTATCCATGGTATTTTATCTGCACCATCGGAACCAAAAAGTCATATGAAAAATAGGACTTTTGAGCTGTCTGGCCCCCAAATGGCAACTAGGCATTCTGTTTTGGCCACTGTAACCCTGGCTTAAGGAGAGAACTATGGGACACCTCTATTGCCCAGGACCCCCTTAATTTGGCTGTGCTTCTGCCCCTCATTTCCCCATCCTGGTCTTCCTCCTGTCTCACTTCTCTGCTTGTTTTCGCAGTTGCAAATTCCATATTGCTTGCAGAGTGCTGTTTTTATCTCATTGCTGACTCCCTTGACCAGGGCCTTCCCCCTCCCTTTTTTTTCAGCCAGAGCTCACAGGAATTCAGTTCCAGCACCTCTCAGGTGGGCACCATTGCCATTATAAGAGAACAAAGCAGGTGTTCATAGTGAGTTCTGGCACCTCTTTTTCTAGAAAAAATAGCACAGCTTCAGAGGGTGAAGCTGTTTTCCTGGAATGGGGATAAGTGGTGAGGAGGTAGACTTCATTTGAGCACATAGTCATGGGGGAGGAAAGTATGCCTTTGTCTAAAACTGATCAAAGGTAGGGGAAAATTTTATCTGTTTAATTTCTGTGTTCCAGGATGCCATTAGAGTCACAGAAGCAGAGCTAGTAAGAATATATATTTATATTGGGTGTTCTGGCCTTGTTCTTTCTCTTAATAAAAAAAAGATTATCTTAGGCTTGGCAAGTCTCTGCCAAAGGCACTAACTTCCATAGATCTCTAGATACAGTTATTAGTGGAAGGGCCAAATTGCACATGACGTGCTTAACCTGGCTGCTTTTATTTTTACTGAAAACAGCACCACGGAGGGCAAACAGCTTCTAGGCAGAGGGTGATTTCCAGCAGAAAACTGGCACAGTGCCTAGGATGGCCAGATGGAAGGAGAACAGCTAGAGTTCCTGCATTTTGAATAGTTGTATAGAAGAAGGAACTCCACCATGCAATGAAAGCTACATCTGGGGAGATTCTCTTTTCAATCGGTAGCACATGACCCTCTTAATCTCAGGGCTGTGGGTTCGAGCCCCACATTGGGCAAAAGATTCCTGCATTTCAGGGGGTTGGACCAGATGACCTTCAAGGTCCCTTTCAGCTCTGCAATTATATGATTCTACACAACTATTAAGGGACGCGTGTGGCGCTGTGGGTTAAACCACAGAGCCTAGGACTTGCCGATCAGGTGGTTGGCGGTTCGAATCCCCGCGACGGGGTGAGCTCCCGTTGCTCTGTCCCTGCTCCTGCCAACCTAGCAGTTCGAAAGCACATCAAAGTGCAAGTAGATAAATAGGTACCGCTTCAGCGGGAAGGTAAACGGCGTTTCCGTGCGCTGCTCTGGTTCGCCAGAAGCGGCTTAGTCATGCTGGCCACATGACCCGGAAGCTGTACGGCGGCTCCCTCGGCCAATAAAGCGAGATGAGCGCCGCAACCCCAGAGTCGGTCACGACTGGACCTAATGGTCAGGGGTCCCTTTGCCTTTACACAACTATTAAGATGCAGGGGCCCTCTTTTCTTTTATACCTGGCCAGCCTAGCAGCCCCTCATCTGGATCGGGAGCGTGTTTTCAGATCGGAGCGCAACTGCTGCTCTTCCTTTGGAAGAGTGGCTGGGGAAACCCAGCCAGATGGGTGGGGTATAAATAATAAATTATTATTATATTATTATTATAATAACGAAAGCAGCCAAGCACACATCTTGAAACTTGTGACTAATATCATGTGTAGTTTGGCCTGAGGTCTATCCCATGATACTATAGCATATTTAGCAGGTTTAATTATTTATCCAGCCTTGATGATGGGCTCTGTGGAACACCTGCTGCCCTATTAGGGAACCAGCCAGAATGCACTTGGCTGGTATCCTGAAGCAACAGGGATCTTGATATCTCTGGGAGAACTGTGATGTGCTCATCAGCAGGATTTGTAACACAATAGTTGGGCTTCAGGGTAGCGTTGCCAACTGATCAGAAAAAATACTAACCTAACCTGCTCTTCTGCCCTAAGCAGATTTGTTGGCATCTGTCTGTCTCGAGAGTCAATGGAAGAGTCTGCCTTAGGGGGTGAGAGATATGCTACTCTCCTGCAGATATCTGCACATCAAGTTCCTGTCGAAGGCAAATGCTACAAGAGACAGTTTAGAAGTTTGCAGTCCCTGCTTACAGGAAGATTGGGACAAGTCTAGGTTTTTGTTGGGTGACTGCCAGATTTGTGAGCCCAGGAGCAGATTGCTCTACAGGGATTACACCATTTGATGCTGCTTTCAGGGTTGTCCCATCCCCCTACGCACCACCTCGGCTCTTCATTTCAATTCATTTAATTTCACTTTACTTTTAATTTGCATACCGCCTTCCTATATTATCGTACCCAAGGCAGTTTACAAGCTGAAGAAACAACTAAGATCGCACACCTTATAAAAATGGTATCCAATACAAGGATTTCATAATAAAAGCCTAACTTTAAATTAAACAGCTTATATCCAATAAAGTAATATTCAATAATCTAGTAGAATACAATAGTACACAATAAATATCAGCAAATAATAATTAAACAGAAATTCACTCTTAACAATTGCAATAAATAATTTCTAACCTATAATCAATAAAAATAACAGCAAGTCACAGTGCATAAAATAACACTGCAAACTGAGAAGCAAAGACGTGTGTGTGTGCGTGTGTGTGTGTGTGTATGTGTGTGTGTGTCCCTGAGCTCCTTTTCTCCCTTCCCAGCTGCTTTTGTTGTTCCTAAAGTCATGATCTGGGAAAGGCTCCTAGGGCTGGGGGGTAGAGCAAGACAGGTGGGGTGGGGTGGGGGGAAGCCATTGCCTGGTGGCCAGCACAAAGTCTCTCTTCTGTCTTCTGCCTCTCAGTGGCCTTAACTTACATAAATCGAGCAGGCGATGAAGAAGAAGAGAAGTGTTTGGATTTGATATCCTGCTTTATCACTACCCTAAGGAGTCTCAAAGCAGCTAACATTCTCCTTTCCCTTCCTGCCCCACAACAAACTGTGAGGTGAGTGAGGCTGAGAGACTTCAAAGAAGTGTGACTGGCCCAAGGTCACCCAGCAGCTGCGTGTGGAGGAGCGGGGAAGCGAACCTGGTTCACCAGATTACAAGTCTACCGCTCTTAACCACTACACCACACTGGCTTTTTCCATCGCACTAACTCCATGTCATACAAAGCTTCACCTGCTAAGTCTATGTATTGGGTTTAGGGGTTGCTGTTCTGTGTTACGTTGGGTTGCTTGCTGAAATGTGCTAATCTAGATACCTACTTGCACTGGTGTGCTTTCGAACTGCTAGGTTGGCAGGAGCTGGGACAGAGCAAAAGGAGCACGCTCCGTCGCGGGTATTCAAACCACCAACCTTCTGATCAGCAAGCCCAAGAGGCTCAGTGATTTAGACCACAGTGTCACCCGCATTTTTTTAAATCAAGCTGCAGAGCAGGTGACTTCAGTAGCAGTGATGGGGAATGTGGGAATAAACTAAGGCAGCATGCGATGTTACTGCTGCGATGGTGTGTGCCATAAGAGGTGATTCTTGGGTACACAGGACAATGCTTGAAGGATTCTATACCAATAAACAGCTTTCAGTGATTATGCTTGAGATAATGTAGACGGCATGTATGCATTCAACCCTTGGGAACTGCAGCTTCGCTCCAGAAATGCAGGTGTGTACATGTCAAAGCTCCTTTGTCTGGAGGCCAAACATACCTGGCATCAGGCATGTGAAAAGTTCACGACGGTTGCGAAATAGGAGGGGCTGAGGGAGGCCAGCATTGAAGTACAGCATTGAGACTAAAACATTCTCCCTCAAGGAAGACACGTCTTCAGAAGCAGGGTGCCAGTAGCAAAACTTACGATTTGTGATTATAATTTTAAAGGGTAAACAAAACATAGCAATAATGCAAAACCAGAGATGAACTGAAATGGCAGTTGCTTTACTATTTGTTCTGGTTTTTTTTTTTTTTTTTGAAAAGTGTGTTCTCGAAACTTCCTCTGTTTGTTTGTTTTATAAAAAAGTTGGCTATAACCCAACAGAGGGGGCGGGGATTGAAAGGCATCTACTCTCTTGCCAATCAGATGATAGGTGAATTAGGATATATGTACGTATGTATGTTCTCCATTCATTAAAACCTTTCATAAGCACCCAGTGTCAGAAAACTGGCAAGCTGCTTTCTTCTTAAAATGACAAGGTGAGCAGGCTTTTCTGTTGCCCCACCACTGCCAGCCAAATGACAGGACCCGTGTGTTTTAATTTAAACTTTGTGACTTTATATTGTTGTTGTAAGCTGCCCTGAGGACATTGCTTAGGACAAAAGGCGGGTTAGAGATAAAACAAAACACACACACACTTGGGTTTTTTTTTTAATCCTCACTTGTTAAACCAGCTCTTTCTGTGTGGAAAGCTTTAAAGGGATTGGAAGATAGGCTTTTAAAAGCCCATGTCAGGACACTGTTCAAATTCCAGGAAGTGTCAGAAGGATTTGGCAAGTGGTTCTGTTTCTTCCAAAAACCCTGAAGTTCAAACTGAAATCTGGCCAAGATCTGAATGTTCAGATTAGCCTTATTAAAGGCTTTCTACAAAAGGTAACTTTGACAACTTGTCTGAGTTTAATGTTAAGTCACATTAGTACGGTTTGAGGAACTGACATTCCTTAAACAGACATATACAGTAACTTATATCTGGCAGCTGCGGTAGGTCTCAAACCAGAGACTTTCTGGGAGCTGAACTAGATCCCTTTTCCTGAGCCAACACTGCTTCTTAAAGACTAGAGGTCTCTAGGCCCCTATGCCCTGGGCCTTGAAAGATTCATGCATTGCAGGGAATTGGACTACATGCCCCGCAGGGAACACTTCCAACTCTACAATTCTATGATTATGTGATTCTACACTACTGAGTGGCCTTATGTCTTACTTTACAGACCTCTAATCTGAAGGACTGTCAGAGAGGAGGGTCCTCTATGTGAAGGCAACACTCTATCCGAGGGCTGTTCAGTCCAAGTTTGGTTAAAACAACAAAGAACCATAAAAACGGAGAGCAAGAGATTTGAAGTTGACCCTCAGCAGTAAGGTCACCATGGTGAGGTACGTTTTATTTCCAGTTAGATCGCATGTAATTATTTCTAAGTTTGCACCTCTACATATGAAAAGTCACAAGCAAATTTTATTCAAATTGGAGTCATCTTTTTGTCGTTGTTTTTGGCAATGCATAACTGGCTGTCCACTATTGTGCTACTGCTGGTCCAAAACATTTTGCTGACTGAAGGAAAATCCACCAATGATGTCCCACCCCTAACCCTATGCTAAGACTAACACTTTGGAAAATCTCACCCTACTATTCAGACATCAATTCCTGCCTTTGTCTATTGTCTAAATCAGTGTTTCCCAAACTTGGGTCTCCAGCCGTTTTTGGACTACAACTCCCATCATCCCTAGCTAGCAGGACCAGGGTTGATGGGAATTGTAGTTCAAAAGGAGCTGGAGGCCCAAGTCTGGGAAACACTGATCTAAATCAAGGACAGGGGGTATATGACTTTCCATGGGTTACTGGACTACAGCGCCCATAATCCCTGACCATTGGTCATGCTGGCTGGGGCTGATGGGAATTGAAATCCAACATCATCTGGAGGCTTCAGGTCCCATGCCTCTGCCCTAAATTCTACTACTTAAGCAGTTATCTTCACCTTGCCACATGGTACTGCTGAACCTCTTCTGCCCTCACAAAAACCATTGGAAGTGGAGTCGTTAACCATGAAGGTTCTAGGTGTGAATTTCCTCCTGTGTTTAACGGGCTGCTTTCTTCTAAGGATTTCAAAGCCTCTAAACTCGCCTGTTTGTACACAGCACAAAGATGCTCATTGCTTTCTGTAATGGTTCTAGGGGTTGCTCGTGCGTAAGTTGCCGCCACTCGTGGCTAGGTTACCTGGTTGAACCCTTTCTGTCTGGACAGCCTCTAGCTTCGTGGCTGTCTCGGTTGCTGGCAGAATCTGTCAGTGGGCGTTTCTTGAACTTCTTCCAGCAAAGAAGTTCTTTGACGCCAAGTCTCCTCCTACTCTCCCTGCACGGAAGTCTTCTGCGCAGGGAGGGTGTGGGCAGCGGAGTACCCGTACTCTCTCCGCTGGTTTCCGGCGAGGAGTCTTGGAGCCTCCTCTCCGATTCCCCCATCTGCCCCCCTTCTCCACTGGTGTTACGCTGATTTCCTTCCCCAGCAGATGGGCTGCCTCTCTCCCTACTGGGACCCTCTCCGGCATCCCTCTGGAGCCTTCCCTCCGCCTCTAGCTCCGATGGCAGTTCCCTGACACTTTCTTTATGAAATTGATCCTAAATTAGTGCAAAGGGAAGAATGTTCTGCTGAATTATTTTTCTTATTTAAGTACGTTGTTTTTGAACCAGTTTTTACAACTCTGTTGTCTGTGAGTCCATACATAAAACTTAAGTTAGCCAGAGAGTCTGTGCAAATAGAAACTATTTCTCAATACTTTTTGTCCCATTTTAACACAGTTCACAAGAGGCTAGAGTTACAAAACAAACCAGAAAAAAGCACAGCTTCTTCTGGCCTTAACCCTTTTAGCATCTGATGTATAAAATTCAGCAGGTGAACCTTTTCACTGCAAGGTGATAAACACATTATCTAGCAAATGTCTGTATGCCAAGCTACTGTTAAATGCTCAGTTGCAGAGATTTATTGCTGGCAACTCCACATGGCACGTTCCTCTATAGAAAGTGTTCAGTGTTCCTTGTGAATGTGCCCTAAAATAATGAAATCAATTGTGCATTTTCAAGAGCATTAATGAACACTCTTCTCCTGCTGCAGTTTATATACATTGCCACAATGCACGTTATACGAGTGCCATGTTCCTGTACATGCATGCACACCCATGCCTGCAACCTCCTGTTTGGTAACCTGTCATTGCACGTGTGCAACAGCTGTCTCAAAGGGACACACCTCAGCTTAACTACAAAGTGAATGTGACTTACGCTTTCAAATCGGGTGGAACCTAGTTTGAAGAGAAACACATCAAAGAGCAGTATTTTAAAAGAAACTACAGGATAGAGATTGGTTGTGGCTAACTTCATGTGTACACTGCTTCAAACATCAGGGATGGGAGTGTGTTGGAATCTGAGTAAATTGTGATGTGTATGCAGCCTCTGTGTGAAGTCTCCTTCCCAGTATCTAGAATGTTGCCATTACAGTGTTCTCGTACTGAAGATGCTGGTAAACATAGTTCTACAGGATGCCTAGGTCCATACGATGAACAGGTGGCATGGAAACTACTTTTCCCAGAGGTCCTTGTGCCTGGGATCAGCAGCGGCCTTTGGGCTTTAAAATTTCAGTGGTTCCCTCTGTGACGCCAAAATTTGGTGCCCCCCGCCTCTTGCCTTCCATTTGATGTCATGGTTGCAGCACCCCCTGTGGCGCCATCTTGGCTCAGCACCCACTGCAGGCGAACTGGTCGTGCCCCCTAAAATCCACCTCTGCTGGGATGCCACTGCCACAATCACCAGGCAAGTCTGGAAGAAGGGAAAGGCAGGCGTCTGGATCCTGTAACAATCCCAATTTAATTAATATGCAGGTTATATATTCAGACCTGAGGGGGGAGTTCGCTATTTTCCTGTGGGAAATAGCTTTGTAAAGCATGCTACTGAATCTCCAAAAGAGTTTTCCCATCACAACTTTCAGGTCAGCATTTGCTATAAGAGCTAGACGCCCATGCCTACCTTAAAAAAAAAAAAGTGGTTTTGGGTTTTCTCGCTACCAGATTATGTGACAATTACCAAACACATCACATTTTCTTTTTTTAATTTTTTTATACATTTTTCATATTTTGAATATGCATCATACATTTTCTGCAATAAATCACTTCCCTCAGAACTTCCCATTCCATGGCATCCTAATCAAACCTTATTTTGCTGCATATTCTTTTCTGCCATCCTATTTCATTCCACATATATATTCCTTATTGTTAGTAACTGCTGCTCACACTGTTGTTTCTACTTGTAAGTTAATTTAAATATTATATTTCCTTAAATACTCTCCCAAGTATTTCCACTCATCTTTTATTTGAGTCTTGTCTTGGTTTCTTTCCCCCCTGCTGTCATATATGCTAGCTCTGTGTATCCTATCAATTTATCTTGCTAAAAAATGGCAAAAACCAATCACATTTTCTGCCCTGTCATGGAATTGTGGAATAGAGGCAGGCAGCTCTGAATAGCAAAGTGAAGCAGCACAACGGGTACATTCAAACTTTGCGAGCCACAGACATTTGGTAGAATTTGCGCCTAGTGCTGCAGAACTCCCAGTGTTAAGTCAGACTTGCTGGAAAGGCTTGGCTGTTATGTTTTGGGGACTGTCTGGAGCGTGTTATGTTTGGTTCCCATTCTTCTCCTCATCCCCTGCCAGTGTTCGCCGCTTTGCTACCTGTTTCCATTCCCACCTCTTCTGCAGAGCCACCCATCTCCTCCCAGCCTTGTCCCCTCTCTGCATGCTGCTCTTGTTCCCTCTCCCTGCACCTTTGTGCCATTCAGCCTCTTTTGTGCCTATCTTGTTCATTCTTTCCCTTTCAGCGCCATTCCTCTTGTCTGGCTCGCCCCTCCTTCCCTTCGCCCTCATGGGTGGTTTTGTCTCCTTGGTTTGTGTGGTCTGCCCTGCACATTCCAGGCTTTTCTCTCCTCAGGACCTGACATGTTCCCCACAGAAAAGGGGATTTATCACATGGATTATGCTTTTCATTCTGCCTTTTGTTTTCAAAAAAATTCACCCTTCCCTCCCCCCCCCCCTTGTACTTTGTATACACAGACTTGACAATGCACATATCTGAGGGCTTTTCTGGAGTGCCTGATGCATATGATTCTTTGTGCGTTTTAGTTTGAATTCTCCATCTTTCGTTTCTTTATGTATCTCAACACCACAGGCCTGACTTTGCCAGCTCAGAGGTGCGTTCCCTGCCCCCCCCCCCAAGTGCTCCGCTCTGAAGCAAAAATAGGCCTGTGCATGCTCATACCATCCACCATTTCTCAGACGACAAAGAGAGAAAGAGAGGCGCTTGTGTACTTTCTCAAACCATCACGGGCACATGTTGTTGAAAGCTTTCCTGCATCAGCTATAGGTTGCGTTGCGTTGCTCCACAAAAGTCTGTCCGTTGCTGGCTTCTGAAACAGGGTGTGTTAGTAAACTGACAATACTGTAACTATTTTTCTATCTCACCCCTCCAGGCCACAACACACAAACATGTTGCATTTAATAGAATCTTAAATCCTTCAGTGAATCTGGCATATTAAAGAAAAGCCTCCTGTAACTTTGAACACGTTCAGCCACAGCTACCACCTGAAGGGGCGAGCTACAAGAGGAACAGTGCATTTTGTGCCCCTGTGCATGCAATTACATATATGCGCAGGAACCCCACCCTGCCCAAACTAAATTATAGAGACGGAAGGGGAAGATGCTGAAACCTGGGCAGGGGGAGGATTTTAGAGCGCACAAAAAGAAGAAATTTCAAAGCAGGCTGATGCTTCATCCAAATGGCAAAACAGGAATGGGGATTTCGTGAGGGGCAGGAACCTGAAAAGCAGGACTTTCTCTGTCTGGGGGGGGGGGGCAACTGGAAAATTGTGATTATATGAGCCTATTGTGCATGTGGTGGTGCTGGCAGTGTTTTGGGAGCTGCCGCTTTGTATTCCCATCTGAACTTTTGTTTTCAGTAGGATGCTCTTGCAAGTTTGCAGCGGCGGCAGCAAAAGCCCTCATTAAAAATGCGTGCGCAGCAAAATCCTGTGGCAGAATAAATGGAGACATTCAGCAGAGCCTTGAAACAAAATCCATATGAGGGAGCCCCCCTCCCCCTCCCCTTCCCCGCATCTCCTGCCCTGATAGCACAGGGATTTGAGGCAGCGGGTCTGGCTCTTGCTTGCTGCTGCGTATGTGTACATCTGTGGCTACAGGAACTTTGCCCAAACTTCATTCAAAGCAGTGGGTCTTTCAGCCTTTGCTTTCATTCTGAGCAGAGGGAGGGCAGAGGGGGGACCACGGGCCGCTCCATTTCCACAGAAAGGGTGGGGGGAACGTTGCTCTAGCCATTCTGAGTGAAGCATCCACATCCCATTTCCCTACCCCTGGTGCAGAGTGGTGAAGCCCCACGGCTGCTCCTCTGTATGGGTCAGCTGCTCCTCTTTGTAGCAAAAAGATGGAGCAGAAAAGGGGGAATGAGACGTGAAGAAATTTACTACACATATTGAATCAAAGCACTGATCCTGAGAAGGCCTGAATGCCTACAGCTCTATTTTTTTTAATTACAAAGAACTCGCCCGGTTCCTTTTGTGTGAAGCAGCTGTCAGAATCAGACCCTGTTTAATATGTGTCAGGCTATCCAGCCGCGAGGGCGGTGTGCAGGGAGTTTATAGTATAAATGGCTGTGGCTGAAAACCCCACCGAGGGGGGATTAAGTGTCTGGGGCTGCTGCGGAAGCCTTTGGAATCTGCAGTGCTTATGTTAGGGTTGCCAACCTGGGGTTTAGCAAAAATGCCAGAGGGGTGTGTGCCAGAACTGGGCAGAACCAGGTTGATTGGCTAGTGCGTGGAACGTGGGCATTTGGAGGACAGGTCAAGGGGGCGCAGCCTGGTGCCCAGCTTCAAAGTATTTGCTATAGTCATAGAATCATAGAATCATAGAGTTGGAAGGGACCCAAGGGTCATCTAGTCCCACCCCCTGCAATGCGGGAATCTCAACTAAAGCATCCATGACAGATGGCCATCCAACCTTTGCTTAAAAGGAAGGAGAGTCCACCACCTCCCGAGAGAGTCTGTTCCATCGCCAAACAAAAAGTTCTTCCTGATGTTTAGTCAGAATCTCCTTTCTTATAGCTTGAAGCCGTTGGTTCGAGGCCTACTCTCCAGAGTAGGAGAAAACGAGCTTGTTCCCTCTTCCATGTGACAGCCCTTGAGATACAGTCACACCTCATGTTACGTCTGCTTCATGTTACGTTCTTTCAGGTTACGTCCCATGGCGACCCGGAAGTACTGGAAAGGGTTACTTCTGGGTATTGCCACTCGCACATGCGCAGAAGCGGCGAATAGCAACCTGCGTATGCGCAGACGTGCCACTGCTGGTTGCGTTCTTTTCATGTTGCGAACGGGCCTCCGGAACAGATCCCATTCGCAACCAGAGGTATCACAACCAGAGGTTTGAATATGGATTTCCTATCTTAATTGTAGTCAAACTGATCTTGAACCTTAGGTGGTTGTTTAAATTAAAATTGGTAATAGTAAAAGAGTTGGCAGATCCGCCCCCCCCCCCCCCGTTTACATTCAGTTCTGTGGAAACTTACAGACCCCACCACATAGAAAAAATTATTCTTGCGATTATATAGCATCTTCTTTTGTATGCATAACTTGAAATGCCCTGCAAAAGTCTCATGGGGAGTAGGGAATGTGAAATGCAGGATAGTGAGAGGGGAATGTGAGCAGGTGTGCAGTTGTACTTTCTTCCTATCAGGGAAGAAGAGGCAGATTTGTACTTGTGTGTTTGTGTATGAGAAAGACAGAGACAATGACAGAGAGACGGAGATATTAAGGGCTTTGTTAGGATTTTTAAAAGCTGGGCTACCTGCAGCTAGTGTTAAGACCTAGATTGGGTTGTGGAGGCAGCTGTTAAACCGTCAACATTTTATTTATTTATTCAAAAACATTTCTAAATTCAGGGCTTTTTTCTTTTTCTTCAGCCAGAACTCGCCGGAACTCAGGTGGACGCCATTGCCATGATAAAAGAAGGAGGGAGGTGTTCACAGTGAGTTTCAGCACTTCTTTTTAGCTAGAAAAATAGCACTGTCTAAACTTAATATTTAAAAATCTCTAAGTGGCATATGTGCGTGTCTGTTGCAGAGCTGGCATTAATATCAAGTGACATGAAGCAGTTGCTTCAGACTGTTGCTTCCGGCCTCCATTTTATTACATTTGCTGTGTTTAAAATGTGTTGGGACTGATGTCACTCTGCCTTCTTGCGTTGGGTGTGAAAACGCCTGACAAATGCTTTACATGTTACAGAAAAGACAGATCCCTGCCTTTGCACTGTGGGTCAGTCATACTATTTGCACTCAATAAAAACAATGCCCAGAAGCTTCAGCTGGTCACAGATCCCAAATAAATATTTAGAGTGTGTTAAGAGTCATGTTTAACCCATTGCTGAAATGCATGTTTCTTCCTCCTCTGTAATACATGAAGTGCTACAGAGACCTACACCAGACTTGTCCACCCATTTAAATACAAAAACAAAACACTCTCACATATGATCAGCATCTTCGTCCTGTGCTGGAGGGCAATCCTTTGTAGTGAAGTTCTCCAGCTAGCGCATCTGGTCCTCACTGTCTCTGGTAATGGAGCTAGACTTTCAGATAGAAAAAGTGATACAGTTCACCTGGGATTGTTCAGCTTCACATGGTCCCAATGCTTGCCCATGTTTGGAAGAAAACTTCCCCACGTGTTGAAAACTAGCACAACGAAAGAAGGTCCTGGTGGATTGTATCCCATGTTAATAATCGTGTGAAGTTGCTATTTGTATCTTCCACTGGTCCTTTTGAAACTGAGTCTTGTAAAGCAAAATTCTCACAATCTAATTCCAAATGTTGATTACTCTGGGGGAGTTCCATGCACCGGGATCGAAAAGGGACTGTCAACATATTTCTCTTAGACAATCAATGTCACATTTTCTCTGCCACCCTCCCTTATTTAAGTAGCTATACCTTCTGCCATGCTGTGCTACTTTGGCCTCTGTTCTGCAAATGTCAAAACAACCAATTGCAAAAGACACAAATTAATCTGAGTTGGTGCTTGACGTGGTTCTCCCAGAATCGCAGGAGCTCGCAAGCTTCAGTCTGGGGGCTTATCAAAGAAATACAGTACTGGGATTTGACAACTCTTAATTTCAATGAACTTCCACCAGATCCGGAAAACAAGTGCTCTTTGTATACAGTACTTAGATTTTAAAACAGCCTTGTCCAATTGGAGCTGGTGGGAACAAAATTAGCTGAGCTGACTTGAAGATTCACCTGTACTCTTTTTAAATATCATCTTCCTGGCCTGTGTAGACTTTGTTTCTTAAATTCTGCTTGTGGCACTGGGATCTGGATTATGTCTACAATACTGCACATCACACTTTTTTGGGTGCCGGTGTTAAGACACTTATATTTGCACTGGCATTGTTTATTTCTCATTATATTTATATCCCACCTTTCCTTGAAGGATTGAAAGAATGGTTATCCGCCTCCCCATTTTATTGTCCTAACAGCCAGGACTTTATTTCAGCTGGAACTCGCTGGCACTCAGTTCCAGCACCTCTCAGGTGGGTGCCATTACCATTATAAGAGAACAAGGGAGACATTCATGGTGACTTCTGGCACCTCTTTTCCTAGAAAGATCGCACGGCTTACAACCCTGCAAGGTAGTCTAGGCTGAGAGATAATGGCTGGTTCAAGTTCACCCAATGAACTTCGTGCTGCGTAGGATTTTGTACTAGTCTTAACATTCTAACCACATACTACTTAGCCAGAGCTCTTTTTAATCCTTTAGTTTTAGCCTGCTCTATATTTTGTTGTTTGTTTAAATATATTTTAAGTTAATGCTATCGGAATTGCTTTTACACTTTTGTACGGTGCACTGGAATCTTGAAGGTACCCTGGGACTAGACTAGACTAAAATACCCTCTATTGCCTTGAGAACAAGGAGTTGCCTTGGGATGGCTTTACTGAGTTGCAATGCAGAGGCAGGGAGCACTATATTTTTGACTCAATGCCACGGTCAGGTCTGTGGGTTTTCTTGCAGAACAAGGGAATGATCTTTCTTTTCCCCCCTGTATTCCCTCAAGGCTAATCTGTCAGAGGCCGCATGCCATTGATGGGTGGAGGTTGAAGCCAGAGGTGGGTGAGACCAGAGCCAAAGGGTGCATCCCCTTTCCCCCTTTCTGCCACCCTTTCCTTTTCAGTCCCTGCCCCCCGTTGCCACCTGTGTGACTATACTTCTAAAGCACATTTGTCACAGAGTTTGCTCCCTCAAAGAATTCTGGGCACTGTAGTTTGTTAGCAGTTTCTGGGAATTGTCTCTGTGTGAGGGGTTACAGTGTCTAGAATTATCCGAGGTAGCAAAATCCGTGACAAAAGTGCTTTAAAGGTGTGCACAGCGTTAGGTTGAGGGCTGAAGATTGCCTATCCCCCTCTAGCTGTAACCCCTTGTGAGCTCACAGGGTGGCCTTGGCCTAATCACTCTATCTCCTTCGTTGTGAGGAATAAATGGGGGAAGACGCTTTGAGGAAAGCTGGAATGTATAAAAATAAAATTGCTGGCTGTAGCTGCTGTGCGGCACCCATTGGTCATTACTGCCTCTCTAGCTTCCTCGTTCCATTGTTGGGCATCCCTTAAATAATAATAATAATAATAATAATAATAATAATAATAATAATAATAATAATAAATAATAATAATAATTAATAATATTTATACCCCACCCATCTGGCTGGGTCCCCCCAGCCACTTTGGGCGGCTTCCAACAAAACACTAAAATACAATAACCTATTAAACATTAAAGCTTCCCTAAACAGGTCTGCCTTTAGATGTCTTCTAAAAGTTTGGTAGTTATTTTTCTCTTTGACATCTGGTGGGAGGGCGTTCCACAGGGCAGATGCCACTACCGAGAAGGCCCTCTGCCTGCTTCCCTGTAACTTGGCTTCTCGCAGTGAGGGAACTGCCAGAAGGCCCTCGGTGCTGGACCTCAGTGTCCGGGCAAAACGATGGAGGGGGAGACGCTCCTTCAGGTATACTGGACCGTTTAGGGCTAAAAGGTCAGCATCAACACTATGAATTGTGCTCAGAAACGTACTGGGAAACGTACTTATGCAATCCCTTATGCAACATCCTCCTTGCAGTCCCTATTTAATAAGTTGTTGGCATCCGCCCATCTCGGGAGGCAATGGAGTGTGACTCTGAGGGCGAACTCAAACCACTGAGCAGCACTCAGGGTGACCTCCAACAGGGTACAAGCCTTGGCAGTGTGTATGGAGGTCCTGGGCTGCCCAGACGACAAGACCTCCCTCTTGGCCTTGCTGACATGCTACAAAGGAAAGCACAAAAACAGATTTGGCAGCAGCTGGGCTGCAGGAGTGCCGGAAGGAGCCGTACAAAGCACCATCCAACCATCTTAGGTCCAATCTGGATTTGTATAGGATTTACTCCTTGGCCGTTCCTTCTCCCGAAGAAATCTCACAAGGCAGCAGCAGAAGTTTAGGATCAGAGTTTTCCTTCTCCTAGATGGGCTGCCTTCCCAGGTTGTCAAGCCCCTCCATCTGCCTGTTTTCTCACTATGTGTACACCTTGCTGCAGTAGAACCAATTGGTAGCTAATCCTGGAGCATACGCTCTGCATGTACTTAAAACGCATATAACAAAACCCATATGGCTGCTTTTGTTAGACTTGAGGACAAACCTCTTGGCTGGTAGGGATGGTGGTAATTTGGAGCAGAGCTGCCCTAGGGTGAATGTGTGTATTTAAATCTTCCTCCATGTTTCTTCCTCTGCAACTCTTCTGCCAGCTGTTTTCTTCCTTTGCACATTTCCTTATGTATGTTTGCCTTTTGTGCACTGGCAAGCAGAATGTCATTTCTCCCTTCCCATTTTTGGTTTTTCCAAACAAGATCTAGCAATTATAGCACATGAGACTCTTCAGTTGACATATTCTGAGAAACGATCTTTGTTTGATACACTGGGCAACGTGCTGATTTGTGGGTTGAAAATGAAAAAAAGTATCTGGTTTCTAAGTTGCATGGAAAAGTACCTTTTTAATGAAGTTGCAGTTTTAATTTTCTTGTGTGAGGAATATCAGTAGGGTTGCCAGGTGCAAAAGAGGACAAGGCTCCTTCACCACTGTTAGCAGTGTAGAAGATATAATTTCAGCAAGTACACCTTGTCATAATGCAAATGCTGGAATTGCCACTTCTACACAGATATTTAATGGTTCAGGAGCCTGGTCTGTTTTTACTTGCCTTTTAGGCAAAACTTCTGCAGTGGTGTATAAAGGTATGCTTGAGGTGTCTGATCACAGCTCAGAAAAGGAAAAACTCACACAATCCCTTCTCCCTAACACAAGGTTTAATCCATAGATCAACCCACTGACGCTTTAGCTATGCAAATTGAATTAGTTGCAAATTCATATTTTCAGGAGATTTTGCTTCTGGTGTGTTTCAGCATTATGGAATACACAGCAAAATATTAATGGCTGCTTTTCTTCCAGAAAGAAATGGCAGCTTCATGGGCGTAGCCAGGATTTATGTTGTTGTTGGGGAGGGGGGCAGGTAGCCAGGATTTATGGAGGGGGGTCATCATCCTCTGTCTGGCTCAATCTAGCAGATTCCGAACGAAATGTCTCAACAACAGTTGTATTAAATTACTTGCTTTTGATGCCAAGTGCTCAGAAAATCTGTCAAAATCTTTCTACAATTTCTACTTTTAATTTAGTATTTTTATTGATTGATTTGGGGAGGGGAAATTGCCCCCTGCCCCCCTACCCCCACTATGCCCCATGGCAGCTTTTAAATTAAATTGCAAGGCTATCTTCCTCTTCCTTTAGTATTGCAAATATGGAAACTTTACTGAGGTTGTGGTAATATGTCAACATTCAATATACGACACGGCTAACTTGGGTTAAAGGCACGTGAGGAATCCCCTAACAGTTTTTTAAAAAATGTCTGAAAGCTTTGCCACTAAAGAGATTGTCTCTGGGCATGGGCAGAAGGTGTTTTGCCTCCCCACCGAACTATTAATATTAACCAGTGTACAGATGTTCAGAGCTTTTTCTATCTGCAGAGCCTCTGTAAGGCAGACCATGACTACACTGCAAGACTAGGAATGTATTGTGGCTGAGAGAGTGAGAGAAAAAGCGTTTCGATGCCGGGCTAAAGTGCAGCATGTTCTGATGGGTGGCATGTCCTTTTCTGCCGGGCAGGTTTAAGTCCCAGCACCTCTCTCTCTTTCGAAATGCAGCACTGGCGAGCTTCGGCGCAAGGAGCGTTTTTCTCCAGCGGGAGGGGGTGGGCTGGATGATCTCTGGAGTCCTCCTAAGCCCACTGCTGGCGGGGAGCGGGGGAAGGCAGGGCCTCGGCGTGCAGCTCCGCCTCCCGTACGCGCGGCTGCTCTGCTTGGGGCCGCCGGAGCCGGTGCAAAGCGAGGGGGAAATACAGCAACTGCCCTCGCCGGCGTCTGCTTGGAGTGGGGCGCTGGGGAGGGGGGGGAAGGAGGCGGCGATCAAACACGGAGCCTGCAGCTCCCCCCACAAGACAGGCTGCGGAGGAGAAGCGAGCCCCCCCTTTTCCCTTGCCTACCCGCCCCCCAACCCAGCTCCGATCTGCTGCGCGAGGCCCCCCCTTTTTTTTGCAAGGGGAGCGCGCGCGCGAGAAGTCCCAAGAAGAAGCGCACAAGAGACCTGCTTTTGCAAGGAGGAGATCTCTTAGTAAAAAAAAAAAAAAGGATCTTAGCTGCAAGATCCCAGGCGAAAGATCCCGAGAAGGAGGCGGAAGGAGAAGAGAAGACCTTCCCGGGAAGAGAGGAAGGGGAGCTATGCAAACTCTCCCCGAGGTCTGTCTGCTTCTGGAGCGCAGACAACAGGCTGCCCGGGCTGGTATGCTTGCTGCTCGAGGAGTGTCTGTGCAAAGGCTGCGCTGAATGGACATGGAGCCCTTCCCGGGGATCCCGCGGGAAATAAACAAATAACTACATCGGTCTTGGAACTGCAAAAAGAAAGAAAGAAGAGGAAAGCAACCGAAGGAGAGCCTTTCCCGGATCTTATCAGCATCACAACTCAATGCATCCTCGTTGTGAGAGCCAGGTTGGTCCTTAATTTTTTTTCCTGGGCAGAGGTGCATGGCAAACTGCTGGGTTTCCCTGTCTTAGAGAAACTGGAAGTGTGTCACTAGGGCTTGGGCCCACCGCTGGTGTCCTGCCCCCCTTCCCTTCCCTTCCTGCAGATCTCCCCCCTTTCTTGTGTCAGATGGATAAAGGAGGAGTGGAGGCATAATTGAAAAATCAGGTCATGATTTCAAACCGCCGCACAGCTGGCTAGTGGCTGCTTCACACACACAACACACAGGCAGCAACCCCTTTTTTCTGCTGGGTTTGCTTATTGTTGCCGGGTGCATTTCTGTAGCTAGAAAGCTTTATGAAGAGCATCTGTTGAGCCATGCCTTGCTTCCCTCCCCCCAGCCGCCCCCCAACAGTAAATCTGTAAGTGGAGTGGAAATTGCATCCTCTTGGATAAATATTGAATAGTTTAAACATGCGTATTCCTTTGTGTGCAAGGCAGAAGATTTAGTTTCCCTTACAGAAGGGCCTTGGGAAGGAACGGGGAAAGCAGTGGAGGCTTAGAGGTACCGGTAAGGAAGGCTCTTTGCAGACTGCCCTTTGTACATATAGGCTGCAGGAGAATGGGAGGGTTTGCGACAAGTCTGCCACCTCGCCTTGGCTTTTCGTAGGAAATGTAAGGCTGCACACTTTAAAAAGAATTAATAAATTAAGATGCAATTGCCCTTAAACTCTTGGGGAGGAAGGACATTCGCACATGCACTGGGTTTTTGCTAGCTTGCATACAGGCTACCCACAAGTGCACCTGTATTGAGAAGAGGAGACTATTCTCTCTATCCAGCCCCCCCCCCCACGTCCCCCCATCATTACTGCTTTTCCTTGCAATTCCCTTTCTGCTGACACACACACAGAGAAAGCAAATGGATATAGGAAACTGGGTTACTTGCAACTGCAGCTTGCTGGAATTCCCCCTTCCCTCTTTGCCTTGGCGGTTCTGCCCAGCCTGACAGAAAGAACAACCCCTCTAGAAACACGAGTCAAAACATGAAACTTGTCAAAAGCTCTCTTCAGTTTCAGCTAATCTGCTCCCCTTGGCTGGGCTGGTCCAGGACGTTTCTCTTAAGTATGTGGGGTTCTGGGCAAGGAATGGTTTAATTTTCCTTTCACTACGGTTTTTCCAATTCAGTGGAATCCGCACAGATGTGGACTTGTTAGTCCAAGGTAAAGTTGGATTTCCTACTATGCTTTTTTTGGTCAGGACTTTGGGGGCTGTTGGAGTCCTTCTCTCACCACTCAGCTGAGAATTGGAAGAAATAAAGCCGTTACATCCTTTGTCTGGTCTCGACAGGCAGTTCTCAGTGTTGGGATTGCAGATTGCAAAATAGAGTACTTATTCCAGAGCATTATTGTTCTTCGTCGTGAGAGATTTGCTATGCTCCAGCTTTGAACAGTTTTCCTTGTCTACTGCTGAAGCTTAGAGGGTCTGGACCTGTCAGTGGAAGACTCTCGGAACCATATGTCAGCTGCTTTGAGCTTTTTGCAGGAAGTGTCGGGTATAACACCAGGTAGACAAGATGTAATATTAATCTGGAGAGTAGAAGGTGGTTTGAAGAGAGATGATGGCTTGTGTTGCATACAGGCATATCCCACTTTCAGCAGCAGGAAATGGGTTTTAGTATTGTTTCAGAACCCTGCAAAGTCTGTTTGAGCCAAAGGTAATGGGGGGACAAAATAAATTATATGTACAGCGTGGGAAGCGATGCCTCTTTCTCTCCCTCTCCCTCTCCCCCCCCCCATTTTCAACTCTTTGAATTTGCATAATTTATACAGTCTGGGAACCGCTTAACAACCTAATCTGTTTGTGTGAACTAGGCCTGTGTGCGTAAGATTGCAGCCTGAAATGCAGCAATGCAGAATATACAATTACATGCCCTGCTCCATTCCTCATCTCTCCTCTGTGCAAGACAGCCAATTCACGCTTGCCATTCAGAGGCTTAGCTGTACTGTTCCATCTGCAAAATCCCCCTGTCTTTGGATCTTAGTGCATAGAATTGGGGAAATTACAAGAGTTGGAATGCATTGTTGAGATTAATCTAATTTGGCTGACTATTGACTTAAAACCGTCCCTTTAGGTAGATGTTCTTCGTGTCTCTTACGAAAATTCCTCCCATCAAACCGAGGCAGACACGACTGGGCAACTTTCTTCAGCAGCTTGTTCCATTGCCCAGTTGTTAAAGGTACCAGTTTTTCTTCCTGTGGCCCAGCTTTAATCTGAGGGACTGCAACTTGGAGCAAGTTACTTCTTGTCCTTCCATCAGTGGGCCTTGGAGGCAATTGTTCTTCTGGTTTTTTTGGCAGCTTTTTAGATGTTTGAAAATGGCTCGCATGTCCTCTCTTAATTTTCTCCCCTTCAAAAAAAAAATGCTTTGGTTTTCATAATATCAGTTTTTATTTCTTGCTTTCCCTCTCTCCCTTGTCTGAATTAGCTCAATTTGTTTGTATCTTTAAAAATATCTACTATTACACTATGGAACTCCCTGACTCAGGAGACAGTGATGGCATTAAAAGATGGATTAGACAATTTTATGGAGGCAGTGTTAGAAACTCAGATATATAAGCTAGGCACCAAATGACTCCTTAAACCAAGGTTCCAGACACCAAAATGGAATGTATAGTTGCCATTTTGGGGCAAGACGGCTCTAAAGTCTTATTTTTCAAATGATGTACTGACTGTGACTGATTCTCAGTTAAACATCTGGTTAGTTCATATGACAACCTTGAGCTAGGTTAAGAGCTTTGAGAACTTAAAGAACAGTCACCTTATATAGTGACAGTCCACATATTGGCCTATTCCAACCTCTTTTTCTTAATGGTGACTGCTCCTGCTCAGGCCGCACAGAAAGAGCATTTTGGCTCCTGAAATTCATTCTGATGGTGCAGATAAAATATAACTGATAGAATTCTATAGGGTGGGGTATTAGTGTGTGAAAACAGTCCAGATCCAATGATCTGCAGGCATTCACCTCCATCCTGGTGCCCAGACATCTTTACTTGGTCGAAAGTGGTCAATAGCCAAAATGCGCCTGGCGCCTGGCTAATTTCAAACACTGCTGATGGAGGAGAGGGTTATCGATGGCTGTGTTCTGCCTCCACATAGCCATGATGGCTAATCTTCTGCCTCCAATGCTTCTGAATACCAGTTGCTGGAAACCACAAGAGGGAAGAGTGCTCTTGTGCTTGAATGCTATTTGTGGGTTTCCCACAGCCATCTGGTTGGCCGCTGGATGCTGGACTAGATAGGCTATTGGTCTAATCCAACAGGCTGTTCTTATGTTTGTATGAGGATCCAAGCACCAACAATTGACAACACAGTATTTTTTGGCACCTGAGCTGGAAAAACCAAGTGGCACTTGCCCTTCCCTGCATGAGCCTGGAGAGCGCAACTCACCTGAACGTTTTCTTGTGCAAGCTTCCTTTTAACGGAACAGGACTTGTCTCCCAATATTGAACAGGGATGCGGTCCACTGGGTAAGGGGAATAAGACTTGTGCAAGAAACAGTGAACAGGAGTTGGGCAAGAGCATTCCTGTGTGCTTGCATACCTCCCGTCTCATTCCAGTGGGGCTTGTGCAAGAGAACTTCCTTGTAGGGATTGTGCCATATGGATTAGATCTTTCTCTTGAACCGAGTTGTATTTAACAGTGCTCCTTAAATCACGGGCCTCTGCCAGACATAGTACTCCAGCTGAGCTCAGTCTTGCTGCCAAGTTGGAGCGATGTTGTCACTCCCTGCGTCTTTCATTCAGTGCTTCTGCTATCGTGTGTGGCAGGAGGATGAACTGCTTCTTTGCAATGGAACCATACTTCAGTCTCCTGCTTGCAAACCAATGTAACCCTTTCCTCGTTACTAGTGCCTAGCTAGATACCTCACTTTGTTCCAATGCTTTTGCTTAATTTCAGTATATTACTAAGGTATGGGTAGGGTAAAGGTAAAGGGACCCCTGACCAGAGTCGTGGCCGACTCTGGGGTTGCGGCGCTCATCTCGCTTTATTGGCCAAGGGAGCCGGCATACAGCTTCCGGGTCATGTGGCCAGCATGACTATGCCGCTTCTGGCAAACCAGAGCAGCGCACGGAAATGCCGTTTACCTTCCTGCCAGAGCGGTACCTATTTATCTACTTGCACTTGGTGCTTTCAAATTGCTAGGTGGGCAGGAGCAGGGACCGAGCAACAGGAGCTCACCCCGTCGCAAGGATTCAAACCGCCAGCCTTTTGATCGGCAAGTCCTAGGCTCTGTGGTTTAACCCACAGCGCCACCCGCATCCCTCATGGGTAGGTTAAGCCCATCAAAAAGAGCCTGGCTGGGTGAGATCAAAAGTCTATTTAGTCTTTAGACAGTTCAGAAACTTCAGCTAGTGCAGAATTCAGCGGCCAGGTTGCTCAATGGGGCAAGACAGTTTAAGCATATGGCATCAACTCTGGTCAGACTGCGCTGGCTACCAATTAGTTTCCAGGCCCAATTCATAGGGCTGGCTTTGACCTATAAAGCCTTAAATGGCTCAGAATCGCAAGACCACAAGGACCGCCTCTTTCCATATGAACCTACCCCAACCCTGAGATAATCTTCTGAGGCCCTTCTTCGTGTGTCTCCTTCGCAAGAGGGTCCAGAGGGGGACAACATGAGAACAGTACGCTTTCGAGCACAATTTTGCCACGTCATGTTGGTGCTGACTTTTAAAGCCCTAAATGGCCTTGGCCCTGCATACCTGAAGGAGCGTCTCCACCCCCATCGTTCAGCCTGGACACTAAGGTCCAGCTCCGAGGGCCTTCTGGTGGTTCCCTCAATGTGAGAAGTGAGGTTATAGGGAACCAGGCAGAGGGCCTTCTCCGTAGTGGCTCCTGCCCTGGCGAACACCCTCCCATCAGATGTCAAGGAAATAAACAACTATCTGACTTTTAGAAGACATCTGAAATTAGCCCTATTTAGGGAATTTTTTTTTTAAAAAAATTAAAATTAAATTTTGCAACATAAACACACACATTTATACATAAACAAATCAAAAGAAAAAAAAAACCAAAAATTGAAAACTAAAAAATACAAATACAAAAAAAATCAGAATACACCCCCCCCCCATATTTCAGTTCTTTCCCCCCCTTTCCATTGTCTTCCCTCATCCTCAGCACGGTTCTGTTTTCATTTTTGGTAAACTGTTTCCATCTTATTTATCCTATAATTCATTTTGCAGAAGTTAATTGAAACAAGTCAAAGTATTAATTTGAGGGCACTGCTTTTTAAGATATTCTCTGTATTTTTCCCATTCTTTTTGAATTTTTTGCTTGGACTGACCCCTAATATCCTCTGTTAATCTAGCCAGTTCAATATAATCAAATAATTTGTCTTGCCATTCTGTTATTGTCGGTATTAATTCTTTTTTCCAGCTTTTGGCAATTAATGTTCCCACGGCTCCTGTGGCGTAAAGGAATATTTTCTTTTCCAATATCCGTATCTAATATTCCCAATAAAAATGCTTCTGTTTTCTTCTTAAAATTTTGTTTGAACACTTTCTTTAACTCCTCATATACCATATCCCAGAAGCCTTTGATTTTATCACATGTCCACCACATATGTATAAGCGTCCCCTCTACTTGGTTACATCTCCAGCACAGGTTTGATTTTGTTTTATACATTTTACATATTTTGGTTGGTGTTAAATACCATCTGTAAAACATCTTTATTAAGTTTTCCTTTATCGCTTCCCTGTTTAGGGAAGTTTTTAATGTTTGATCTTTTATCGTGTTTTTAATGTTCTGTTGGGAGCTGCCCAGAGTGGCTAGGGAAACCCAGCCAGATGGGCAGGGTATAAATTATTTATTTTATTTTATTTTATTTTATTTTATTTTATTTTATTATTTATTTATTTATTTATTTATTTATTTATTTATTTATTTATTTTTATTTTTATTTTTTTAAAACTGCAGTGGTTCCCCGTTTGTGAAATGCTCTCTCCAGGGAGGTTTGCCAGGCGCCCTCATTATATATTTTTAGGTGCCAGGTGAAAACGTTCCTGTTCAACCAGGCTTTGGCTGACTGACATCCAATGCCATTTTAAAACGTGTTGGGTAGAGGGGGATTGTTGGGTTGTTGTTTTTATTTTTATGTATTTTGTTTTTATATTGTGAATTTATGTTTTGAACCACCCTGAGACCGGTGTGTATAGGGTGGTGTACAAAGTTTTATAATAGTGGTCTAGCATCCTATTGGGACGCGGGTGGCGCTGTGGGTTAAACCACAGAGCCTAGGACTTGCCGATCAGAAGGTCGGCGGTTTGAATCCCCGTGACGGGGTGAGCTCCCGTTGCTCGGTCCCTGCTCCTGCCAACCTAGCAGTTCGAAAGCACATCAGAGTGCAAGTAGATAAATAGGTACCACTCCGGCGGGAAGGTAAACGACATCTCTGTGCGCTGCTCTGGTTCACCAGAAGCGGCTTAGTCTTGCTGGCCACATGACCCGGAAGCTGTATGCCGGCTCCCTTGGCCAATAAAGCAAGATGAGCGCCGCAACCCCAGAGTCGGTCATGACTGGACCTAATGGTCAGGGGTCCCTTTACCCTTTACCTTTAGCATCCTATTTCTCACAGTGCCTCTATCCCCAGATTCTTGTGGTATGTCCCCCTCAAGCTTGTGTACAGTTGGGGAGGAGAAACTGTCTTTTCTGTACACCAGGGTTAGCCATCCTGGTGCCTTCCAGAAGTTTGCGACTCCAGCTCCCATCAGCCCCAGGGCACAATCTAGACATGTGAGCCAGAAGGCAGAAGTAAATTCTGCGGCACGTACTAACTACTTTCATGTGTGATCTGAGTAGTTTTTGGCTGGGGTACTGCACTGATGAAATCTCTCTCTTGCATGCAACTATGGAGACATTTTTCTTTCTTTTTTGTGAATGAAAGTGGGTGCAATTTAACTCACATCATGATAAAATATTTGAATGGGTCACCAGGTGCCTGGTATAATTGCCTTGCCTTGACTCACTGGTTACCTGTCAGCCATTCAGATTTATTGTTCAGTCCAGTGCACCAATTTCTTAAGCTCAGTTGCAATTTTACTGCACTTACGGGAGGTTTATAGGAGCAGAGCATACTTGCTGTTCAAAACTGAACCAGGCATGAATCCAGGACAGATTTCTGTGAAAGTTCTAGAATCGCTTCCATGTGTCATTGGCTCTATGGGATGGCCTTGATGTTTGAGAGCCCCTTCCGGAGTGTGGATCACTTTGCCAAGCTCCATACCCCCGTCTGCCACTTTCAACACTGCTGTGCAAGCTTTCCAATTGATGGGTGACCCTCATAGTGGGTGATTCTTGCATGTAACGGGCAGGATTGTCTGTGCTTTAAAAGTAATGAAATTCTGCACCCAGACAATGGGAATTCTTTGCCAAAGGCAGAGGGAGACTGAATTCTGTGACCCTATTAAATTATGCAAAGTCACATAGCTTCTCCTCACCGAGTAATTCATTTGTAATTTTTACTATTTGAACTGTATTTATGTTTGCTTCTGCTAACCATAGGGCAAGGTGCACATGCTGAAGCCCTCTCCTCTGGTCTTAGCCCAGTTACTATCAAGCATATCCTTTAATAGGGGCCAGAAGCTTGCTCCGTCCAGGAAACAGAATCACGTGCACCAAATTCAAAATTTGCATTTCTGCATATATACCACCCTGATGATGGTCTCCCCATGGAGCTGAGGTCATGCAGCAATGTTTCCATCCATTGCCACGTGGAGGGTGTAATGTGAGAACTGGACCAGAGATGCATTATCTACTAATCTCTTTAATTACTGGGATCGGTTATTTACTAAGATTTGGGTGTTACTTTGCAACCATCAAAAGGGGGAATTTGGGTGGCTTTGGCATAATTTGTTCCTCATAAAAACCTATGTTGACTCCTAGTAATTATCCTGTATCAAATATATATATATATATATATATATATATATATATATATAACTTATTTGTTTTACCATTTATTATTATAACCTCAGAGATAAAAATTAAGCCACCAAGCCTATAATTTCCCATTTCACGCGCTGGATCACCACCTTGTCGTGGTGAGTGGGCTTGCATGTTCCTATGAGGCCTGTGAGCGAAGTCGTCGGGAGCCTCATACTCCCAGCAGGGTCACCCAAGGCGGTAAGGTCAAAGGGGAGGAGCTAGACAAAGAATGATCCAAAAAGTCCTCAATGGCAGAACAGGCGGAAGATAACAAGCAGTATGTTACAACGGCTGTGAAGGCGGATAAAGGCTGTAGCAGATAAGAATCTACCAGTCATCGTGATACTCACGGCATCAGAATAAAGCCTTACTGCAAAGACTGTGCGCTGGTCAGCGTGCACTGATCTACACACATAAAATAAATTCACGCACAGGCGTCTTCCAAAAACCCATCTCAAACCCAAACCCAAAAAGTCCCATGGTGATCGGCAAATGATAACGGGGGCAGGACTGTGAAATCTGGAAGCCCCTAGTCATGAACTGGCATATAGATACAGATTCAGTCGATCTGACTCAAGGAATGAGGCAGTTGAGTAGCTCGGCAGCTGTACCCTTGACCGAGCAGTCCTATTTAGGATCCACTCTGCTCACCCCGAAAGGGGGAGGGGCTAGAAATGGTTCCCTAAACATAGACTTCCTCTGTTTTCCCCTGACTGGATTACCACGCCCAGTGGGGTCACCACCCAGCAGTCGTAAAAGACAATTGAACTTTGGAACGTGGATTATACGGAACATTGGATAACACAGATAATGAGCACCCCGAACGCAGGACTGCCATCATTGCAAGAGACCTGTGACGTTTTAACATCAGTATTGCAGCACTTCAAGAAACTTGAAGATCAGGCCTGTGAGTGCTCCAGTTGGAGAACAGCCTTTACCAAAGGTGTCATGGACTTTGAAGATGCTCGAACTCAGGACGAAAGGGAGAAATGTGCCAAAAGGAAGGCACGTTTGGCAAACCCTCACTGTGATCATCCCCGGAAACCTATGTCCCCACTGTGGAAGGATGTGTGGATCCAGAATTGGCCTCCACAGTCACTTACAGACACACTGTTAAGACCATGTTCATGGATGACAATCTTACTTGGCCACAAGTGATTGCCACAGAAGAAAGAAGAGAATTTCCCATTATTATTTTTTACTGGCTTTCAGTATATTTCCAGGCTTAATTCAGAGTACTGTTTTTGACCTTTCAGCCTTCATGACTTGGGATCGTGGAGGACTGACACTTGCTGCCTGTACCTACCTGGTCCTTGAGATCTTCACCAGAGACCCTTCTCTGGGTGCCTCCCTCAGGTGGGGTTCAGTGGCATCTACAGTAGTTCTGGAATGCCTTCCTAAACAGTTTATCAGTTTCTAGCCACTGCACAAACCTAGGGAGACCAGAGACTAGATGGGTGTTGGTAATGTCTTTTTATTCCTCAAGAAACCACCTTATCTGTCATATACCCAGTAGATTACTATGGCCTGTGGGAGAGTTTCTTCTGCAAGTTCCGCAGATCTGTTTGACAAGATCTGTTGAACAATGGAATGGTCTCCCTCAGGAGGTGGTGGACTCTCCTTCCTTGGAGGTTTTTAAGCAGAGGTTAGATGGCCATCTGTCATGGGTGCCTCAGCTGAGATTCCTGCATTGTTGGGGGTTAGACTAGATGACCTTGGGGGATCCCTTCCAACTTTACAGTTCTATGATTCTATGACTCCTGTGATCTCAGAAGCCTGCTCTGTAGTAATGTGGAGTAGGATTTTTAGTGTGACTGCCCCTGTTCTGTGGAATCGCATTCCTTTTGAGATATGACAGGTGTGGTCCACTTTCCAGAAACAACTGAAGACATTTTTGTTCCGACAGACTTTCTCAGCTGGATAAATGTGGTTTTAATGTTTTTTGCCATGAGCATCTACTTTCTTGTGTTCATGTTTTTAACTGTTTTTAATTACTCTATGTGTAACTCATACCCTCCAACATTTCAGCAATGAAAATAACAACAATAGTAATACTATTTATACACTTCCCATCTCACTGGGTTGCCCCAGCCACTCTGGGTGGCTTCCAACATATCTAAAAATATAATTAAACATGAAAGCACTTCAGATGGCTCAGGGGTCAGATAACTCCATACCCTCCAACATTTCTTCAATGAAAATAGGGACGTCCTAAGGAAAAGCGGGACATTCTGGGATCAAATCAGAAACCGGGATGTCTGCTGTAAATCTAGGACTGTCCCTGGAAAATAGGGACACTTGGAGGGTCTGGTAACTTGCCTTGCAACAGTGGTTTAGAAAGCAATTAATAAGTCAACAGCAATAGTATCAATGGCATTTTTAAAAAAAAGCCTATTTAATTTTCAGCAGTGTGAAATAGGCTTGTGGTTTGAAACATTCGCTTATTAAAGACGAGTCCCCAGATTAAACGACAAATTTCATTTTCGTATAGTGCTGCCTCCCAGCAGCTCCTGTGTCTCGAATATCGGGAGGGGGGTGGAATTCTATGCACATAAAGAGTAGCTTGTTGTTGGGGAAGCACCTTCCCATCCCGCAAAGTCCTAAAAAAAGGGACTTTGCCACTTGATTCTGCCGATTGTGTGAGCTACTCCTTGGACAACTGGGCTCCTCTCTTGCATTGAGCTGTGAATGAAGCCTTGCTAATTAGCAAGGTGTAAATGGTTTTGTCTGAGGGCTGCTTACTATTCCAAAAGGGACACCTGCTTACCCCTTTACACACTCTAGTGCAGAGGTTGGTTCCCTTTAGTGTGCACCGGCCGCTGCAATAAACTGGCCCCCTTTCTAACAAGACATGTGCCTCTTTGTCTGGGGAACTCGCTTGCCTGTAGCTTGTTAACCTCCTATGGCTTTTCACATCCTCTCCTGTCCCTCCCCTCTTCTCCGTGTGCTCCCCATCTGGGAAGGTCACACAGCGTTGATTCAGGGCAAGATTGCTCTGACACGTCCTTTATCCCGCACCTGCTCATTACACCTTCCCCACTGCCCTCCTTGCCTCCTCTTGTTCCCCCTAAGTGACAGTCGCTTCTGAACATGCGCTGCCCTCAATACAATACCCTCGTCATCTCTTCCCCACCTCTCTGGGAGCAGAAATCCCATCCTGTGGCAATTATTAACGCGCTGCTAAGGCTGTCTGGTTCACTCCCGTTCCTCAAGGCTGTTACTTTCAAGCGCTGCTTAAAGAAGTGGGGTGCTGGTACACATGTTCATGCTGCGCGATTTTGTGGGCGACTTAATCAACTATCGTTTGGGTTGATTAATTGGTGGTCGGGGGGAATTTTAATCAACAGAATTACTTTGGGTCTGGTTGGAGATGGAAGGTTGGGATGCAGATCAAGGGGACGTTTCATAGCGTGAAGCGGTTTTGGTTCTGATGTGTTACGGAGGAAAAGAAAGGTGTTGGAGTGGTAGATGTTAAATTAACTCACACCAGGTTTTATTGCCTCTCTCTCTCTCTCCTTTTAGATCGCTAATAGCAGCTTTCAATGAGCTCCAGCTGGTCTTTGAATCAGGCACATTGTAGATCCCTACCTGTTTTGCCTTAGCACTCCTACAGAGTTGGGTGTTCCCAGGCCACTCCCAGAAAGGCCATTCAGATGTATTTAAATTTGATCAGTGAACTTATAAGTGATTAAAGGGAAGGTGGGTGAAGAACAGAAACATTTTGTCAAGAGCCCCCAATTTCTCAGGTGGTGAAAATTCCAGGTAAACAGTATGAGAGAAGAATTATGATTTGGGTTGGGTTAGTAAAAATTGTTTTTCTTAACAAACACATGAGCAGAGCCTATTTGGAGGCAAATGAGCTCGCCTAGAGCAAGCAGTAAAACCATTGCCCTGGTATTAGATTTCCCACAGTGATATTGCAGACCTTACCTCTCTAGATGCTTCTAGTCATGCAGAACTCCCATCACTAAACCCCTTTACTTCTGCATGAATCAAAACTTTAAAAACTTCTACTTAGTATTTATTCGAGAGTCACTTTCTAAGGGCTGCAGAGAGACTTCAGAACATCATGGAAAACCTCTGAGGACATGTCAGTGGATAATCTCCGATTTATCAGCAAGCAGTTGGCTTGGCTTACAACCTGGTCAGTTTACCAGATGAGATGCTACAGTCACAGTCTGAATACCAGAAGCCTTTGGGCAGGTTGACTTAAAATCAAAACTGTTCTAAAGCCATTGCTTTAGACTGCATGCACACAAAAAGGAAAAAATTTAAACCGTAGTTTTAAACTACCATTTTGAAATCCATACATTTCCTGGGCAAGTATGTGTGCTAACTGATTGTTTTAACACATGTAACTACACAAAAACTTTGTACATCTAAGGAGCATTATCCAGAACCTTTGACAATGTAGCTGTTGTGCTTTTTGGACTCCAGATTTAGATCTGCGTAGCGGCAAGAGA
Organism: Podarcis filfolensis; assembly: GCF_964270895.1. NCBI lineage: Eukaryota > Metazoa > Chordata > Lepidosauria > Squamata > Lacertidae > Podarcis > Podarcis filfolensis. Next base: position 32,323,739 of record NC_139621.1, on the reverse strand, counting down.
TTGCTTCTTTTTGGCTCTCTCTGTATGCATGCAACTTGTTTGACAAGTAAGGCATAAATTTATGCACGAGTTCTGTGTATAAATTTGGACAGGTCCCATTGAGCAAAATGGGACTTGCTTCCAAATAAACCTCCATAGAATTATGGCTGTAACAAATATCCAGAACATTCCAAAAGTGAGATGGTATTAACTACTGCACAAAAGAGTGTTTCTCCATGGGATGGAAAGTGAGTATTTAAGCTGTCATTAAAAATGCTCCTAATTTGAGCACTTGGAGGATATAAAATAAGAGTATAAAACCTTACAGGCTCAGTTAATGATGCTGGTAAGATTTGGGGATCCTCCTAAAATCTAGGACTTATGATGACTTGCTACTCCAGTAGGAAGTCTAAAATAATAAACACAATATGTCACTCCTGTGATTTACTGGTCATGAGGGAGAATAGAAAGCCTTGCCTGTATGTTATGTCCAAACCTGGGATCATGGTTTGTCTCTCCCGTGGAAGCCATGATGTTCTGTTGTTGCTTTGTTGATCTTGGCATGTCAGGGAGCAACAAACCACGGCCCGTGGTTTGCGATGTAACACAAAGTGAAGGCTTCCTGATTTGTTTATCTAGCTTGTCTCAGGGAAGGAGTGAAAGTGGGAGCCATTGGGCAGCGTGAAGCAGCACACGGCTTGTTCTCGGTAAACCGCCCCAAGCCAGAAAGTCTAGCTTATCGTTCAATAGTAATGTGGCTATTGTGTCACTCATAATGCTCTTCACGAAAGTTGGCTATATTTTTCCGTGGTCCTTTTACATAGAAAAACCACCTGAAAACTTAGCATTTAATAGATGACCACAATTAATTTAGCAGAGTTTGTGCTCTCCATCTCTTTTTTTAAAAAAGAGGCTGCTGTTGGAGGCAATGTGGGAATATCGAAACATATTTTCATGCTTGGTGGGAATGTAAAATCATCCACGTATTCTAGAAAAGGGTCTTCGATATTATTTCCAAAATTGTTAAAACAACCTCTCTCACCAAATCCAACTTTAGTCCTGCTCTCATTAAAGTAATTCTCAATTAAAGTAAATTCTGATTTTACTATTCAACACAGACACGTAATCTTTCTACTGGTGGCTGCACGTTTGGTGATAGGGTATTTTTTGGAAATCCCAGGCTGAGCTAGTTCAACAATACCTGGGCTATTTCAGAATGGCTAACTGGGTCTAGAAGAGTTGAAAAGGGTGTTATAAAGAGAGAAACCTTTAATGCGACCTGGTCCCCCTTCTTTTTATATGCAATGGAAGTAGATAGCAATTTCTCCCACCAATTTCACAAACATGTCTGTGGAGAGCCTAGATTGACAATTGATGTTGTAAGATTATGTAAAATGATGCTATAAGCTCAATGCTATGTTTATTTGTTTATTTTTTGTGTGGAGACTGTATCAAATTTTATTTAACCCAATAACAAAAACAAGGCTGCTGCTAAAAATCAATTAAATATAAAAATTAGCTGATTTACATTTTTTGGAAAACAAAACCCACACTATTTATCTTCAGTGGTGGTGGGGAAGTATCCACCCTGTCAGTGGGAGGGGCCTTGGTTGCCGCCTTCCTGATTGGGTGGGAAGGACTTCACGTGATTAACTCCACCCAAGTGGTTATTGTTTTCAGTTTCTCAACGGCCATTGGTATGAGCTCTCGCCACAAGGAAACTGGCTCCCATGTTGCTAGTGGTTAGGTGTGAGCAGGGCTTCCATTCACTCCAGAGGAATAGACGGCAAACGCTTTCCCCCACCTACAACTCAAAATGCTGCTGATTCATATTTTACTGTAGCATGTCAAAAAATCCTGTTGGGAGTTCCCTCGTGTCCAGCTGGTCCCGGGCAGAATTTCATATGCACTCAGAAAATGAGTGACTGGTTGCTTGGATTTTCAAAATCTACCTCTTAGAGAATAAAATTAGCACAACTGAGTGAGGTTGCTTGAGGGGACGTCTCTTTCTGCTTCTTTGTGACTCTGCTGCATCTGTGCCTTGTACATTTTACCCTGAACTGTGCTGACAGTAGAGCCATATTCTGTAAAAAGAATTTGCAGGAAGGCAAAATAAAAGGACGCTGTAAACTGGAACAGCCCCTTTAGGTAATTTAGGCTGTGCGATTTTTCTCTTTTTGGTTCCTTACCTGCTCTGCTCTCCTCTCCTGCTTGTGCTCACAGCAATTCTCTCCAGACATCAGGGAGTTGATTGGCAAACCATGACATGGAAATTTGGAATGTCTTTGTGGCCTTTGTTCTTCTCCCCCACCACCTTCCTCTTTGGGGAAGAGTTTGCTGTGTTCTGCCTGAATCTGGCAAGCCATGCTTTCCTGTAACCACAGTTTACCTACAACTCTGGGAACGAACTATGAAACCATGGTTTCAGTGTCTCAATGGGAGACTCACTGTGTGATTAATGAGGATCCTAGTTTGCCCAATTTGATGGTCCGAAAAACATTTTAAATAATGAAGGGAAAGGCAGCAGAAGGAGATTGTATTTGAATATGTGAAGTGGTTCCTGATAGTCAAATCATGGTTCAAATCCAATGTCTTCTTCAAGAAATTAGGGAGGAAGGCAATCATTCTGTCAGAGCAAGTATTTTGGCTTGCTGGACAGAACGATCCTCCCTCTCTGTTCTGGGGTTTCTCCTGACCCCCTGACCCAATTTCAGAGAGGCGGGCAGGGGGAGGGAGGAAGCCCCATTGTACAAGTGGAAGAAGCCCTTGCACAGAGCTTCTGTTGATGCAACTCATTAGTTGAATCCCACTCCTTGGTAATATTTATAGAACCTGATTTGTTTCAGTACTTTTTCTCTGTGTATGGAAGAAAGAGAGAGAGACTTCTAACAATAAACCTAACTTTCTCCCCCTTATTTGCAACCTGACTAACTCTGGGCTCTATCCAATACGTGCTGCTTCAAAATGTGGTTCCAATTCTGTGTGCACAGGTATTTGTGCAAAAGCCCTATTGAATTCAGTTGAACTTGAGCCAAGGTAACTGTGCACAGAGTCACATAGCCCATGAAAGCATTGATGGTTGGCACCTGTTCAACGCTAATGCTTTAAAGAGCGCTCTGTCTGTTGCCTGAGCAATTTATACCGTTTCCGTGACCATCCCAAGACGCTGGTTAACAGAATGTGCTGTGAGCCAGGAAGTCTCTGGTTTACATCTCACTTTTGCCATGAACTCACTAGGTAGCCTATGGCAAGCCATTATTCTCTTGGCAGACCCCCTTCTGCAAAATGAAGATAAATTAACACAGTATTGTTAGTATTCAGAGAAAAGGACTGAAGGCTCCTGGTACAGTTCTGCTGCTGAAGTTAAAGTGATATCTGCCTGGACTGTCCTCTCTGAGCACCTTGAGCCAAGTATTTGTGTAAATAAAAAGTAAATAGAACGACTCTTTGTTACGCTGCCCCACCAAAGTAATTCTGAGTAACTGTGCCTGGCTCCTTGGACACCTAATGTAAGAGCTCACAGCAGAGTGTCATTGTCAAGGCAGCTCTCAATCATAGCATCCTTCGTTTAAAAGTAAAAACCAAGCACATGCAAACTGAGTATATAAGCAGTTGTTGCCCTGAGGGCAGGGTTTGAAATTAGCAGGGTGCCAGGTGCATTTTGCCCCTGAAGATTCTCCATTTGTGAGCACCTCAAAAAGTCTGGGTGCCATTTTTTAAATGCCTGGCTGACACTCAAGGATTACTGAAATGTATGTGCTCTGAAGCGTTGATGTATATGTAAAGGATAGACAATATGTTAAGGAGTTTAACAATAAAGAGTAGAGTGTTTTGAAAACAAGTATGGTACCAGTATTTTTATTGTAAACACCAAATAAAACACGTATTGACAATTTCTGCTAAAAATGTGGTTCACTTACGTGAATTGCATATTAATTCATGCTTATCAAAATAATAAAAAGTGTTGCCCACCCCTCCAGTGGCAACTAGACATTCTGTTTTAGCACCCACAACCCAGGTCCTAGAAGCCATTTGGCTCCTAGCTTTTCGATCCCAGTTTCTTAACACTGCCTGAGGATGTATCTGCCCTTCCTATTGTCCCACTGCTTTCCCCAGGGAAAACGGCTATCTAGCATTCAGTTGAGGAAATGGCAATTCGGGTTTTCCCTTGGAAAGGAGCAGGGCAAGGGGGGAAATGCTCTGAGCCGTGCTTTCTAGGTATGCGACAAGCAGAAGTGTGGATAAGCCCCGTGGATAAGCTACTGCCCCGTAACATTTGCTGGGCTGCTGTGATGCCATGCCATGTTCACAAACATTCTGATGGTTGAGGGAAAGCACTCTGGTCGCATCAGGTTGACAAATAATGCTCCTTTAATAGCAGCAGGAGGAGGAGATAAGTTGGCTTAGGAGAAAAATCTTAAAACGGAATTGGGGCTGGCTCCCTGCATTTTTTCCCCAGAAAGGGAACAAAGATTAAAATGGTGGGAGCTTGAAACCTGAGTGAGAGAAGACCCGAAAGGTGTTGTTGTTGTTGGTGGTGGGGTTCTAGGAGATGTAAAGTGACCAAGGAAACAGTGGATCAAAATGCAGAGACCCTTAGGAAAATGGCAGAGAATTGGGATAAAAAGAGGTGGAATAAGACTGAGGGAGTGCTGGGGCCAATTGGAGAACTAGTCTGGAGGAAAACCTCTGGCAGAGCCTAGGGAATAATAGTTCCCGTGTTCTTTGTAGTGAATGGACAGCTGAGAAGGGGGGCAAAGTAATGATTATTGGGGGAGGGCATTTGATTGCTAGCCTCCTGTATCTTTGCTTAATTGTGCATGTCTCAGTCCTCAGTAACGTTGATGAATTAGGAGTTTAGAGAAGAGCAACAGAAGCTATTAATGGACTGCAGACGATTGATGAGGCACGTTGCCCAACGAATGGTAGATACTGGCTAAATGATGACTAAAGAGAATGCCTGCAAGTGTCTGGAGAATGTAAACCGATATAAGCATTTTGATATCTAAGACACACACTTTTTCTGAATTAAAATGGAAGGCATTTCATTACAAAAACAAAACAAAACCCCACCTTAAAATATGTTAAGAGTGTCATTTTCCTACCCCCTATGTTGTTGAGCTTGGGGCACCTAGAGCAGTGACTCATGCAGAGATCCCACAGGTAATTCTGCTACTGCCTATACTTTGGGAGTGAGTGAATGACTGTGTCTGATGCAGAGTTATGGCAAAATTACCCACTCCTGTCTAGTGGGGGACTGATCTGGAAAGAGAAGAGACCAGATCAGGGACTCGTACAGAGACTGAGCAAGCATCCTTCTCTGAGGGTGGTGGGTACTTGGGCAACTCATAGAAACTTGACAGCCCACTGCTAGGAACTCGAGGCCTAAGCAGTCGAGGGGCAAAAAATGACAAACAACTTTATGCTTGGAAGTAATGATGAGAAGCCCCTTGCTTGGTTTACCTGTAACTTAGCTGCACATATTCATGCATAAATTTGTCTCCATTTGGCTTGAGGATACATGTGAGGGAATCTGCAAAATATGTCAACTAAACAGATTCTCTCTGCCGCCGCCCCCCCCCCCCGGTGTTGCATCTGTGGAGGGAGATGTTTCTGTCACTACAGAAAATTTGTTGGGACTTGTCCCAGTGCTTGCTGGAATCCACACAGACTCCGGCTCCGATGTTTTTTTTGGGGTGGGAATACCTTTGTGCCTGGATTTCTTATTTAAGTGTAATCTCTTGGTTTCCAGTCCAGATGTGGTTGTTGATAGAAGAAACTGGTCCCCAACAACTCCCATGAAATATAGATGAACTTGTGATTGTGCAGACAGTGAAATGGGCATGGAGATTTATGCGTTGTCGCCTCCAACTCCAGCACTAAAAATAATTCAATCGCACATCAGAAAGTGATGCTACAAACCTGAAATATTTATTTGACATTCTTGCACACCGGCCTCAGCAGCCAAAGTACTGATTGCACCTTACGCTGGCTGGAGCATGGACACACTTAGCTGGAAAGCAGAATCTGGGGAGAGAAGGACGAAGGCCTCTTTGTGCCCTTCTGTGACCCAAATATATGTCAGGAGGAAGAGAACCTTCTCTCAGGTCTCTGCGGAATTTTACATGACTGGAAGTTAGTCTGGGCTAGATGCACTCTACACTAAACAAATGAGAAATAAAATTGGAATCCTGCCCCAGGAGAATTCGCTTTCTTGACAAAAAAAAGTTCCGTTATCTGGGCTGCATACACAAGACAAAAAGAGCAAGTTTACATCATGGCCCCGGCTTTGCATAGAAATTTCCTCTTGTTTCAAAATAAAAGATTCCTTCAGTACCATTTCCCATGTTTGTTTTGTGCGGTGGCAAAATATGGTAATGGCGCACAGCCTTACCAGCGATCCTCTTGCCATTCTCCTGCAATTTTACTTCCATATATTGGTTCCCTGTAGCTCCTTTTCTGCAGTGGCTCCCTGGTGTTGAATGCTCTCCCCAGGGAAGTTTGCCTGGTGCCTTCATTACATAAGGCAAACAGATTCCTCTTCTCCCAGGCCTTTGGGTAATTAAACAATCTTTAAAAACTCTGTGAGTTTTTTTGGGGGGCTATTGTGTTATGCATTATTGTGTTTTTATATTGTAAACTATTCTGTGATCCACAGATGAAGGGCAGTATAGAAATTTAATAAATAAATAAAAGAAAATTGTGTGCCTTGGAGCAGGAACACACACACACACAGAGAGGGTAAAGGCAGATGGATGTTGCAATCCTATGCATATTTACTCAGAAGTACCGGTAAGTCCCAGGCATATGTTTATAGGATTGCATGCTCTGTTCATATTCCTAGTATGGAAGTGTGTGTCTTTTGACATATATATTTATATTGCTTTATTTATTGACAAAGAGCAGTGGGAGTAGACTGGAAAGTCAGCCGTTGCAGCTCACTACTCTTTAAGCAGGATCACGCTTAACTCCTGGACATGGTAATTTATTGCATTACTATGTACTGTGCTCAATCATAAGGCCAATATACTGTGCAACTGAATGGGGCAATTACTTTGCGTTGCCTGTTGAACCACAAAAATGATTGCATGAGTCAGTCCTTCTTCTGGCTTGTATATTTATGAGTGTAATAAATGTCCCAAACCCTTTTGCATATACCCATGTTGCCTCACTTTTCTGAACTCCCTTTGGCAGGATGGGTAAGAGGCAGTGCTACAAACGTGGAAGAGACAGGGAACCTTAGGCTTAAGGTTCTCCAGCATTTCAAGGTTCTCCAGTGGCTATGGCTGTTACAGCTGTTAGATCCCTGCTCTCATCTCAGACCTGTTTCTGTGGTAAACATCTGGGGTGCCTCTCTTTAAGGAAAGGGGCACTAACTGCCAAGCTTGGTGATCCTGGAAGCAAAGGGCCAAGGATGAATGTTGATGTAGCTACAGAGGGGTCTCCCAGGTCGTATTCCAACGATCTAGCCACTATACAACACTGGCTAAAAGGTGTCAAGGGATCATGAGTGGGAGAAAGAGATGTGCAGCCTTTTCCTTCATTGAAAAGGGAATTGGGGCTGATAGTTGTTCAACTTAATGGCCATATTTCCATATTCATCTTCTCTTTTTTTGTGGGAGCTTGTATTTCTTCACTGCTGCTCTTTGTGTTCTGCTTAAAACTGGTGAAAAATCTAGACAACGGATGGATTTAACATTTTAAAAAATGGAGAGTCAGCCATTTTGTTTCTTTGTTCTGGTGGTCCTAGGTATTACCTGAAGCCTGCACAGATAGCACTTAGGAGAGTCTATGTAATCCATTAAATTGGCTACATCTTCCCAGACTCCCATCTTAAGACTGAAGAGCAATGTGGACTCTATGGCTTTTAATACTAAGCCGGCTCAAAGCACCTTCCCCACCCCTTTTGCTTAATATCCAGTCTGATTAAGAGTTCTGGAAAACTTGAGCACTTTTTCACTATTTTATGACATTTTGGTTGGCCTAATAAAGGGAATTGCCCTGCTGTAGATTTTGGAACTCGTAAACACGTAATTTGTGGTTTGTGTCCAGAAACTCCAGAAAGTCAGATAGAAAACTGTTCATCTGAAATCAAATATCTCATGAAAATTGTTTAATTTTTTTTTAAATTAAAAAACGCCCACTGAATTAACCCCCCCTTCTTCACCCTTTTGTGTTTGTTAATTATAGCTGTTTGATATTAGAAAATAAAATGAATATTCATCACATGGGTATAAACAACAATGAGTGATGTGGCACCTTAAAAACAGACAAAATTATCACTGCAGAAGCTTTTGTGGACTGCAGCCCACTTCACCGGTTGCATGGAGTGCTATCCTGGGTTGCAGGTACCTGGATGGGATTGACTGAAGTCTGCAACCTTGCAAAAACATTAATGGCAAGCAGGGTGCCCGTTGCGTCATCCCCAGATAATTCCCGCTTTCCTGCTCACAATTCTTGTTTGTTCATTTATGCCTTGGGCCTGTTCCCATTGAAAAGTCATTTTTCCAGATAGCATTGCTTCCCCTTTTGTCCATAAACCAATCAGTTGATCAGAAAATCAGTTCGTTGCATGAGCTGGGAGGTTGTTATAATAGAAAGCAGTTGTTTAGATTTTGACTCGACGCAAGACTGTAAGGAAAGAGAGGAGAAAAGGCATGCTTTATGGCTGGTATTCGTAGACATGGGTTGTTTTGAACTGCACACCCTCTGCATCTTCACCCGTCCTGCCACTATTTGCTTTTCTTCCTCTAGCACCTTTTATCTATTTGGAATGCCTCCTCCCCACCCCTCAAAAATGGTCCTTTCTGGCTTATTACTGCAAGAGCTTTTAACACCCCGTCCGCACTCTGACTGTGAACGATTTTTATTTTACCCATTCTTGGTGAAACCTTTGTAATCCTTCCAGTTGTAAGGACTGGCTGAAAGAATCATGTATGGAGTTTTGTAAACATGCCTGCTCAAGTATACATGTGACACATGGATTTCCCCAGTAATTATCACCTTTTCCCTTTTGTCTGGAAATTGCTTATTTGAGATGCTTGTCAAATACTGTCCCTTGCCAAATCTACCCTTCCCTTAGCTTAATGGCACATCCATTGCTTTGAAGTGATAAACTCTGGCTGTCTAGACTGTTTCATCTTGTAAGGAACCACAGTTGGGGAATCTTTTCAGCATATTGTCTAGCTTCAAAGGAAGCACTGACTGTGGGAGCCTCGCTAACATTGGCTGAAGGTAAATTAGCATGTTAAATTAATTCAGTTCTCCTTGAAGCTGATTGGGCCAGCATGCTGTAAAAAATGACCCCACCTCCTTCTGTAGCATCGCTTTGGGAGGGGGAAGGTTCCCGTATCTAGAAATGAGAGTCTTCGCCTGAAAATGTATTAGGAAATTGGTATCAAATGGTGGATTATGAAACTGCCCCTCCAAACATGCATTTTCCATTTCTCCTGTGGCTCCTCTTTCAGTGCCATTTTGCCTTCTCAGTCACTGTGTGTGACTTTAGCCAGTCAAGGATCACTTCAGGAGTTAATGTCATGCTGCTATGTAGCCAATTGGAATTCATACAATTGTAGAGTTGGAAAGGACCACAAGGGTCATCTTAGTCGAACCACATGCATTGCAAGAATCTCAACTGAAGCATCCATGACAAATGGCCATCCAACCTCTGCTTTAAAATCTCCAGGGAAGGAGAGTCCTCCCCCTCTTGTGGGAGTCTGTTCCACTGTTGATCTTGGTGTCAGAAAGTTCTTCCTGGTGTTTAAGTCAGAATCTCCTTTGGCAAGTGAACAGTGCTTTCTGTGCTGGGCTATGGCAGCATGGGAACAGTGAGTATCATTCACTCCCTAGGACAGCATCACCAGCCTGGTGCTTCCTGGGTGTTTTGGACTGCAACGCCTATCAGCCCAAGAGAACATGGCCGTGCTGGGTGGAGATGATGGGAATTGTAATCTAAAAGATCTGGATGGAGGACACCAATCAGGTAAAGGGCACAGGGGTCTGTAGGGCGGCACGGTGGTTGCTGGGTGTCGGGGTGGGGTTCCAGGTGGCAGGGGAGCTGGAGGGCAGCATGGCAGTTGCTGGGCGTTTCGGGTGCTGCAAAGGGGCGTAGCCACTGCCCGTCCCTGAAATCTGCAGCGGGCAGGGGTTGCTACGCTGCAGCTGATGCAAGGATGCCTCCCCTTCTTCATGCAATGGATGGACACATCAGTCATCTTTGTGAGTTCTCTCTCTTTCACTCTTAGCCTTTATTTCTTCTAAGATTAAGATTCATGTTTTATGATCTTTGAACTGCAAATCAATGGATAAACACACACGGTAGAAAATAAAGTGGTATATTTTAAAAAAATAAATGCCAAGGTGTATTCCTTGAGTCTTTATATGTTTTCCTTCCAGCTCAGAATAAAGATGAACTTGATGATAACTTTGAAAATTACACTTGCCACAGTCCTTTTTCTGTGCCGAAAGCAGGTCTCAGACCTGGCCCTCGTAGGAGTCCTCTATACCTTTAGCCACATCTACCGCATAGAGGCAGAGGTCCTCTCCAGAGAAAGTGTGGCAGTTTGCTCTTCAGGCCCCTGTGCTTGGAATCTCTTTTGCTGAGATAAGCCTGCATGTTAGAAGAAGAGTGCTTATGAACATATACAGAATTCAGAGTGCCTGTCTTTTGCAAAGGTTGCAGTACAAGCTGTTGTCTTGTGACTCATTCTTAGCCTGCCTGTCAAGTGTGCTCAGAGATGCTGTGTCTTATGAGAAATGGCCCAGGTTGGAATGGTAGAAAAGCTTTCAGCTGAGACCAACTTGCAGGCAAGCACACAAATACTAAAAAATGGCTCATATGTAGTTTTCCTCTGCCTGCCTGCCTCATTCTTCTGTCTTTGCATTCTGGAAAGTGTCCAAGAGGGTAAGATAAAATTCTGGGCTTATGAAATTCAGGCAACCCTGGTCACTACAGAAACCTCAGGAACTTGGGGCTATGCAATGAAGCTGAACGTTGGGCGGTTCAGGACAGACAAAAGGCAGTACTCCTTTGCACGATGCATAGTTAAAACTATGGGATTTGCTCTCACAAGAGGCAGCGAGGGCCCCCGACTTGGATGGTTTTAAAAAGAGGATTAGACGAATTCATGGAGGATAAGGCTCTCAGTGACAGTCTCTACTGTCCGCAGGATGCCTCTGAATACTTGTTGCTGGGAGTCACTGTTACACTCACATCATGTTTGTGGGCTTCTGATAGGCTTCTGGTTGGCTACTGTGAGAATAGGATGTAGGATGCTGGACTAGATGGGCCTTGGGCCTGATCCAGCTATAGGGCTGTACTTACATTCTTAAAAAACGGAAGCCAGGTTCCCTGTTTGTCTTTGCCAGTCACCTCAGAACCTCTCCAGTTTTTTTGGTTTTTTTTTTTATAAAGGCTGTAGGAAACCTGTCATAATTTCATGCCGCAAAAAAAGGAGTTCTTCATTGCTCAGCCGTGCAATTAAGTTCTGGGAGAGGCGCCTGGGAAATATTACACTGAGTTGAGATATGATCTCCCCATATCAAGTAATTAAAAAACAAAACAAAACTAGTATTCAGAATATCTAAGCACCCTTCAGGTTATAGCTTGCGAAGCAAAAAATCCTAGTGCAACGCTTCTAAAACGTCCCAGTTATTTAAAATAACTCATGGCGGTGGTGATAGTGATGTAGTAATTAATGACGAGAAGATAAAGGGATATTGACTCACTGAACAATTTAGTTGAAATAATTAAAAGCTCTTTATCAGCCGCCACGCGTCTGGAGTATGTCTGCCAGTGACCATTTTATGGTGCAAACGTAATGACTGTGATGAGACTCAATTTCCAGTATGCACTGTGTGTGGGTCGTTTAGCGGAGAGCTCTGGGGATGGTGGTATTTTGTGGGCAAGGTTGGAATCCTTGGTGTAAGAGAGACAGAATTGCTGAATAGCTTTGGGCAAGTTATTCTCCGAATCGCTTCCCTATGAAAATTAGGGTTCACACTCTAGAAAAGCAGAGTCACTGGACCACTCAGGGATTAATCATCACTGAATATCTCTGAGTAGTTATTTATCAAACAGTAATAAAGAATAGAGATAATTATGTTAATTTCTTTTAAAAATGAGCACCCTACTTTCCCTTTCAAACTGCATAGAGCGTCAAGCTCGATCCCACTAAGGTTGCCCCCTCACAAAATGCTATTAATGCTGACTCCTGGAGTCTTTTCAGATGTGCTTTGGGTTGTGTACTTCCACCTCTCCAGAGATGTTTGTAAATGTTTTTGCACAGCTTCTAAGGGGAGACAGGCCAGCCGTGTGGCTTAACTGGAGAGAAAGGATGCAGAAGCTATCTGGAGAGAGCCAGGGGCCGCAGAGGCCTTTTCTATAGAGGATGATGATTATAATAATAATGATAATAATAATAATAATATGCCATCCATCTGATTGCATTGCCCCAGCCACTCTGGGCAACTTCTAGCAAAATGTAATAAAACATGAAACATTAAAAACTTCCCTATACTGGACTGCCTTCAGATGTCTTCCAAAAGTCATAGTTGCTTACCTGTTTGACATCTGATGGGAGGGCATTCCACAGGACAGGTGCCACTACCGAGAAGGCCCTCTGCCTAGGTCAGATCCTAGATATGGTCCGAAGTTGCATGATGCAGTAACATTGCTGATGGTACAAGTCTAGAGATGGTTCAACTGCGTCAGAACCCATGATTGCCACTCTTGTGTGTAAGAAATGTGGAATGTGAGCGAAATCTATGGCTATGTGCACATCAGCATCTTGAAACATAGCTAGGCCCCCCCATGTTCTAAGCTACTTATGTTACTGTTCACTCCAGAGAGGAGGTGGGAATGCCTTCACCTAAAGCACAATACCTAATTTGTTTCCCTGCGCCAAACTCCGGTTCACTGAAGCTGTCATCTGTGCATGCGCAACGGCTTAACTGCAACTTCCGTTTTCAAATCAGATGGAAACTGGTTTGAGAGAGCGAGCACAACATGAGTATTTCTCAAACAGCTACAGGATACAGTTGATGGTTGGTAACCTGATGTGTTGTTGTTTAGTCGTGTCCGACTCTTCGTGACCCCATGGACCAGAGCACACCAGGCACTTCTGTCTTCCACTGCCTCCCGCAGTTTGGTCAAACTCATGTTCGTAGCTTCGAGAACACTGTCCAACCATCTCGTCCTCTGTCGTCCCCTTCTCCTTGTGCCCTCCATCTTTCCCAACACCAGGGGCTTTTCCAGGGAGTCTTCTCTTCTCATGAGGTGGCCAAAGTATTGGAGCCTCAGCTTCAGGATCTGTCCTTCCAGTGAGCACTCAGGGCTGATTACCTTAAGAATGGATAGGTTTGATCTTATTGCAGTCCATGGGACTCTCAAGAGTCTCCTCCAGCACCATAATTCAAAAGCATCGATTTTGAATTTTCTTCGGCTATCAGCTTTCTTTATGGTCCAGCTCTCACCTGATGTGTACTCAGCTTCAAACAACAGAGTTGGGAGCACACTGGAGCCAGACTTAATATGAACATATATGTGTGACCCTGGCTCCCAGAGAGCAAGGGACCTTCACACTTGCCATTGTTATCAGATGATCCCATGAAGTGATTATAAAAAGGTGGGATGCTTCCTGCTTAACAGATTTGCAAGGTAAATATTTAAAATAGATTGCTTTATTTAAAATAAGCTTCCATGGGCTTTAGTTCACTTAATCAGATCATCGAAGTATCATCAACTAGAGGATTATATAAACATCACAAATATCAGGGCAGAGAGTATTTTTCTTTCAAATTCATAACTTTTTATGCAGGAGCCCACCCACTGAGATATTTTATTTGGACCTACTCTAATGGAGACTTTTCAGGTCTGCAGCAGTGGTAAAATTTATTACCACTGGTTTCTTAATAATATCATTTTAAAGATCAGATTTGTGTCCTTTTTTAATAACTTGGTTGTCCTGTGTGGATAGCAGAAAATGCATTGTTGGTAGGGCAAATGCCAACATACACAAGGTTGTTCTTGAGTTCATGGGATAATTGACGTTATTTCACTCAGTCAAATAAAAGGCTGTCTAAACTTGTCAGGTGACTGACATCCCAGGCCTATTTAAAATATGAACAGTATCCTTCTGTCATGAAAGCTTTTTAGACCATGTCTGATGCTTTAAAAATCAAACACAGTTGTTTTGAGGTGCAGAAGAAACAATTAACTGCATATAAAATCTATAAATCTAAAAATTTTCCAGAGTAGAGAAATCCTTCTACATTCTTCTGCTACTTCAAATCATGTTAATTCTCTCTCTTCCACCCAATATTTTCTGTATTTGTCAATTTTCCATACTGTAGCACTTCCTGAAACACATGATGCTGCGATCGTTTTCTATTTTAAAACCCCAACAAAAAGCACCTTGGATGGCTTCTCCTTTCTTTATGTACAGTACTTTTTTATTATTATTTGAAAGTTTGTCTCTCAGCCCTTCTTATTGTATTTTCAGGTCCTTCTCCTCGCTCTTCCTCCTTTTACTTTCCACCTGTGTTGTGACTACTTTAGATTGTAATAGTGGGGTGGGAGAGCTGGAAAAAAAAATTGCATCTGGCAATGAATGCGCCATTTTGATTTCAGATAGTACATGGGTAGATAAGTCTTAAAAGCCCGGGATACAAATTTTCGCGGCCCTCTAGTGGCTACGGTGGCTCATTTACCAGAAATAATGTGTTTAGCGTTAACTCTGGAAGTATATACTTGATTCTGACCAAACTAAGCCTTCCAGATCAAAATATACATCAGCATGACCTCCCCATATCATAGAATTGAAGAGTTAGAAGGAACCCCAAGGGTTATTTAGTTCACCCCCTGCCAATATGACCATGAAACCTTCATCTTTTTATGGAAGAATGGAAACCATTTTTGTACTATTTAAAGAAGTATTATTATATGATGAGCACTTTATGGCACTTGCATCTCCTGGCTCGTAGATGGCAGGTGGTTGGGTGACGCTGTTCAGCTGCACCTTTTTTTTTGTCTTTGTGGACAATTGGGTAAACGCCAGTGAAAATAAGACCAGGATTTCCAAGTTGCCCATGGAATTTTTTGTGTGCTTTGCGATTGTTCTGCTTGAACCTCCTCTCTCTTCCTCTACTCGGATCCTCCCTGCACAACATGATTATATGATCCATCCCAAATACAAGGTACAAATTATGTGGCTTTGGGGTTCCCATAGGGAAAATGTTTGCATGTTGTTTTCCGTTCGGATGTTTCCAACTCGCTGCCCACAGGTCCAAGTTAGTGGTGGCGATAATGCAGACAAAGCAATTTCCATTGTTGTTGTATTTTGCCAGGGGTGGGGCTTAGAGGGGTTCGTCTGTCACTAATTGACTTTGTGATATTTTACAGCTTCGCACACACAGTTTTCCCCAGGGACAACGAGCTGTAGTTGATGGAGGGTGGGTGGCTAGGGTGCGCCAAGTCAGATCGTTCATACAGAAAACATTTTAGATGGTGTCACCATGTGCAAATAAATCCCACACTGGGAACTGCAGGGAATATGTTCTGGTTGTAGACAAGTATACTGTACTCTCTCTCTCTCTCTCTCTCTCTCTCTCTCTCTCTCTCTGTGTGTGTGTGTGTAAAATATAAAATGTATACAAACAAACAAACAAACAAACGGACATGGTTATCTGCTGCTGAAAATGAAGAGAAAGACAAGGGTCCATAGCAGCTCCGAAGCAGGGCTTTTGAGATTCTGCAGCAAACCTGATGTTGCCTGATGGTCTGTAGATGCTTGATGGTTTGGCTGTCTTCTTCTTCTTCTTCTTCTTCTTCTTCTTCTTCTTCTTCTTCTTCTTCTTCTTCTTCTCCTCATTTATTATTAGTACATTTCTCCAGGCTCTCTCTCCCAAGCAAACATGGGATGTTTATTCATCCCCTGACAAGCTGCTCTTACATTGGTGGTTTTGTGGCTATGCAGGCCTGGGTCTACATTAAAATATATTCTGCACCAGATATTTATGGTATGGATTTAATCTTGTGCTAGCTCAGAGGTCCGTATCTTCTAATCCATAGGCTCAGAAATGAGGAGCAGTAATCCCTTGGATGGGGAATATGAGATGTTGAACTTAAATGAGAAATGTGCAGATTTCCATCCAACATATTTTAGAAATTTATTTCAAGGGGACATGGAAATGTACAGATGGGGAACGAGGTTATTTAGCGCATCAGCAGACTCTGCTCCCATCAAATGCCTATCTAGCGTGCTGTTTTAAGAAAAGGGTGTAGTCCCTCTGTGGCTCTCTCCATGTCTCTAAAAATTTGGGCAAGGCAGAAGTGAGGCAGGCCCTGTTGTCAAGGTCAAAAGCAGAGGCCCTTTTTTGCCCAGACCAGAAAACAAACCTGATCTAAACGCTTTTATAGAGGACCAGGGTTGTTGCTTTACAGAGGCATCCTGGCTGTAGTTCCTCTCTTTTGCCATAATTTGTTGGTGGTACACGGACTGAATCCCTTTCTGCTACTCCCCAGGTTCAGTAGTTACCGTGTTCTTGAATCTTGGCATATCCAGATTTATTTTCAGAAGTAACAAAGAGCCTTTTGGCTAACATCATAAGGTTTCATGGACTGCAGTTTGCTTCATCTGATGAACTTATGCCATCATAAATTTGCTAAGTCTTTAAGGTTCCACAAGGCTCTTTGTTGTTCTTGCTGCAAGGGACTCGCACTGCTACTCCTCTGAAAATGATTTATTTACCTGAAGGTTGCCTTGAAGAAACTCTCTTTGTGCACGGAGCACTGCGAAGAATGCAGAGGAATGTGGAGCGGTCGCTGTTAGCTGCTTTTTCCTCTGCGAGAGCCTTTCCTGGGGAATGAAAGTCATTGTGCGATTGCAGTTGAAGCCTGGGCTCCGTTCAGTCTGTACCTATAGCTGCTCGAGTGTTCTGTGGGTCTTCCCCTGGAATTGAAAGAGGGCCACCGTGTGCCAGAGGGCCCCCTTCAAACTGGGAGGAAAGACCCATACTGTGGCTGTTACTTGTGGTGCCTGCCTCTATAATATCATCCATTCTCCTTCCTTCTCAGGCTTTGGTTGTGGGTAAGCGAGAGTCTGAAATCAGCAGAAACTTTCTTTCATTTCCCCCCTCTGCTGTCTAAATCAAAACCAGCTTTTCGGATTAGTCATAATTTATTTAAGAAACGGGGGAGGGAAAGTAATTTTCTAGTCTAATCCAGCCTGACAAAAGCATAGATGCAATGGCGGGAAGAACAGTTCAGGTTGGCTCAGGCTAGAATTTCCTGCAGGTGGTTTAAGGGATGGAGTGGGGGGATCTTGGGATGGGGGGGGGGGCAGATATACACAGAGTGGGGTATATGGTAATGTCTCCCTGTTCCAAATCTCCTCCTTCAAACCTCACCTCATCCATAGTAAATTCTTCCAAAGGATGGGGCAATAAATTAATGGCATACTTGGTCATTTGATTCCAGGGTTTGGGTTCTTTAACAAACTTAATATGTTTTGGTAAATTACTGTAGAAGGCTATGAAAATATGACACACGCTACAAAGGACAACAGGGCTGACTGAAAATGGCAGTTTGTCTGCAACTTGTCCACATTTAAGCATTATGTAGCTGTGAATCCACTTTTCCCCAGGTGGAATTTTGAACATAGTCACACCCATACACAAATTGATTTGTATGTGGGGAGCAACTTTGGTCTTTCCAATACATGCCAGCACACATACCTATTTAAAAACAAGCAAACAAAATCCCAATCCAGGGAGTGTGCAAAAGCACACAATCCGGCAGTTGCAGCTTCTCAACACATACTTTTGCAGTTTTCTGGTTTTGTGCAAATCTGAGGGAAATGAAATTAAAATATAACTAAGGCCATGCTCCTCTGTTCAGGAGTGCACTGGAGAAACAAAAGCCTTGAGGATGTACAGTGGTACAATTGTCTGGGACCCCAAGTGGAGTGGGTTGGAGTCTAATTTCTCCCAACATATCCCCGTATCGAGTAATCCTGAATTTACAGAGGGAAAGCCCTGAGACTGGTGTTGCTTGAAGGTAATGTCATGTGAACTACACAAATTAAATTGGAATGCAAAACAGCTGCAAACACACAGTAAACTCCAGTGTGGACAAGCCCCTCTAGGGTCCTGTTCCTCCATCAGTTGGTGATCTCAAGTGTAGGCAGGAGAAGACTTTTTTATGCTCTTGTCATGATATTAACTTGTACTACACATTTGGAATGGAGAAGAGGAAGACCTTGACGCACAGCTCCCATTTTTAGCAGCAGCCCCTGTATTTTGTATAATGTGTGGTTCTACCATTTCACTTCCTTAAAATAATTTGGAAAGGCATCTCTATTGTGGATGGCCCAGCCTTGTGGTGGAGAGTGGCCTCTTGGCTCTAGTCAGTCCTGTGATTTCAATCACACACCCCTCTCTTTCCTCCCCATTCTCATATCCAGTCCTTGACGACTTCCTTATGTAAAAACAACAACAACAACACATTTGTCTCTGCAAGCGTGGTCCCCTAACCTTTGGAAAAGGCACAGTTACAGTACCAATGACTCTGTGTACATAAGGCAGTATGCCTCGGCATGCCAGTTACCAAAGAACATATGATGCTGTTGTCTTCATGGGCTCCCCAGAAGCGTCACACTGGCTGTTGTGGGTCCAAATGGACATTTTGCTCTGATCCGGCAGGGCTCTTTTGTTGTTTATTTTTTCTGAACGCTGCAAGATGCTTTGAGATCTCGGTATTAAAGGTTGTTTAGGAAGACAGGTATTTTATTATTTACAGCTTTCCCCATAGTATTCTCTGCGGCTTTGCTTAGACAGTCTATAAATGGTTCAAGCAATGGATCTCCTATCCACTTCCCCTGGAGAGACTGCCTGACAGTCTAATGGTTCTTTAAATTCCCTCCCTTGCTCAATTTACTCCGGCAAATCCCCTTTCCCCAGATTTTCCTAAAACATCCACAGCCTGCACATCTGCAAGGAAATACATTTGAAATCCGCCTAACTATACTTTATTTATATGTTCATTTTTCATGTCTTCTCACAAAAACATGCTTTTAGCAGCCCTGGAATTCAAGGGCATATGTATACTGCAGCGTAAAATTGGTTTAATTGTCTTTCACCCCAGGAAATATGAGGGCTTTTGTTCTTTAAAGGGGTAGGGAACAGACAACCTGCGATACTTTGTGGAAAGACATGACAATGAAAACAGGCAAAAAGCAAATATACTTTTTAGTTGTGGATTGGGGCCCAGTTTTTTCCAGCTTGACTTTCCTCATTTTTCTGTAGTTTTGTTTTGTTTTGTTTTGTTTTTAGAAGTTACTGATGTGGCAGATAGTGCTGGGCCCTTTGCATATTGCATTTTGGTATGGCTTTAAAGTGTTTGATGGATATTCAGAAAACCACAATACATGTGTGCAATGAAACAAACACAAGGGCCTCTTACATTCTAGGACCCTCGTACCTACGGGACCGCCTCTCCTGGTATGTCCCACAGAGGAACTTACGGTCCTCAAACAAAAACATCTTGGAGGTCCCAGGCCACAGGGAGGTTAGGCTGGCCTCAACCAGAGCCAGGGCTTTTTTGGCTGTGGCTCCGATCTGGTGGAACGCTCTGTCACAAGAGACTAGGGCCCTGTGGGACTTGACATCTTTCCGTAGGGCCTGCAAGACAGAGCTGTTCCACCAGGCCTTTGGCCAAGGCACAGCCTGACTCCCTCCTTTGGCAATCTTCACAGAAGTCTAGCCCAATGGTTGCCATCAATTTGATTTGAATTAATTTTTTAATGAAATGATTTTAGAATGTTGTATTATTATTTTTTTAAAAGATATTTATTGGAATTTTCAAAAAATAGAGAAAAAACAAAAGAAAAGTTAAAAAAAAACGCACACACATAGAATTTGCATTCCTTACTTTCAATAACATATTTCCCTGACTTCCCCACACCTCCCCTTCTTGTATTCCAGTTCAATTTTTAGTTCAGCAAGTTCTTATCCCCAAATTTTACCTTATTATATTTAATTCATTTTAGTTAACCAATTTTAACATAAACCTCAGTCTTTATACGTCAGTACTTATTCTTAATATCTTTTTCTAAGGTCGACCCCAATTCCCTTTCACGAATTCCCCATTTTTATATAAGTAGCAAAACAGAATACAAAGAAACAAAATATAATTGTACACCCTTTGGATTCCCAAAGCCCCACTCCCCGCCTTTCCCGGTTTCCCGGTTCCCCAACAAATGTCCATCAGTCTATCTGCTGTCAGCCTGGTGACCTCACGTCCGAGGCTCTTAATTCTCTCTCAATTCCTCTCTGCCGGTTTTTTTGATAGTCCTTTGTATTGGACACCAAATCTCGGAGAAGCTCTGTCCCAATAAGGTCCATGTTTCTTCCAGCCAGACCTCCATATTTAAAAGTGTAGCCCAAATCTTGTTTCTTACTTCTTTTAAGTCCAAATGTCCCAAAAACTCCAGCTTCCACTTTAGTCAATTTTGTAATCCATAGGTCTTCAGATCTCCACATGAGGAGATCTCTCCATTCCTCATTCTTCAATTCAAACCAGATTTTCATGATCCCGTTCTTATTTTCCTTTATATCCATCTTAACAGGCCTCTGGCTCTCCTTAATCATCTGCGGCATTGTAGCTCCTCCTTCCTTTCCCTCCAAATCATCATATATCTCTTTCCCCACTTTCTCAAATTTCTCAGATTTCTTTTCTTGTTCAGCTGCAAAGATTTTTAGTTCAGCTACAAAAACTTTTTGTTCAGATGCAAAGACTTGAGTCAAGTCCCTTCCAGATTCAGTAAGTTTATTTACTGTTTCATTCAATGTTGTGACATTTGTATCCAAAACATTACTCTGTTCTTGTAACTTTCCCAAGAGAAAGAAAACCCTCTCCAGTTCAGTCAGTATTTTTCCACTTGCAGCCATTCTTGTAATGTCCCAGAACCCCCTCTAGAGGAGTTCTGGTTACTTAGTATTCCTTCCAGTTCCAATCCAAAAGTCAAATTAGCTTTTTCTCTTTGTTTTCAACAATTTATTACCTGAATGTAACAAATATAACCAGCAAAGACAACAGAAACAAAGTTCTCTCTTTTTCCCCCAGCTTTGACAGCTAGTTTGACAGCTGTCAAAATCTTCTATGTCTCTTCAACAGGCTCTCTCACGGATCGCTCCCGGGTCCTGGGGGGAGGGGTGACAGTTCCACTCTCAAAGTTAACTCTTATCCTCCAGCAAAATCGCTTATACTGCCAAAACGTGAAATTAATTGCTTTTATCCACTAAAGAAGAAGGTGTTCTCTCTTTTTTTTTTTTATAATATATTTATTGAAGTTTTCAAATAAAGCATATATTAGATAAGCACCACTTATCATTGTCCATTTAACATCTCTCAATTGTTACATGGGACTCCCCCACACCTCCCGCATACACTTACATCATTATTAAATTAATTTCAAACAAATTATCATTTAACTCATCTTAATTAATAATCTTAATTTGGTTTGACATATAATTCAGCCTTAAATCTAATTTAATGGTAGACAATTGTCTGCACTGGCATCCAATTCAGCACTCAGCCAAATTACAATATTTTTGTAAATAAATCTTAAATTTCCTCCAGTCTTCTTCCATCCTTTCTTCTCCCTGGTCTCGAATTCTGCCGGTCATCTCGGCTAATTGCATATAGTCCATCAGTTGCATCTGCCATTCTTCCACAGTGGGTAGCTCCTGAGTTTTCCAATTCTTGGCAATTAATATTCTTGCTGCTGTTGTTGCGTACAAAAAGAATGTTCTGTCCTTTTTTAACACACTCTGGCCGACAATACCCAGGAGAAAGGCCTCTGATTTCTTAGTAAAGGTGTATTTAAACACCTTTTTTAATTCATTATATATCTTCTCCCAAAAGGCCTTCACTCTAGGGCAGGTCCACCAGAGGTGAAAAAATGTTCCTTCATTTTCCTTACATTTCCAACATTTGCTATCAGACGAATGGTATATTTTAGCCAGTTTAACAGGGGTCATGTACCATCTATACATCATTTTCATCACATTTTCCTTCAACGCATTACATGCAGTGAAGTTCAGCCCAGAGGTCCACAACCTTTCCCAATCTTCAAACATAATATTATACCCAATATCCTGCGCCCATTTTATCATTGTTGATTTTACCATTTCGTCATGTGTGTTCCATTTCAGCAGCAAGTTATACATTCTTGAAAGTACCTTAGTCTTAGGTTCTAACAGTTCAGTTTCTAACTTTGACTTTTCCACTTGGAATCCTAGCTTTTTGTCATTTTTAAACACTTCTTTAATCTGAGCATAGTGTAACCAGTCTCGCACTTTGTCTCTCATCTTTTCTAAACTCTGCAATTTCCAGTTGTCACCATCCTTTTCTATTATCTCCCAATATTTTGGCCAGTTGGCCTCCATATTGGCTCTTTTCCGAGCCTTAGCCTCCAGGGGTGACAGCCACCTCGGAGTTTTATTCTCCAGTAAGTCTTTATATTTTGTCCAGACATTAAAAACTGATTTTCTGACAATATGGTTCTTGAAGGCCTTATTTATCTTAGCTTTATCATACCATAAATATGCGTGCCATCCAAACGCATTATTAAAACCTTCCAAATCCAAGACATCCGTATCTTCAAGAAGTAACCAATCTTTTAACCAGCAGAAAGCTGCAGCTTCATAATACAACTTTAAATCTGGCAGGGCAAAGCCCCCTCTTTCTTTCGCATCTGTTAATATTTTAAATTTGATTCTGGGCTTTTTGCCCTGCCAGACAAATTTAGAAATATCTTTCTGCCACTTCCGGAAGCACTCTGTCTTGTCTACAATCTGCAGTGTCTGAAACAAAAATAACATTTTTGGCAATACATTCATCTTGATGGCAGCTATTCGGCCTAACAAAGAAAGTTTTAGTCTTGACCAGCTATCCAAGTCTCTCTTAATCTCTGACCAACATTTTTCATAATTATCTTTAAATAAACTCAGATTTTTTGCTGTTATGTTTACCCCTAGGTATTTAACTTTTTTAACCACATTTAGTTCTGTCTCTTTCTGAAGCTGTTCCAACTCAATATCTGTCACGTTTTTCCCCAAAACTTTAGTTTTTTGCTTATTTAACTTAAATCCTGCCACTCGACCAAAGTTTTGAATCAGTTGTAGTACTCTTTTCAAACTAGACTCCGGCTCCTGTAATGTCAGAACTAGGTCATCTGCAAAAGCTTTAAGTTTATATTGTTTCGCTCCGACCTGAATCCCTTCCACCAACCGGTCCCCCCTAATCATATTCAGGAGCACTTCCAGAACCGAAATAAACAGTAATGGGGAAATCGGGCAGCCTTGTCGTGTACCTTTTTCAATTTTAAACTCTTCTGTAACCACATTGTTAACTATCAGTTTAGCCTTTTGTTCTGAATATATTGCCTCAATCCCGTTCTCAAACCCCCGTCCCACTCCCATTTCTTTTAAATTCCCCTTCATAAATTTCCAAGATATGTTGTCAAAGGCTTTCTCCGCGTCTATAAAAATTAAAACTGCTTTAGTGTTTATGTTTGTTTGTAAAAGTTCCAATATGTCTATGATGTTCCTTGTGTTAGTAAACATATGTCTGCCCGGGAGAAAGCCTGCCTGGTCTTTATGGATTATCTCACTTAAAACTTTCTTAAATCTTCGTGCCAAAACATCTGCAAATATTTTGTAATCCACATTTAAAAGGGAGATGGGACGGTAATTCTTGAGTTGTGTCTTTTCAGTTTCTGACTTTGGAATCAATGTGATAAATGCTTCTTTCCACGATTCAGGCGCCTTCTTCCCCTCCATTATTTCATTACTGACCTCCAACAAAGGTTGTATCAAATAATCCTTCAATGTCTTATAGTAGTTAGAGGTCAGTCCATCTGGCCCTGGTGATTTGCCCTGTTTCAGACTCAGGATGGCCTGTTCAATCTCTTGTCGTGTTATTTTGCCATTTAAAATTGTTCTATTTTCTTCTGACAGCTTTGCTAATCCATTTCTCTCCAAAAATTGTGTAATCTCTATTTCATCTTGTGGCCCTTGAGTATATAACTTTTTAAAATACCTCTGGAAGCACTTTCTAATCTCTCCCGGGTTCTGAATGTTCCTTCCTTCAACCTCTAAGTTTGTTACTGTATTTAATCTTTGTCTCCTTTTCAACTGCCAAGCTAGCAGTTTCCCACATTTATTTGCCGATTCAAAAGTTTTTTGTTTCATTGTTTTAATCTTCCATTCTATTTCCTGATTTATCAGCTTGGAATATTGCGCCTGATAAAGTTTAATTTCTCTCAGAATCGGTTGGGACTTCGGGTTAGATCTTAACTTCTTCTCCAACTCTTTGATACTTTCCAGAATTTTATCTTTCTTTTCATTTTGCAGTCTTTTCTTTAAGGAATTCTGTTGAATCAAGAACCCTCTCATCACAGCTTTACTTGCATCCCAGATAGTTCTTTTTTCCACCGTAGTGTTCAAATTAATCTCAAAATAGTCCTTTAAGGTTTTTTGGGCCTTCTTTACAATTCTTTGGTCTCTAAACAGGCCATCATTCATCTTCCATCTAAAGGAGCCGATTGGGATCAATGTCATATCCATTCTCAAGGCGTTATGGTCGGAGCATGTTTTGGGGCAGATTTCCACCTTCCTCACCTTAGGTGCCAGACTTCTAGTTATCCATATTTGGTCGATTCGTGTCCAAGTCAGTTGAGCTTCAGAAAAGAATGTTCCTTCTCTTCCCAGGGGGTTTCTAACTCTCCAGATGTCAACCCAGTCCATATTGTCAGTCATTTCAAAAAAGGTCTTAGGTAGTCTTCCCTCTTTAGTAATGTTCTGGTTCTGTGACTTATCCATATTTGTTGATACGACCCCGTTCATGTCCCCCATCATGATGACGTTGTTGTAATCCAGATAATCCAGCATGGTCTCGTGCAACTTCTTATAAAAATCCGATTTTCCTTCATTTGGAGCATAAATTCCTAATATCAAAATTTTTTCTCCTTGATACTGTACTTCTATTGCGAGGATTCTTCCACTTTCATCTTTAAAGAGAAATTTTGGTGAAAGGCTCTCTTTTGCATAGATCACTACACCTCTCTTTTTAACTGTATCCGATGATATAAATTCTTGACCAAGCCTTTTATTTATTAACACCTTTCTATGGAGCCTAATCACATGTGTTTCTTGTAAGCATATAATGTCCAATTGTTCCTTTTTTAAAATATGAAAAATTTTAGACCTTTTTTCGGGACTGTTACAGCCATTTATGTTCCAGCTCAAAAGCTGCAGAGACATCCTGGATAGGTCTGGTTATTCTTTCTGGGGTGGTACCTTGTTCTCCGGTCCTTGAGGATCCGAGGGGGCGGGCTCCCCTGGAAGTTCTGGCGCTGGCAATCCAAGTCCTTTGTGGAGGTCTTCTCCGTGTGCTCCCAAAAACTTGTCTCTATCTTCCACTGTTTTGATTTTGATCTTTCTCCCTCTGTAGGTAAAGGATAATCCTTGTGGAAACTCCCACCTGAAGATAATTGCGTTGCTTCTCAACAGTCTTGCCAATTCCGTGTAGTTAGATCTAAGGTCCAGCAACTGCTTAGGAATGTCCTTGTAGATTTCAATTCTCTTGCCCAAAATGTCTAGTGACTTTTCGTAGTGCAGGCCCAAAATCTTGTCCCTTTCCTCCTTTGATCTCAGTGTTATCAAACAATCTCTGGGCTTCTCTGTCCTTCTGACTCTGCCAAGCCTGAAAGCAGATACAATTTTAAAGTCTTTTTCCTCTAACTTCCAAAACTTGGCAAATTCCTTAGTTAGAAATTCAATAAAATTATCTTCTTCCACCTCTGGTATTGACCGTATCCTCAAGTTGGTCTCCCTGTTTCGCAGTTCTGTCATCAAAAAGTAAATCTGATGTTCTCCAACTTGTTTGCTGAGTGGTCTTACTTCTTTCTCAAGTTCTTCCAATCTTTGACTAGTATCTTCAGCCAGTTTACGATTTTCACCTACAGCCTCCTTTAATTCTCCAATAGACTGGGCATTCTGTGCAACTTGTCCAGTCAGCTTATTCAAGCTTTCTGTGTTCTGTTCAATTTTAGCTGTATGCAAATCAGCCTTCTTGTCCAGAGCCTCCAGTTTCTCCAAAATTTTCTCCAAGACAGAGCTACTTGTCCCTGAAGCCATATCTCCCAGGTGCAGCTCCTCTGTCTCACCCTCCCCTGCCTGTATTAGGGAGGCCGCCTCTATGTCTGGAGGCAAAGTGGAAGGCAAGGCCGGCACAGAAGATCTACGCTGTGAGGCTGCAGATAAAGTTAGAGTTGTTTGTTTAGTCCTTCCTCTTCTCCTTGCGCCACTCATTCCAAAGTTATCTGTAATCCAAGGTCAATCCAAGTTGTTCCCATGAGAAAGCAGAGTCCCAGATACAATAGTCAAACAGAGGCCGGGAAAGGGAAAGTAAAACAAAGTCACTGCTGTAAGTCCAAAATCCTCTAGAGGGAGCTTAATACGTCTTCAGGGAAAAGATCAAATCCAAGTTAAACTTATAAATTTAAATCCATGTCTATCGCCTCCACAATGTATTATTTTTAGCAGAGTAAAACTTAAAGCAAAACAGTGTTTCTTACAGTGCCTTGACTGCAACAGTTTCAAAGTATCCAGTTCCAACTCAGAATGTTTCAAAACCTGAATTCAATGTATCCAAAGTTGCAAACTGGTGCTCATCCAGGCAGCTCCAGCACCAGAGATTCTTATTTATTTTATAATCCACTGGTGCCACAGAAGAAGGATATCAATGCACCCCGAATATGACCAGCAAAAGTCAATAGCTCAAAGTCTTTCACTCAGAAAACTGCTTTAACAGGGTGCCAGCATTTAGTTAACGCATAACTTTTTGTCTCCACTCCTCCTGCTCTTTGCTTAAAGTTCAGTATAGCGGGAGATGGGCTTCCTGCTTATCCTCACTCCGTTTTCAGCCAGATTTCAACTTTTTAAAAAAGTTTTAAAAGTTTCATAAAGTTCTCAAAAAGTTTCAGAAAGTTGACAAAAGTTTCAGAAAGTTTTCAATGTCCAAATTTACTCACGGGTTGTAGTTTCCAAAGTTCAGAAAAGTTGCAGGAAGAAAGGACAGCGCTGACCGGCAACAGCAACGCGGCTTCACTTCGCTGTTTGCGCAACGACCCACAGCGCCGCTACCCCCTCCGCGATCCGGAGCCCCTTACGGGGTCCCTTCAGCGTTTTGGGGGCTGCTTCTGGCGCCCGCCGGGTCCCGAGACCACAGGCTTCTGCCACCTGTGGTTTTCCTGAATGGGTCTCCGCTTCGCCGTAGCGGACGACCCGTTTACAGCGGAGCTCCCTTCTCCTTACTCGGAGAAGGCAGCCATTACCGGTCGCGCCGCCTCCGGAAGTCCGGTGTTCTCTCAACCTTAGTTATCTAGTCCTTGCTTTAAAATGTTTACAAGGCGGGGAGACGGACTTCCTCTTTGCGCCTTCCCCGATCGTGCCTAATCCAAAAGAGAAATTTTAAGTCCAGTTTCCATATTACTCACGGGTTGTTACTTTTAGTCCAAATGTTCAAAGGAAGAAGTCAGCGCTCTCCGACCATGGCACGCGGCTTCACTCCGTAGGGGAAGCAGTCGACTCACAGCACCGTGCCGCTCCCCGTCCCCCGTTCCGAAGCCTTTAAAAAGGCTCCTTCGCGGGTCGGGGGGGCGCAAATGGTGCCCGCCGAGTCACCAGGTCCACAGGCTTCAGCGCCTGTGGTTTCTGAGGGTCCCCGCGTCGCCGCCGCGGCAGGACCCATCCCCTACTGAGCCGATTCCCTCCGGAGCTCGGAGGGAATCCGCCATTAGGTGATGGCGCTAACCCGGAAGTCCAGGTCGCTCAATATGGATTCTTCCCTCACTTTGGCTATTGTTAAGAACAGCAAACCGTGCTGAAATAATTGGAACAAGAAGTGGCTGGTTTAAGATGAAAAGCCTTGCTGGACCAAGCCAAGAGTTCTAGCATTCTGTTTCCAGCTGTGTCCCACCAGATGCTTTTTGGAAGCTTAAAGCAGGGCAGCATCCTGCCATGCTGGTCCCTTAGCAGCTGTTATTCATTGATATTCTGCTGCTGAACATGGAGGTTCCATTTAGTTACAGTGGCTAATAGCCATTGATTAGTCTGTCTCCCACAAATTTGTCTAATCCCCTTTCAGCCATTTAACTCCCATTCCTATTTTTGGTGCAGTGGTTTCTTTCAGCCAAGACTTTTTTTTTTGCCGTCTCTCTCCTTTCAGGTGGAGCTGCCTATGCATGTAGATCTGCAGGCCCCCTGGTCCATTTGGAACATGTGCTGAGAGGCAGTTGTGACTTATGGAAGATGCGGGAAGCTCTGAAGAAGCTACACGGATCCTAACGCCATCATGAGAGGGAAGAGAAGATCCACGAGGATGGTTTGGCTGTGGATGGCATGCATCCTCAGTGTAGCATCTTCTCTAGAAGGTAAGTCCAATATTGGTGCTTTCTAGAGAGAAAACGCTATTGGCCTTATTGCGTCAAGTTAAGAGGTGACTGTCTTTTCTATAACTTAATTGCTTGCTCATGGGCACTTGCTGATCAGCTTCAGTAGGAAATGAGAACAGAGGGTTTTAAATTAAAGAGTTCGTGGATCCTGGGTTGGAGTTCCTATCAAAAAATCAGTAAGGGAGAAGGGGAGGAATATTTGAGATGCCTTTGAGATGCTGATGGTTTAGGGCTTCATAGAATCATAGAGTACGAAGGGGCCACAAGGATCATGGTATAGTGGTTAAGAACAGTGGACTCGTAATCTGGTGAACCGGGTTTGCATCCCCGCTCCTCCACATGCAGCTGCTGGGTGACCTTGGGCCAGTCACACTTCTCTGAAGTCTCTCAGCCTCACTCACCTCACAGAGTGTTTGTTGTGAGGGAGGAAGGGAAAAGGAGATTGTTAGCTGCTTTGAGACTCCTTAGGGTAGTGATAAAACGGGATATCAAATCCAAACTCTTCTTCATCATCTAGTCCAACTCCCTGCAAAGCAGGAATCTTTTACCTCACGTGCGGCTCGAACTCACGGCCCTGAGATTAAGAGTCTCATGCTCTACCAACTGAGAGGAATGGGGTGTGATTCCTTGTGCTTGTGGGTTTAGGAATGGGGTTTGATCCCTTGCATTGGAGTGGTGCTGGTTTAGAAAACAGAATGGTTTTGAGTGAGGTTTTGGGATACATTACATGACACTGTTCGAGATGCAGTTTATGGCCTGTCATTCTTGCCAAGAAGATAGAAAGAAATGAATGTTTTTCGTTGTTGATTTACAGTGGTACCTTGGGTTACATACGCTTTAGGTTACATACGTTTCAGGTTACACACTCCGCTAACCCAGAAATAGCGCTTCAGGTTAAGAACTTTGCTTCAGGATAAGAACAGAAATCAGGCTCCGGCGGCGCGGCGGCAGCAGGAGGCCCCATTAGCTAAAATGGTGCTTCAGGTTAAGAACAGTTTCAGGTTAAGAACAGACCTCCAGAACGAATTAAGTACTTAACCCGGGGTACCACTGTATTTATTCCTTTCTAAACAGCCATCTCAAGGAAATTAAAATAATTTAAAAATGGTTAGAAACAGGAAAACAGCCAATAGGCTTTAAACAAGACTAAAACCCTAACAAAGTAGATTTCGCTTATGGGGTGCTTGGTTGTGTTTAATGAAGAGGTTGGGAAATGGTAGAAAGTGGTCAGAGGGGGCAAATATGCGGGATGAGAGAAGAAAGAAAAACCTGGGAAAGAGAGAGTGGGAGATGGAAGGGCAAAAGTGTCATGACTCATGAGCAGCCCTGTTGCCGGGCCAAGGAAAATCCCTGTGGCCACATGTGCTCATTGACCTGAACCGTTTCACGATGAATGCTCATCTTTCCCTCACACATGAAAGCCTTTGGAAGAGACAGGTCAGGAAGCAGGAGTAAAATTGCTGGAGAACCGAAGGAAGGAGGGAATCTGTGATGAGCGAAGGCGAGAACAAAGGGAGATAAGAAAAGTAAGAGCACCTGCAGGAAGGGAAGTACCGTCTGGAGAGAAGCAATACTTTGCTTGAAGGAAATGGGTAGAAGTTCTGGGAAGGCAGATGCAGCTGTTTGTCATCAGCTGAAAAAAAAAAGTGTGGCGCTGTCTCTTGTGAATGGCGCACGTGCATTTTTAGTAGTTGGGTTTTTCCTCCATAAATATGGAAGCAGCAACTGGGAAAGGTCCGGATCTCTGATGGTTATGCATAAATCCCAGGAACCCAGCTGGCAACTGGCAGCACCGGGCTTACATTTTCACAGCCGATGGCACCGCATGCATCTTGTAACGCCATTTGCATTTTGGCATTTTTCCTGCTGGCTAAGAAGCAGGGTGTGTGAGCTGGCCCGTAGAGGATGCCGCAGATGGCCTTTTGCTATCCTAAGCAAAGTGCAGCAGGGGGATTGAGAGCCAACAGTGGGAAATGATTTTACCACTTCTTGAGCAGGAGCAATAATAGTAATTATTATTATTATTATTATTATTATTATTATTATTATTATTAATAGCAGCCTTCATTCAAAGATCACTAGGTGGTTTACAATATAAAAGCACAATAATACATACTATAATAGCAAACAAAAACAATACCCCCCATATATATTTTTAAAAAGGCCTTAGATTGCTTAATTGACCAGAGGCCTGGGAGAAGAGGAATGTTTTTGCCTGGTGCTTAAAGATATGTAATGAAGGTGTCCGGCGAGCCTCCCTAGGGGAGCATTCCACGAGCAGGACATGAGATAGAAGAGCCCTACAGTTGAAGCTGAAAAAAACCAACCTTAACTTCCTCTACCCTGCTATCTAATAGGGTATAGTCATACCTTCGTTTTCAAACTGAATCTGTTCTGGAAGTCCGTTCGACTTCCAAAAACGTTCGAAAACCAAGGCGTGACTTCTGCTTGGTTGCAGGAGCTTCCTGCACTCAAGCAGAAGCCGTGTCGGACATCCGGGTTCCAAATAACATTCGCACACCGGGACACTCACTTTCGGGTTTGCGGCGTTCGGGAGCCAAAACTTTTGAATCGCAAGGTGTTTGAGAACCAAGGTACGACTGTATTTGTCGTACCCTAGTTCATACCCCATAATTTCTTTAGCTCTATTTCCACATTCCCGTCCATTAATTTATAAAACATTTCATTTCACTAGCTATCACTGAGATAACTTTTTAAAACAGTAACCACCAGGATTCTTCCCAAAAAGTTAACCTGCATGTATGATGACGATGCAAAATTCCATGTGGTTTTTGCAAAAAGATTTCAGCTGTGTCCCTCTGCTGTCGGTGTTCTACTCTGGTGCCCTTTAGCCAAATCAGCAATAGTTACATGCTAAGCCTTTCCTAGCTTGTCCACCATGTCATCTGTTGCAAGGCATAGTGTGATTGCATTTCTTTTGCTCTACTTCACACAGAAACTCCCAGTTTCATCTCGGTTTGGAATTGGTACCCCAGCAAAGGCCCAAAGACTGCTGGAAGGCTGTCTATTATTAATGTTATTGTTATTGTTACTGTTATTACTTCCCTTCATTATCAAATTCCAGGATGGTTTACAGAATATATTAAAACAACATTAACTCAAAAGCATAAATACAGTAAACCACATTTAAAAAATACATAAAACAGAGCAGTTGAAAGTTGAATATTAAAGATCAGCTAATGCTTGGCAAAATAAAAAAGAGGATGAAGCACAGTTAAAGTTGGGGCTTGTTGTCTTTTGGAGGAGAGGGACTGGGTGCCACAACAGAAAATGTCTCTCCCTGATTGCCAACAGATGCATGCAGACAATGGTACAATCAGGAGTACCTGATCTATAGATCCCAGTGAAGAGGCAGGTCAGTATAAGGGAGAATATGCTCCCTCAAGTACCCTGGTTCGCAGTTGATAGGGCCTTATATCACCTTGAACATCACCTTGAGCCTGGCCCAGTAACGTATGGGCAGCCACTGCAGGTGTGACATGCTTGCGGTAGATTGCACCGCTTGGCAGTGTAGCCACTGGATTCTGCACTAGCTGCTGTTCTGGATGCATAGGCCACTGTGGCCAGACTATCTCCACCCAGGAACAACCATAGCTGATAAAATGCATTTCTGGCTACTGCAGTCACCTGAGTCTTCCTTGACAAAGATGAATCATGGAGTACCTCCAGTGAAACTGCTCCTTTGGGAGGAGTGCAATGCCATTTAGAGCAGACACCCTCCTACTTTATTCTTTGAACTAGGAGCCACCCACCCACAGCACTTCCATCTTACTAGGCATCAGGTTCAGTTTAGTAGTCTTCATCCACCACTCCACTGCTTCTAGGCACTGGTCCAGGACTTGCAAAGCCACACCTGGTTAAGATGCAACGTGTGCTGATGACATTGTGCTCCAAATCCCCCAGTAACCACACCCAAGGCTACGTATTCATGTTGAACAGCACTGGGGACAAAGCGGTGTTCTGTGGAACTCCACAGTGCAAAATACAAGGGGCTGACATGCAGTCCCACCCAATGCCACTCCTGGAGGTGGGAGCAGAACTATTGCAGTAGGTTGGCTCCCACTCCCAACCCACAGAGCCATCCAAGGGGATATTATGGCTGATGGTATCAGAAGTCACTGAGAGACTCTTTCTCCTGATAATAGTCATCCATCAGGGCAACCAAGCCTGATTCTGTCTTGAAACTGGGCCTGAAACCAGATTGGAATGGGCTTAGTAAATCTGCTTCCTCCAAAGGTCCCTGAAGCTGATCCGTCACCACCCTTTCAAGACGGTGCCCAGTAAAGAGATATTTGTGACTGGGAGATGCCATATGCTGCTGGATCCAGGATTGTTTTTTTCAGGAGTGGATGCACTATGCCTTGTTGAATTTCTGGTGCACATATTGTAATTCAGCTACTATGGCAGACAAGAATTCTTGACCCTCCTTATGCCCAATTATATCCAATTTTAAATTCAGTCATGGAAACAAATTATCAGTAGATAGAGGCACAACCTTTTGTGCACACACTGCTCTGAGGCAGGGAGGGAATTGGTATATTTGGATGCACAACATGTTACAGAAGCTTGGAGATTTGCATAGGGCAGCGAGGAAACTGGGGAAAACTACCCCCACCCCACCTCCAATTCAGGAAATTCACATAAGCGGTAAAACCGACCAAGGCTTTCAGACTTGCACCACTACTCCAGTGGCGGCGGCACACTTTTCAAGGAAGATACAGAAGGCAAGGCAGGAGGAGAGAGGTTGTGAGAGAATGGGTCAAACCCCACTTCCCCATATCACTTCCCCTGCAAGTAGCTCCCCACACTGTTTTGCAGGAGAAAGACAGCAGCCCCTACTTCCCAGTCTTCTGTTTGCCACTGAACATCAGTTTCCCTCCTAAGTGCAGGGAATTGTCGTAATTTTGAGTTCACATCTCACTGCTTGGTTCTTGAAGTGCACAGGACAGCCCTAGGTGAAAAGAAGGAATCATGTTTGTTGGAGCTTCAGAAAAGTCAATCAGAAAGGAGAAAGTTGCAAGGATCTAGGCGTCAGGAAGAGTCAATCCACCAAATTACTTTTTGCATTCTTTTTAGGCAGTTCTTGCAGTGGTGGGAAGACTTATCTACTTTGCAAGCTTTCCATGAGTCAGTGATGAGCAGATGCTCTTAATAGTTGCTTGCCTGAAACCTCCTTGCTAGAAACACCCAGCCATCAGTTTGGGTGCTGTTTTAATTGATCCTTTTTATTTGATGTCCCTCACGTAGCGTCCCAAAGCAGAGTTTGGTTGTTTGGTGGGTCATGAGTTGTGCACCCTATGTAGAACGCATTGTAATAGTTTTGGAAGTCATCTCTGTCTAAAAGAGGCTGCAGCTGGCGGAGAGCTATAGCTGGGAATGGGCAATCGTAGCCCGCGAGGCCACGAGTGAAAATGTTGGATCCAGGAGCACCCCCAAGCTATGAACCTTGTCCTTCAAGGCGTGCAACCCCATCCAGAACAAGCCGTCTCCAGCTTACAGATGCAAGAACTTGGAAAACGTAACACCTCTGTCTTTTCAGGATTCAGTTGCTTTTTGTTCTCCCACATCCTGCCCATCGCTGCCTCCAAACACCTGTCTAGCACCTCAGCTGCCTTTCCTGATTCAGATGGAAGAGGGGGAAAGAGCTGGGTGTCATCCATACATACGGCATGTTCAGGAACCAACCCCCCCATCCCCCGGCTTCTTGAAATTTTTGACCTTTTGAGGTGACGGAAACTGAAAGAAAGCACCTGTCAAGTTTTGCATCCTCATACGCTTTGAAAAGGCACCCCCAACATTTCCTCAAAAGGCAAAATAGGATCAGAGCTTCAGCAGGGATGGAAAATAAGGACAGATGATGTGTATTTTATCATGATTTACCCCTTGCTTTTCTGTGCAACTTCTAATGCAGGTTACTGTCAACTCTTGAAACGGAGGATTGCTGAGCACACGCCTCCCATCGGTTGTCTCATGCTGCTTACTGCCAACTTCCCACTTTTTGCATCCAAAGAAAGTTCTAACCTACACAAGCTTATGCTGCATCCAATATTATTCTGAAAAAGTGCTACAGGATTCGTGCTTTAAATAACTGTAGCCAACCGGCCTCCAAACATGGTGTGAATAAAATGCTGAGATAACGTCACGCTTTCCTGTTGTGCGTTGGCTGGCCGAGCTGATAAGACGGCACAGTTTTCTTCTGTAAATTGAAGTGGTGCAATCTGACCTCCCTCTTCATCTTGAAATGCCTTTGAACGTGGTGGTGGAGGAGTCGCTCCATATAAACCGTGAAGACATTGTACTGAAATACACAGCAGGAGCAAGTCCTTAGACATAATGATGACCTCGCCCTTCCAAAGTAGCTGGGCTTGGCTGAACGGGGAGGCATTTCCCCAGTTCCTTGCCGTACTTGAGTGACAGGGGTAAAAATGTGGTTTGATTTAAAGCAGATCCGGCAGATCAGTGTGGCGGTGCTCAGCACAGCAATGATAACAGGATGCTATCCTGTTAGCAATGTGAAGGGGGAAGCAAAGCCCATGTTTTCATCCCTTGTGTGGCCAAGTGCCTGTCAATCAGAAAGCAAAACGGGCCTGCTATAAATAAAATAGTGGTTTTCCCTACTTGAAGCACTCCCTAGGTACACAGAAATATTTAAGAGTAAAACTTGAAAGAAAATGTAAAAAGAAAATAAAAAAATCTAACTGCCCAAGTGCCTGTGAGCTCCCAGGACTTAATGAGATGGTGGTAGTTGAGCCTAGGGAGAATAAAAGAGCCTGCCTCAGAGGCCCAGAGGCCCATCTAGTCTTCTCATGGTAACCAGCAAGATGTCTGCATGCCAGACATAACAACTCCCCTTCTACTTCTCTGCAGACTTTTCTGGTTGTTCTCCTGACTTCCAAGCCATGCGCACAATAACTCTCTAGTTGCTAAAACTGAAGGTGGTATTGGTCTTTCCTGTTTAACCATCCAATGTTTGGGTGTTAAATAAGCCATCTTTCAAATCACCCAAACTAGGGTATTCATAGAAGGAGAAACCAGTTGCCAATTATTTGTACAAGCTGACAGGTAGGCCTTATGATATACACCAATATCTGGAAACTTTAAAACCTCCTTCCGATATTGGCAGCTGCATTCTCTTAAATGAAAAATGAGGTGGAGAGTTAACCCTAATAAACCTTCTAATTATTCCATTAATCTTTTGAACATACACTCAGGAAATGCATTATGAAATATCACAAACTCTGTATATTATCTGTGGCAGAACATTCATCTTACAAGTGTATTAACCATAACCCCAATACTAAATCTAAGTAGTGCTCATCTTCCCAAATCACTGAAGATCCCCTTTATCAACCTTTTCAAATTCATTGTACTCATTTGAGAAATATATCTTGGTACCCAAATGCCTAGATATGTTATGACCTCTGGGCACCAACAAAAGCAGCAAGTAGTATACAAAGTAGATTATCTACAAAATGCCCGCTGGCATTGATTTAGATTATGACCAATTAATTGTATACTTTGAAATTCTATCAAAACTATTATTTTTATTAATTCAGGTATTGATATTTCAGTTCTACTAAGAAGATTCATCCATTGCCCATGTCAGTGAAATCCACAAGAACAAATCTCATAAGAGAGACAATGTATTGGTAATGGAAACCTGCACCACCTGACCCAGGAAGCTTGAATGCAGGGTACCAGTCACATATTATGGCCTGACGTTTATTTGGCAACCACCCCCAAGCTGCTGTTTTTGCTGTCCCGCATAGACTGTGCAAAAAAGGAGGGTCCATTTAGGATCACCATGCATGACTGAGTTAAGGTCTTCAGCATCTCAGATCTTGAGATGTTAGAAGGAGGATATTTTGGTATAAAGGGCAGACACAAGAGGTGTGGGGCCTTTTGGCAGCTAGTGGAGGTAACGAGTTGCACTTAGTGAGTAAGGGGACAAAGTCTGGCCATGCCTGGTGGGTGAGGCAAAGGTAAAGGATCCCTGGATGGTCAAGTTCAGTCAAAGGCGACTATAGGGTTGTGGTTCCCATCTCACTTTCATGCTGAGGGAGCCGGCGTTTGTCCACAGACAGCTTTCCGGATCATGTGGCCAGCATGACTAAACCGCTTCTGGCGCAACAGAACACTGTGACGGAAACCAGAGTGCACAGAAACACCATTTACCTTCCCACCACCGCAGTACCTATTTATCTACTTGCTCTGGTGTGCTTTTGAACTGCTAGGTTGGCAGAAACTGGGATAGAGCAACGGGAGCTCACTCCATCGTGGGAATTTGAACCGCTGACCTTCTGATCAGCAAGCCCAAGAGGCTCGGTGGTTTAGACTACATAGCCACAGAGTCTGGCCATGCCTGATGGGAAAGGGTGGCGCCCAGTGGGTCATAGGAAGGGGACCAATAGCAAAAGCTGTCATGAAACCAAGCAGAAAATCCTTTGGCCTTGATCCCTCACTCCTGAACTCATCTACACTACAAATTTAAAGCATGCCACTTTAAACAGTCATTTAAAAAATCCTGGGACTTGTAGTTTGTTGAGGGTGCTGAAAGTTGTGGAGACCCCTGTTCCCCTCACAGAGCTGCAATTCCCAGAGTTCCCTGGGAAGAGGGATTGACGGTTAAACCACTCTTGAGAATTGTAGCTCTCTGAGTGAATAGGGGTCTCTTAGCTCCCTTAACAAACTACGGTTTCCAAGATTCTTTAGGTTTCCAAGATTCTTTAGCCATGACTTCTTAAAGTGATATGATACTGCTTTAAGTCTATGGTATTGATGGGGCTTCTAATGAAATGATGTCTAGTTATGCTGACCTGAGAGACACTGCAGAAGCCCTGCCTCTCCCGCTAGCCTCCCATAGCTAGCCCTTCTCTAATAGGGAGGGAGCATTTGTAGGATTAAATGTTCCCTATTAGAGGAAAAGCCCTGTCAGCTGCAGGCCAGGCATATTTGCTAGCCTATGAAATATTCACGCTCTGAAAAAAAATTACCAGGGTCATCGGAGACAGACCATCTGGGGAGTAGCCTGCTTGCCAGCAGCACAGAATGCAGGCTGCCAATTTTTTCCCTGTTTCCCACTTTCCCTCTCTATAAATCTCCCCTCATATTTAAAAATAATTTGCATGACTGCATTATTATTATTATTAATTTTATTACCCTCCTTTTACCATAAGGTGTCAGGGCAAGTTACAATATAAAAATAAAATATTCAAATAAGTGAAAAAAATTGCAAACAGAAGAGCAGAGTGGGTCCAAAAACTTGGTTGCTTGGCTCAAATAATTATTCAGTTTGGATGAAGCAAACTTGGTTGCGCAGAGAGTAAACACATGGACTAACTTAAATCAAAAATCATCTGTGCACCAAAATGTGTCCTTTAGGCTGCATCTCCCTACTTCAGTGCAAGGGATATGTGTTGGCTTAAGAGATGAGCTGCAACCTAGAGGGGAGAGTTCCTATTGTGCTGGAATCCTGCTTGAGGGCTTCCTATTGGGGGCATCTGGTTGGCACCTGAGAAAACAAAATGCCATTGGCCTGATCCATCAGGTCTCCTCTTATGTTCTTATGTGGCTTCAGAGATGAGCTGCAGCCTAGAGGGTTGCCCAGGGTTCTTTTGTGCTTCAAAAACACGCAGCGCTCCAAAAGCCAGGTCTGCAGAAGAGCTAATCCTGTCCTTGGCTCAGCACTTTAGCACTAAATTGGCTAAGCAGGAGAAGACCAAGCATCATAAGAGAGAACCTGCCCCACTGGTATCCCTTGATCATGGAGATAGCATAGCCCAGAGTCTGCCAACCTTCTTTGGTTGGTGGGCACATTTGCAAACTGACAAAACAGATGTAGGCCCTACACTTTCAATGCAACCAAGCACATACTGTATACTGTTCTGTTATGGGTGCTTGGGAAGACTTCTGCAGGTCTGTGGGTGCCTGGTTGGAGACCTTTGGCAGAGCTGACTCCTTCACACAGGCTCAGAATTTGTGTGTTGCTCTAAAAAGCATGTCTGCTAATAATTTGTATTCAAATCACACTTTCCAAAAGTCTTCAGACTTTTCATATAATCATCACAGCAACCCTGTGAGGTCAATGCTGTTATCCTCATATTTCCAATGAAGACCAGGGTTGAGGGTGCTTAGTCAAGACTTGAATGGGGGACATCCAGCTCATAACTCTTTGCCAGCTCTCATTACATTGTTCTGCTGCATGGTTTATAGCAGCCCCCTTCAATTATAACTTGTATTTTCAGACTCTTATCCCCCTCTGGTCTTGAGTCCAATCATGCAATTGTTTGAAGAGGTGGTTGTCTTCAACTGCTTGGTCTGCCTTCTGCAAATCTGTTGGCAAGCCCTGCATCCACATGAGGCAAATGTTCTGCCTGTGTGAGCACAAGGGCATCAGCTGCTTCTCGCGAGCAAGTTCTCCCATGAAAGCTGGCATGAATAGGTGATAAACAAGGGTACACATGACTCATGCCCAAGATATGGAGAACCATGAGAATCATGCCTCAAGACTTGCAAGAAATCACTTGCAAAGCTGACAAATGCATTTGCAATTCCTTCCTCCTAGATCTCGTATCCGATAGCGAGTAGGGCTTAAGACTAACAATTATATTGGCCCGCAAGAGATGAGATGGGGGTGGTGAGGAATAGCGGTGGATAGGAGCGGCTGCTGTACGGATATCTTTATCAAACTCATCACTTTTGTCTCTTTCATTTGGCAGAGATTCTTTTGGATACAACAGGAGAGACCTCTGAGATTGGCTGGACTGCCCATCCTCCTGATGGGGTAGGTGCTCCCTCCATTCTCTACTGCTT
Organism: Podarcis filfolensis; assembly: GCF_964270895.1. Taxonomy (NCBI): domain Eukaryota; kingdom Metazoa; phylum Chordata; class Lepidosauria; order Squamata; family Lacertidae; genus Podarcis; species Podarcis filfolensis. Next base: position 32,284,410 of record NC_139621.1, on the reverse strand, counting down.
GTGAAAACAGCACACACACACACATACACACAGAAAGGAGCAGACAGCACAGAGGGATGTTGCTGCATCACTGTCCTCCTTATGGTGGAGTCATTGCTGCTTATCAGTGCAAGGGGGTGGCAAATTCTGGGCTGTGCAGTTGCAGCAGCAGCACCAGACCACTGCTACTGTTGCTGTACTTGCACAGCCCCAAATGCGCTGCTGCCCTACCCGACCTCAACAATGCAGGTTGTAATACAGTGAAATACAGTATCTAAGAAACAAAAGAAGCAACCAAAAACACGCATTAAAAACACGCAACATCTAGAATCTCGCATTACAGATAATGATGCCCCAGGTAGAAAAATCATTAAGTGGTCCACCAAGACCTTCAGCAATCTTTAAGTGATTTGGGGTGGGTGGGGAGCATTTCAGAACTACTGCATTGGAATGCAGGCCTGAACCAGATTTTGAAATGCAGACTAGATGGTTATCCCCCCCCCCCAAGAAAAGTTCTAGTTCAATTTGACTGAATGTTCTTTTGAAATCCTGGTTTCCTTTATCCTAACGCATCTCGGAAGCAGTTGGCAAGTTCCCGATAGATGCATTCCTTCCAGCTAGATACAATCTGACGAAATGGACTTCAGCCTAGAAAACCTCTTGTCACAATATATTAGAAGGCTCTTAAGCTGCTACGGGACCCCTTCCAATGCTCCTCCCCCATGTGTCTTTTCCTCTGGAACTTTCAGCCATGGATTGCCAAGGTCTGGGGAGGGCGAGCGCCAACGTCAAAGCTTCCGCCACCACATCCCTTGGCTGCTGGGAGATGAGTCCTGGTGAGCTTGGAGGTTATCAGCTTGCTTTGTGCTTCTTCTCCTAGGAAGTCAGAATGGCGTTCCAGGGGTTGCCCCATTCTAGTTTCACAACACAGCAGAATGGCTTGTCCTTGGCCATCAAAAGGAGCTGTATTTGAATCCAGACCTCTGTGTTCTGAGTTCAACACAACATATTCACTCTATGTTTTATAAATCACCTTAAGTGAAAATGGATAGAATCTCAAATGACTTGAATTTTGAGGTCAAAATTTGCACGTTCAACTTGGGAGACATTTTCCCTTGAAAACCTAAGGCCAGGATAGCTCAGTTGCTTAGAGTGTGGTGCTGCTAACACCAAGGTTGCAGGTTTGATCCCCATATGGGACAGTGGCATAGTCATGGCATAGGCAGGGGGTTGGATGAGATGATCCTCAAGGTGACTTATAACTCTGCAGATCTATGATTCTACTATTCATCTGAGTTCTGGATACTAAACAGCCCTGGAGTCACCTTTTGATGAATGGTGGAATAGAGAAGTTTTCATAGAGAAAATAATCACAGGCAGAGGAGTAGTGCAACCCCCACCCCTCCAAGTCCTATATATTTGCAGTCTCTTAGCTAGGCCACCATTCAGGGGACCTCCCAAGCATTGGGAGAGAGGGGACTTTGCAACCCTTGAGCTTGGGAAGCCCCCAGACACGACTGATCTATAGCTTAGGCCAAACCCCCTTTTGTGCACACTGGCTAAGCCTTGCGCCCCTCTCCAGTCCATGTGAGTGTTGTCAAGACTAGGAGAAGGCTATTGCCAGTTACAGGAAAGCTGAAAACAACTTCTGTTTATCTCTTCTTCCTTACTCCCGCTCCCCAACTCCGTACAGTGGGACGAGGTGAGTGTCTTGTATGACAGGAAGGACCAGATCCGGACCTTTGAGGTGTGCAACGTGGCTGAGCCAGGACAGAACAACTGGCTGCGAACTCACTACATAGAGCGGCGCGGAGCCCACAGGGTCCACATCCGCCTCCGCTTTTCAGTACGGGACTGCGCCAGCATGAGGACTGTGGCCTCATCCTGCAAGGAAACCTTCACCCTTTACTACCATGAATCGGAGGCAGACGTGGCCACCCTGGAGTACCCTGAGTGGCGCGAGGGGCCGTGGACCAAGGTGGATACAATTGCAGCCGACGAGAGCTTCTCGCAGGTGGACAGCACCGGGGAGGTGGTAAAGATGAATGTGAAAGTGCGCAGCTTTGGCCCGCTCGCCAAGAGGGGTTTCTACTTGGCTTTCCAGGACTCCGGGGCGTGCATGTCCCTGGTGGCTGTTCAGGTTTTCTTTTACAAGTGCCCGGCGGTGGTGAAGGGCTTTGCCTCTTTCCCGGAGACATTTGCTGGAGGCGAAAGGACTTCGCTGGTGGAGGCGCCAGGGACTTGTGTGGCTGACGCAGAGGAAGCCAGCGTGACAGGCTCCTCCGGGGTGAGGCTGCACTGTAACGGCGAAGGCGAGTGGATGGTGGCTATTGGCAGATGTGCCTGCCGGGCTGGCTACGAGCCGGCGGACGACGAGAAAATCTGCAAAGGTGAGCAACGGGCGGGGCGGATCACCTGCGGGCGCTTTTCAGCCAAATTGGAGCTATTGCTAACATACAGAGGCAGCCTGCAGAGGCTCATTTGATCTTGCCTCTGTCTGGGCAGCAGGTCATTTTGGTGCATCTGGTATAGTAAGATAATGCCTTTGCAGGCTGCCCTCAAAAGAGGCTGTGAATATTGTGACAACTCCTCCAAAATGTCACAAAAGTTGCTGGTGCACAAACAGTTTTTCCTAACATGCTCCACTATCCATGTTAGTGGTTTGTGGCACATCGGATGCCTGCAAGGGAAAGGAATCATTGACATGGGAAGTGGTAGTTTCCAAGCAATATGATCTAACTCGTTGGTGCAGATCAAGCCATAACTTAGGGAAGATTGCACTGGCGGTTCTATGACCATCTTTTGGTGACTGAACAAAAGGAGAAGGAAAAAAGGATGCAATGGAGAGGAGATAATTTATAAGCCCAGGATGGGGTGGAGGGATATATCAGACTGAAAAAGGTAAAAATAAGAATATGGAAGGTGCAGATATTTGAAAATGAATCCTGTGTTGCTGATTTGGGTTAAATGCATCTCATGTATGTTACCATTAAAGAGTTACTTTAAAATTCCATTCATTTGCCCTACCCAACACACTGATTTCATAGAGCCACGGTTCCCAAGCTGGCATTTGGCTGTGGCCCCGGGATGGTGTGGTAATAGCACGATTGCCGGAACATAGTCTAAAACCACTCCTCCAGCTGGTATCCTGCAACACTTGGAAAGCTTGTATTTTCAGTTATCAAATCAGTTCAGAACCCAATGATACTTGAGTCTTTAATATTCCTGGATTTGATTCTCAGACTTCCGCAGATTGCTTGTCTGTCCCCAGAGAGATAGAAAAAAAAGGGGGGTCATGCCATAGGTATGCTAGGGGCCAAGAGGTCCTTGGTTTAAGTTCTGGAATCTCTGTTGTAAAGGTGTGAATCTCAATCAGGGCTTGACTGGCTTCAGAAATGCTTTTAGAGGCAACCCTGGTTAACCCTGTAGCTAATGCCTCACTGAGTTACTGTGCAGTTAATGGCTACAGGAAAACACTAGATTAATTCTAGAAGGGAGGAGCCAGAAGAAAGGGCCTGGCGGGGCCATGCAGTCCTCTTCTAGCCCCCTCCTGATGGGGAGCATTATGTGTGCTCAGGCTCAGAATAACTTTTCCGGAAAGGAAAAGTAATTCCACGTCCCGATGAGGTAGCAAGGACAAATTTTTCATAGCCTGCCTGTGATTTATAGAAATGATCATTCAGCCAGGGTGCTGAGGGTTAAGACGCTGTGAAGCCACTGGGGGCTGTTTATCGACTGCACAAGTGTTACTTTTAATATGCTAATGTAGATTGAGAGAGAGGCAGATTTACTGTTTTGGAAACAACATTCTTTCAGAGCTCATTTTAAGGACAGTCCACGAGTCAAAGTAGTTCATGCCTTCTTGCTGGCTTCGTACTCAGCAGAGAGAAACTCAGGGGGGGGGGGAATGGGTGTTTGTTGCCAACTTTTTTTGAGTTTTAAGCATGTCAAGAATGCCATATCTGATCTCTGTCTTTCCTTTCAGCTGGAAGGCTTCCTGTTTCACTGAGGTGTGAACTTGTTTGAGCGATTGCTCAGCCTTTACAGGGGTGGTGGGGGTGGTGTTTGCGAATTTTGGATTCCTAAAGAACTGGGCTTGCCATGTCTAGTGTCTGGAGATGCTTCCAGATGACTGCTTATTGTGTGGTGTGCATGTGCCTTATGCATGGACATTGCTTGCAATGTACACACAACGTTGCTGGCATGAGAAGGACAGCCCATATCCACCCCCCACAAATTAAACCAGGTTTATCCATCCTGAGAAAAATCTGATAAGTTTTTGTGACATTTCAGTGACGTGTTGGGTGCTAACAGTGAGTTAATACCAACCCTGAACATTCTGGGGGTGGGAAGCATACTGTATATTTCCCCATAGCTCATACACAGCAATGCAAATAAACACCAGCATTGTATACAGTTGTAAACATAGTTCCTCTTAACAGTAATCACAATGCCTGTGTAGTTGTGTGTGTGGCCGTATTGATTGTTTTTGGCATCCATCTGTCTCGAGAGACCTTGGAGTGCTCCTCCGGAAGCGAAGTGACTTCCCTGGAGCGCAAGCCTGAGCAATGTGTATGGAGGTCCTGGGATGCCCAGACAACATCCCCCCTTTGCCTTGCTGATGTGGTCCAAAGGAAACCAGAGCAATACGTTTGGCACCAGCTTAGCTGCTGGAAGGAGATGCTGGAAGGAGACATCCAACTGTCTTAGGGACTTCACACCGCATTTGCGTGGGGATTACTCCTTAACCCTTTTCTTCTCCCGAAGATATCCCACAAGACAGCGAAGGTTTCGTATCAGATGGGCTACTTTCCCATGTTTGACTAGTCCCATCTGTTACCTTTTGCAGCACGTACTTGACCGTTGGACCTGCTATTGGTCTTGTCCATTCAATCCACCAGAGACTGCCTTTGCATGCGGGGGAAGTCCCTGACTCACCAAGGGTCTGAGACCCATAGACTACCCTCACCTGGTTTAGTTAGCAAGTCACAGCCATTTCCTGAGGTTTGGCCACTGTTGCATGCTCAAAGCTTCTAGCAGCTTCTAGGAGACCTGAGTGTAGGGTGGGGACCGGTGGTGGACAAACTACCCCAGAAGGAGCACGACGTGTCCCCCACCAGAGGTACTTCCCCTCCCCTAACACGGCATACACCCTGGCTATATTAATAGTACACTTTTTGCCTATAAATGGCTTCTGGATTGTGATATTTGTTAGCTGGTTGAGCAGATATTGCTAATTGATTGCATCCTATTAGTCTAGGCTTAGATATTCTCTGGGTGAAATTCACTGTTGCTCTAATACGATTGTTCCATTGGTGCAAACATTTCTGCTTGCCAGACAGAGCAATTTCCCCTCTCTTCTCCCCATGTGCTGTTCTTGGGGGTTCTTCTGACCTGCTTCTGAACTATGTGTGGTGGGGTGTACAGGGGAAGCAGAAGATGGGGGAAGCCCCATTGCAGCAGTGGGACTCATTGTGCTGCCTCCCACTAGGGCATCTATTTGGTTAAATCTGGACTCCTGATACCAAGGCTGCCCTTGTATATGAGATGGCTACCCCACCTTTTAAGTTGCATCATAGGGTCACCTGATAGCAAAGATGAGCGTAAGGGTCTCTTACCCTGCTTCTGTGATACGTAAATAGAATTGGTTTGCAGGCAGTGAAAAATAGTACAGTGGTGCCTCGCAAGACGAAATTAATCCGTTCCGCGAGTCTCTTCGTCTTGTGGTTTTTTCGTCTTGCGAAGCACGGCTATTAGCAGCTTAGCGGCTATTAGCGGCTTAGCGGCTATTAACGGCTTAGCGGCTATTAACGGCTTAGCGGCTTTAAGAAAAAGGAAACAAACTCGCAAGAACTCGCAAGACGTTTCATCTTGCGAAGCAAGCCCGTAGGGAAAATCGTCTTGCGAAGCGACGCAAAAACCGAAAAACCCTTTCGTCTTGCGCGTTTTTCGTTTTGCGAGGCATTCATCTTGCGGGGCACCACTGTATCTGCTGGGGCTGAGCTGGAATGGCTCAGTTTTTTTGTAAACATTTTTAGGTATAAAAATAATAATTCCTTCTTCCATGATCTTTCCAGCACACCTTGCAAAAATGTCCCTGTACTCATTTACTTTAGCTTCTCTTGTTTTCATTCTCTTTTGACTTCACTTAACCCCCAGTGATATCATCACATAGTAACATCTGATTGGCTATACAGTGTGACAATAGTGTCTCATTTATTATGTGATTCCCACTAACCAGAATCACCTATGCAACTAATCCAGGAAGGAAAAAGGTAACAGCCGCCAGGTAAATCTTTGAATCTTTGCACAGTCTTTAGATTATTATTTTCCCCAGTTTGAAATTATTTTTATCCACTTCCTCCCATTTTATGACCCTATTATCAAGAATGAGAGTGATGCTTCCTGGATTAGTCATATTAGTCACATACGCTATCTCTCCCAATCAGTTATCATACAGGGGACAAGATGACGTCAATACACTGCAATAAGATTTGGCGATGTGATGAAGTTATTGAGGATGAATAAAATCAGCTAACAGAAAAAGGGGGAAAGGGAAGCTAAAGTTTTTTTTTTTTTTTAAACCAATATTTATAGGATGCCCTATAACATTTTTCCATTCAGGAGCCAAAAAATCCTTGCTAAAGGGGAAGCAGATTTTGATGCTGCAGGAAATATTCCAAGTAAATAGTGCATCATTTCATCTCAGCCATAATTATAACAGAATTTAGCATCAGCGGCTTGGTTTGCGTGTCATGTTAAGTCACAGTTAATGTTTAACTGTGGTTTAACAAGAATCAGTGGTGGACTGGTGTATGCTGCTCAAAAGTCCTCCCTTCACTTCTCCCCTACTCCTGACCGTGCTGTGTTGGGAGCAACAAGCTACAAGCTTTGCCTTGTCATGTTGTTCGAGCCTAGTTCATGGTTTGTTTCCTTACAAACAAACAAACAAACCAAAAGCAGCAGCAGCCAAGGTTTGTTCTAGTTTCACCATGTGGGATTTGTTTGGGAGAAATATTAGCACGAGCCTGGGTGTGGATGACGCGACAAACCAAGGATTGCAGTTTGTTGCACCTGGAAGCAGGTCGGGAGTGAAGCGGTGGTACATTTGGGGTAGGTCATAGCTAAACTTAAACTATGGTTTTAACGTGACCACAGCCATTGTTTTAAACATCTCAGCATCAGCATCGCTGCCACTTACCCAGCAGGACAGCGGCAAGGGCAGGACATTACAGGTGCGCCAGAGGGAGTGCCGGATTGACACTGCCAGTGTACCTGTGCTAGCCTGACCTCATTGGTGCCCTGCCCCTCACTATCCCAGTAAGCAGCTGTGCCACTGCCACTGGGAGGCCAGTTTTGTAGTGACACCCCTCCTCACTGGTTGCCCTTGGTCTTGTCCAATTAAGATAATTGGGAGATGCTCAGGCCCAAGTGGCAAGCCCCAAGAAGTAATATGATTGGGGTGAAGAGCAGACTATTTGCCATGGGATCTGTGAATAGCAGTGATTTTTCAACTGGGAAAACTTCATACTGTGGATTGTATCCAGTGCTATGCAAGTAGAGTTCCATTTGCGCAATGGGACTTGGCCTTCCTCTCCTCTCCCTTTGCCCTCCTAAAATCTCCTCCTGATGGTACATAGGTCAGACATGCCATTGTGCAAGCAGGTGTCTGCTGCAGAAGGTTATATATCAACCTTACAGAAACCTTACAGAAACAAATGGCAATTTAATGCACAGTCTTGTTTTGGATATTAATTATGGATATTAATCTGGGTGCAATGCAGAAAAATTACGGGTATCTCCATCATATTAATTAAGAATATCTGTGCTTCTGAATGGGGAAGTTGATAGGCCGCTAGCAGACAAAGAAAGTGTATGAGATGTGTGTAACTGTAGTTTGGAGCTGCACTGAAAATATTTCCTTTGTAGATTAGTATCCCAAGCACATGGTGCTACAAGCAGGTATTTGTAGAGATAATGTGAAAGGGTTTGCATATTCCTGGCAGTGTTTCCTATTCTGTGGGGCAGCCTTACCAGTGAAGTTCACCAATGCTTGCCCTTACTTGTCTTTTGGAGAGAGCTCAAAATGTGTTTGTTTTAGCAAGCTCTTAATCTTCCCCTTAGGAGTTGAACAAGATCTGGCTTTGATTTTGGAAATAATGAATGTTTTGTTCTCGCTTTTTTATTTGTATTATATTAAAATTTATAATTGCCCCATAAAGATAGATCTTTTTTTTTTAAAAGAAAAAAAGATAGTGCACAAACAGTTGTGATAAAAGTATACCGGTTACAACTTGAAGAAATTTTAGCAACTTTTTACTGTTGAGATTTGGTGGGAAATAGCAGCATACAGATAGATTGAATAAATGAAATAGGTCTATAAAATGCTGAACTAGGCGACTTGGGTGCCACTAGCAGAGCAGGGGGCCAAGAGTGGAGTCTTGACCACCCTCCAACCAACCTGCAATATTCCCTTGGCACCATACTTCTTATATTGGGCTTGTCAAAATGGTAAGATTTGGGGTCGGATAGGGGGAATATTTCCTTGGGAGAGTAGGCAAGAGCTGAAAGAAGGCTGGTTTTTACACTGTGCTCTTCACATGTAGTGATGGGTGAGAAATTTGGCTAATCTGCACTTCTCAAACCAAAATGCAGTTGTTCTTTGAAATTTGCGCTTTCCTGAATTTTGCAGTGTAATTATTCAATCCAAGAATGTATATTCAAGTGCTCATGTTAGAGAAAAGTGTGTGTAAAAATGAATATATTGGTCAGGAAAAACTCCAAAATGCTGAAAAAGAATCAGAAACACCTAATATCCCAGAAGAGGTGAAAGATGGAGAAGAAAGCAAAATCCCAGAAAAGGTGGAAGATGGTTAGAAAAACCCCAAATCCCAGAATAATTGAAAAACTGTCAGAAAAACCTAATATCCCAGGAAAGGTGAAAAATGGTCAGAAAAGCCTAGAGTACCAGAAAAGGTGAAAAAGCAGAGATTGGGTGGCCGCCTGTTGTGGATGCTTTATATGAGATTCTTGCCTTGCAGAGGGTTGGGCTGGATGACCCTTGGGCTCCCTTCCAACTCTACAAATCTACGATTCTGTGAAAATGCGACACAAAAGGGCATCATATTGGGGGAATTGCTTGCAAAAATATGTATGTTCGCTAATATAGTGTACAAAAATGTTGGGAGAGATGCACACTAAAACACTGACAAGTTTTCATGATACTTAAAAAAAATAAAATTGTGAACTTATGTGGAAAAAATGATAAACTGATTTGATAGATTCGTTCATCCCTAATCTAGGATGGTTTAATTGGGTATCATCCCAATCCTGTGTGTGGTTTATAGCACAGATGTTTTGGATTGAGATGCCAGGAAGCCAATTTGCAGCTTCTTTTAAAATTCCTTTTATTCCTTTCCACTTCTTTGCTTTTCCGTTTCAGAGCACATCATGTCCATCTCCCTGCAATTCCACTCGGGACATCATTTGACCTTGCTTAGTCCAATGTCAGATGCTTCTAGCTCTGTTTTTCCTTTCCTTTCTCCCCACTCCCCCTTCCTTAGCACTTGTCTTGGATCCCTGATTTCTCTCCCTCCGCTAATTTTCATTTTCATTTTCAGGCAACACTTTCTTCTCTTTTGATATATGGCAGTTTTAGCTTCAAAGTGAATGCATGTTTCTCTCCTTTCATATAAATAAAAGAATAGGCTCCATCTTCTTGGCAGCTGCCCCTGAAAAAGGCTAGCAATTTGCTTTCCCTTTCCCCCGTTATTAAAAAATGTTCGGTCTCTTGGCAGATTTTTTTTCCAGGGGCAAAGATGTGAAATCTTGGGGTGCCTTGTCTGCTGAATCTTTTTCTTTTTAATCAAGGAAGCAAGAAGCACTTCACAGCTCAAGATTTGCTGAAATGGGCTTAGAGCTCTTGATTTCCCATTGCTTATTTTATAATCTCTCCCCACCATCGTTCTCCCCCCCTTCCACAACCCTGTTGCTTGTCTGGCTGACTCCTTGTGGTTACAGATTAACTAGTTAGCACCTGCGCTATCAGACTCTTGGCGCTGCTCCACAGTTGTGTTCTGAACATGATTCAGTTCCAGATTAGAAAGAAAATGCACGTCCAAAGAGGTTATTTGTTGGATGTGGCCATAAATCTGGATTGGTGCGATCTGGAGTTGCTGCCAAAACCAACAGCCCCACGTTGAGTGCTGCGCATGCGTGCCTCCCCCCCCAAGTTTCCACCCATGTAGTGCAACGTAGCACTGTCCCCTAACATTACACGGTGCATGTCTCCGTTCCCAGTCAATGTCATCAGCTGTGATTTGGCAGCGAGCCAGAAAACAGACATCGTGATGTCAGTGCCGGGAACCTTTAGGGGTACGTTGTCATCGTTCAGAGTTCTTCAAGCTGTTCAACGCAGCCCCAGGGTTCCCTACCTAGGAAAGTCAGAGACGCTAGATAAACACGCAGAGAGGCTTAAGATGATACAGATAAACTTCCGTAGTTAATGCGGTTCCTGTTTATGTGGAAACAAGTCCCATTTGCTTAAGGGAGCTTTCCACTCTTAGCAGTTGGGCTTTGCAATCTAGAAACTTTGTTGTGCCTGCCCAGTTGCACCTTTCCTATTCCTTGTGCCACTTGGAAAAGGCTCTGAGGCAAGAGCTGTACACAGTCCGTGGTAGCTCATTCGGCTCTGAAGTTCCCCAGCTCAAACCTTTGAGTCACTGACCGCAACTGCCCCCTTACCATCTTAGCTTTGTTCTATCTGCAGGAACTTTTTTAAATTTAATATTTTATTAGAAGATTTCATTTATAAAAAGAGTGAGGGGGGAAAAGAAAGAAAAAATAGTTATATTTCCATACATTAATATACAGATGTGTATATTCTTATTATCCTAATACACACATAATTGTCAGTAACCTAATATATTCTGTGTAAATTCATTCCAAATATCATGGTATTTATCCAAAGAAAGTCTGCATCTTTCTTTATCCAAAGAAAGCTGCCCTTTCACATGCTGCCAGTGTTGTCATGTTGTCAAGCCATTGATTAAGGGGAATCGTACCTTGTTTCTTCCAGTTCATCAGTATCAGTCTCTTGGCCACCATTAGGACACGTAGAATTCATTTTCGCTGTCCTGTTGTCAATTTCCATGCAATGGGTATACAGTTCAAGAGCATATTCATCTCTGAAAATCTTAAAACATTTCCATAGCGTCTTATTTATATGGTTCAGCACTTTCTCCAGGAGCTTTATAACTGTATAAACCCAATGAGTGAGAAAGGGGGCTTGCGGTAGGGAGCAAACCTTGCCATAGGGGAAAGCCTGTTGGGGAAAAGCTTTGCCTTGCCACAGCTGGAAACAAATGTCAGCCACTGTATGAACACAGTAGCTCACGTGACAGATGTTCATGACTGTCATGGACTGGCTGGATGCAGAGGGGTGGTGAGAGGCAGTAGCTGGGGAACCCCCAAGGGTATTGGTGGAGGGATGATGATGAGTGGTCAGAAGGAGAAGTGGGAGCAGACTGGGAGGAGATGTCGGAAGCTGAAGAGGGAACAGGGTTTAGTGAGCAAGACGAGGCTGTGGCAGAGAGCAGTCCAGAATCGGAGGCAGAAGAGGAGTGGGGGGCAAGAGGCAGAGATGAGGCAGGCTGCTGAAGAATCCAGGGTGTCTACCCCTCCTTCTGCAACCTGCTCCCCTCTCCCCTGGTTTCTCAAAACCCAAAGAGGAATGAAGAGGGTGGAGCAAAGACAGACAAGACGAAGAAGTCTCAGGGGGTGGAGTGGTGGGATGGCAGGGGAACTTCAGTCCTTGCAACTGCTTCATTGAGGCAAGACCTACTGGGAAGAGTTGTTCACTAGGCCCGAGCTGTTTTGTTTCTCTGAATAAAGAGTTATGTTGCGATCCTGCTCCCGACACCTGGCCTGACAGCGACCTAATGTCAGTGCAAGAACATGAGGGAATATAAGAGGCAGTCCACCTAAGGCGGGGGTTTTATTCCTGCTGCAACAAGGGTCTACATTAAAGAAGGGGAAATCCAGGGCTCCTTATCTAAGCCTCAGAATTCTCCCCAGGCCACACCCCCTCTTCCCAGACAACAACCCCCTACCAGCCCTGAGTGTCTTTGCCTAGCTGGAATGAGTCCTTGAACTCTGATCATACTTTTTTTTGCATGGATGAACACACAGGGGGTTTTTTTGCCTCTGGCCCCACCCACCCACTGTCCCCACCCCTGATTTACATAGTACACATTTTAGTGGATTTTATGACTCAACTTTTGTTGGAGTAAATTCAGAAAAATAAGAGTCTGCTTTCCCCCAATTTCCTGTGAGAACATCGATTTCGCCTGAAACCATTGCCTTACCATGCGATTTGTATTCAGCAAAGTCTGCTACAATATTTCTGTGTGTTTCCTTTTCATTCAAGACCATATAACCTTCCTATAGAGTAGAAGCTGTAATTGGAAAGATGCACTCAATGCCAGCAGTAACCCATGCGTGTCTTTCTGTTCTCAAAGGCTAGGCACGCCTATGCCCAACCCGTGCAACCAAAGTTAGGATGACTGTGGGCATTAGTAGCTGATCCTCATTAGGACTTGTGGAGTGGACTCGTGACACACAAGAGCGGGGCAGTTTTTGTCTGTGCCCAGAGCACACAGTGATTGATGGCACTACCCAGGGAGAGTCCTCCATCCTCAATCATTGTGATTGCCATTTGTCAATTCACTAAATAGAGAAAGGGCAGCTTTCACTTCTCTTCTCTTCTCTTCTCTTTCATTTCTTTTCCTTTCCTTTCATGCTTGACAATCAACATTATGAAAGTGAGGACAATCTCAACGTGGGGAGGGGTGCAATACACCCACCCTTTCCTCTAGTGTTCCCTTTCCCCCAAACCCTGCCATGTTTATCTCGGAGATGTGGTGATTGTGGTCTGTTGCAAATACCAGCCCGTCATTCCCAAGCCTAGCAGTGGCAGGATCCGGAACCCAACTCTGCTCTAGTCCAAACCCAGGAGGAGGAAACAGAGGGAAGAAGGCTGCCCATGCTTAAGTCATTGTGCCGCAAAGCATCATCTTTGCCTTCCAAGTGTTCCTAAACATCAGGAAAAACTATCTGACAGTAAAAGCTGACTCTCTTGGAAGGTAACAGACTCTCCTTGCTTGGAGGTTTTTAAGTAGAGGTTGGATGGCCATCTGTCAGGAATGCTTTAGCTGGGATTCCTGCATTTCAGGGGCTAACTCTTGTGACCCTTTCAACTCTACAATTCTATGTGGTGGAGTGAGCCCCAAACACCATCTGTAGAAACCAAACCTAGGAGGCAAGCAGAGAAGCGGGGACAAAGAATGTGCATATCAGGTGGGAAGGGAGCGAAAACTCTTGGCCTGCATCCCCTCCATCAAATTGGATTTTCATGCTCTCAGGGTGTGTTTCATGAAAATTGGAACCAGGTGAAAGCTAGGTGTTACAGTCTGGTGGAAAGAAATGTAACGTTCTGCCCCTCCCTGTTAAACCCACGCTTGAATCATTCCTCCTCAGATCTCCTTCCAGCTTTCCTTTCCCCATAGAAGATTGTTCCCCATTCTTCCCGTTGCTCTATATCCCCCCTTCCCCCAAATAAAGCAGCTGTTGTGCCTAAAAGCTTCCATGGCATCAGCTCTAAGTTAGCTGCATTAGCTGTTAAACTCGTCCAGTGAGAGTGGCCAGGGGATGGGTGAAGCAAATGGTTGAAGGCTGATGTACATTCTAGGTGCAATGACAGATGTCATTTGAATAAGCATTCTCTGCACTGAATGCCTTGGAAAGCAGCGAAAGGTTGCACAAAACACTTCCAGTACACTTTGTGGTTAGCATGGTACCCTGCAGATGTTGTTGGACCACAACTCCTGTCAGATCTTGCAAGCCTAGCCAGTAGTCAGGTACGATGGGAGTTATAGTCCAACACCTTCTGGAGGGCATGACATTGGCTGCCCCTGTTTAAAAGTGTCTTTCGTCACCGTGAATAACCTAACTTCTTCCCAACCCTCTGATGGGAGAGTAAATGTGTCTGAATCCCTCCCCTCACCAACCCATGGTCCCCTCCTTCCCACAAACCTCCGTAACACCAGGTCTCTCCCATCCCCATACCTTGTTGGGGCAGCAAGCTGGACCTTCCTTCCTTCCTTCCTTCCTTCCTTCCTTCCTTCCTTCCTTCCTTCCTATTGCCTGGGTTGCTTCCATAGTCATGAACCAAGTGCCAAGGAAGGAAGGAAAGAGACTAGAAGAAATGTTCTTGCTACCATCATAGCCAGGTGAGGGGAGGTCTTAAATGGGTATGTGAAAAAGTAACTACTATTCTGTGCCTCAATTTGCAGCCTGAACAGAAAGAACTCGGGGCAGTGGTGATGGTATGATGCTTATATTGGAGACAAATATTGCAAGTTGCCGAATTCACATTCGGTGAGAATGTACAGACATCTCTTCCACGCATGCCCCAAAAGCAATGGCGAGGAAAGGTAGATCGCATTTCCTGGTCATGGCAGGTGCATGTTGATTGCTAGTGAGAATGGGCTCTCCACACAAGGAGCACTTCCTTGCAGTTGGGAACCACGATGTGCCCAGGGTTCCCACATGTGTCCACATAGCTGTGTCCACATAGGGCTCTTTCTAATTAGCACGGTTCACAAAGCTGCTGCAGAGGCATGGTCCAAACAGGCACCTTAATCACAGGGCAAAGCTAGTAGGCAATCACTGGATTGCAGGGGGTTCAACTAGATGACCCTTGGGGTCTGTGCCAACTCTATAGTTCTACAATTCTATGATTCTGTGTTTAGTGAATGTGGGGTAGGTGGGTCATATGAACACTGCTTGGCTAAGATTGGATCCAGTTCCTTATCTGTTTTTGGAGTATGGTAAGTCCAATGAGGTCAACCTTGTCTGGATTAAAGGAAAAAGTATTTTTGGTTTAATGCAGTCAAGCTGGGTTTGTTTAAGGTTGTGGAGAGAAGCAAGGATGCCTAAAAGGCCTCTGATTCCACCTCTTCCACTTCACGGGAACTGGAAACCGCAGCCAAGAAGTGTGTTCAAGATGTCCAGCCAGTTCTCAGTATGCATGGCTTATTTTGTCTGCGGACGCCTCTGCCATGAAAGCATTGCTAATGTGCAGCTTTCGATTGTGCGCACAGATGAGCCAGACCTCCCATGTTCAAAGAGCCCCAGAGAGCTCTTTGTAAGCTTTGTAGCATGAGTCAAAATGATTTCTCAAGCAGTTGAAGAATGGCAGAAGCCTACCTGTGTGTCCACCACCCATCTATAGTTATACAGCAATAAGGTACCTTATTAATTGTTTAATAATAATAATACTATTGTCAATTATGTAAGAGTGCAATTCCTGTAACTAACATGAGAAACTTCCTGCAATCTTGTGCTGTGGTAAAGCAAAGCACCCCTTTAATAATGCGTAATTGTTGGAAACCTACAGCCAAATATATTGTGCTTATTTCAAATCAGTATGTGAGCATCACTGTCAACAGCTCTTGTCTACCTTTGCCTGTAATAGTGCATACTGGGGGGTGGTTTTCCTTCACTTTTGTTGGGCAGATAGTCAGTAACAGCATGTGTTGCGCAAAAATCTGCCCTTCAGTTTCTCAACAGCTTTCTTCCCCTGGAAGAAATTTCCATCCCCCCCGCCGCCATTCTCAGGGCACTTTGGAATTCCTTTATTTATTGTTGCAAGGTGGCTGAGGGCCGTGTGCTGTCCCCCCCCCTCTTTTCCAGTAAGCATGCCTCCAGAACTCATCAGCCTCCCCTGCTGCCTGGTCTTCCCTGATCTAGAAAAGTTGCTTGGAAGACCAAAATGGCATGCACCATCTTTGTTTACATTTATAATTATTTTGTGATTTATATAAACAAGCAACCATGTTTATGATAATTTATTAAATTTCTACACCACCCTTCATCCATAGATCACAGGGCGATTTACAATATAAAAACTCAAAAGTACCCATCATAGTCACAAGTGAAAACAACCGCGCCCCACTCCCTAGTTTGAAAGGCCATAGCATAGAGTGTTTAATTGGACAAGGCATAGGAGAATAGGAATGCTTTTTCCTGGCACCTAAAGATATGTAACAAAGGAGCCAGGGGACTGCATTCCACAAGTGAGGAGCCACCACAGAAAGGCTCATTCTTGTGTTTCCACCCTCTGGATCCCTTGCACATGAAGGAGGCACATGAAGAAGGGCCTTAGAGGATTTTCTCTGGGCCCTGGTTGGTTAATACGGGGAGGGGCGGTACTTGAGATATTGTGGTCTTGAGCCATTTAAGGCTTTATAGGTCAAAACCAGCACTTTGAATTGGGCCTGGAAACTAATTGGGAACCAGTCCATTCAGGCCAGGATTGGCGTTACATGCTCAAACCGTGTTGCCTTAGTGAGCAATCTGGTTGCTGAATTCTGCACAAGCTGAAGTTCCCAAACCATCTTCAGAGGCAGCCCCACAAATAGTATGTGGCAGTAATCTAACCTAGAGGTTGCCAGAGCATAGACTACAGAATTTAGGCTACCCAGTCCTGATATGGGTGAAGCTGATGGAAAACACTCACTGCCACCTAGGCTACCTGAGCCTCAACCAACAGCAGTGGATCTAGAAAAAACCCCAAGCTGCATCCTTGCTCCTTCAGAAGGGTGTGTAACCCTATCAAGAGTAGGCAATCTGATCTGGGGAACCACCCACTAACAGTGCCTCAGCCTTACCTGGATTGAGCTTCAGTTTACTGGCTCTCATCTAGTCTATTACTGAGGCAAGACGGTGGTTCAGCACACCCACTTCCACACCTGCAGATGCAAAGGAGAAGTAGATCTACGTGTCACCAGCAGGTTGCAGACAATGTACTCCAAAATTCCAGATGACCCCAAACATGACGCTGGGAAATGTACCTGCTTGCTACTAGCTTAACAGAATTTAGGGGAGTCAATTTATTGTGCTGAACTATTCAAGCACTCCCAAAATGTAGAAATTTTGGAAATTGTAGGAGAATGCTCTTTTGCATCTCTGTGTGAGTCCCTGCTCCACACTCTTCTCCCTCCAGTTAAGAGGCACACCTTGTTCACTGCCTCAGGAGGTGGCCTTCATGGAGGGTAGGTCATTTTTACTCTCACACACTCTGGGAATAAACATTTTTCTAGGTTCAAAGATGAAGTGTAAGTGGGCCTCTAATTTTTTTATGCAGAAAAAGAGTGCGCTTCTGATATCAGCAGTTTGTGGAGAACAAGGGACTCTGTACTGTAGCTAGCAGCAAAACAAAGCTGTCGTATGTGCAAATCCTTTGTTCAGCTGCTATTTTTCTACCCAAGTGGAACACAGACCAGATGTGAGGCACAGAATTATTGGTTCGAGTCTCCAAGCTGGATTCGTTGTAATCATGTTGGCATTGTAAAAGCAGATTGGATGGGTGTTCTTCCACCAACACAGACTTGGTAAGATGTGATAGATTGGAAAAAAAGTTTCAAATTCATGTTAACCAACCCGGGGGGGGGGGGTGTCGTGTCTTGACATTCCCCCTGTTTCCTTATCAACTACAGCCATGGCTGCTGATCCTCAAACATAGCTTCCTTGTTTAAGACAAAAGGTGATTAAATAATCACACAAACATATGCAAATTGAAGTCAATCAAAGCAATTGTTTTTAACCACAAAATTACGTAAATTGTGATTACTATTATTATTACGTATTATTTATTGCATTTGTTAAGTCACTTTATCCAAAAAGGTCTCAGAGCGATTTAACAAATAGAATACAAATAGATCAGAACAATTAAAAACCAGAAAATTGAAAAGAATATACAATACAAAATACCTAGAATCGTTATCCAATAGCATACGGAGGACAAGTCCTATGATGCTGGAAGTGCTTTTCAAACTTTATACCTCTCTGTTCCATGCCTTATGTGGAAGCCATGGGCATGAGAATAGTGGGTTTGGGGACATGCTCTCTAGGGTGCACATTCACTTCATGTGGGGCAGTGGCTAGGCTGTTTTGACCATACTTGAATCTTGCATGAACCAAAAGTGCACCCTAGAATATACCCAACCCTTTCCTGAGTCCTATGCACGCTTAATAGTGGGGAGACGTTTCTTAGTAAACATGTATAGCAGTAGGCTGCAGATACCCAGCAACTATAGAGAAAATGAGCCGCATTAAATTCGTGTTTATTTATTTTATTTATATCCTGCCCCATCTCAGCAAATAATTTTTACTTTCTAAGAATGCTAGCATAACCTGGGCTTATTTCTCTAACTGGAACCATTTGTCTAAAAGAGCTGTAGCTTCTGATTCTGAACGTTGAGATTAATGAGCTTTTAAAAAAAAATAATCGAAGGTTTTTCATGGATTGAAAGAAGCATTCACATGTTTGTTTGTTCCTTGATTGAAAATACAAGCACATATAAACATTCATCAGTTCATTTCATTTGATGCTAGGGCTGGCATGCTAAACTCTGGGAACTGTTTGCGGCGTTTGAATTCCTCTTGGAAAATGAGTCATTTACCATGAGGAATACAAAAGCTACATATGTACAATTTCCAGTAAATTTCTATGCGCTCACATCAGCAAAGCAAGAATATTGTAGTAGAGCCATTAGCTTTAACCTTGAAATCCCTTGGTAACTTTTAAAGAGTGGGGGGGAGTGGGGGGGTGGGGCTAGTGGATGAGATGGTTGCTCAAGCTATTAAGAGCCAAAGGAAAGTGTGAGAGTGGGGAGGAGTCAGGTTTAGCTCATAATGACCTTGGGATTTCTGAACTAGGAGAGGTTATTCCTACCCTTTCCCCTTCCTGAAATTCCTCTCCATCCCCAGTTGAGAAAGATCCTGTTTGTTCTCCCTTTCCCATCATGCTACAGTTGTGGGTCACTAAGCAAAATTGGATGGTGTTACGTATGGAAGAGACCAAAAAGTAATTATTCACGCTGTGGAAATCAGCACCACAAGATGTAGTAATGATAATTAATTTACAGACTTCAGAAAGAATTAGGGAGGTTGAAAGAACGTTGTCTTTTTAACCACTACTTGCTGTGATAGCTAAATAGAACCTCCATGTACGAGGGCAGTCTATTTCTGAGCACCAGGCTCTGAGGTTTGGTGAGAGTGAATGGCCATCATCTTGCTGCTGTCAGAAGTAGAATGCTAAAACTGATGGGTCTCCCCTTGATCCAGCCAGGCAGTTCTTCTTGCTTCATTTTAAAAGAAAACGGTGGACCGCAAGAAATCTGTCTCTCCCTCATCCACTCTATGCCAGCAGAATATTGTTACCAGAATATTGTAACACTTTTCCTCCAAGGATCCCTCCATTGTTCTCCCCATCCCCATTTTATCCTCGCAACAACCAGGTGAGGTGGGTCAGGGACAGAGGCTGGCCCAAGATCACCCATTGAGCTGTTGAGTGGGGATTTGAACTCTGGCCTCGCAAATCTCAGTCCAACATTCCCACCAGTACAGCACACTGGCTAGATCAGAGCTTGTAGATGTACCTTATAGGGGATAAAACACAGCAGATGCCCTCTGGGTCAATTGTACCTGTTCCTTATTCCCTGTACCAACAAGGGCATGGATTGGAGGAAGGAACTGCATGGAGCTCAAGCCAAGTCAATAACATCAGAGCCCAGAATTCAACTGGCCCTGGGAAACCATTCCTGTGTCATGGATTCCCATATACTTCCAAAATTTGCTTCTCTTGCTGATTGTTGAGGTGACCAGCCTTCTCTGCTGCCCACCTGTTGCCTCTCTCTTTGCCACTTGTAGTCTTTTGAGTGGATTGTGGCCACTGCCATTGTCTCATGGGCTGCCAAGATGCTTCTTACAAGGTTTCTAAGTTGTCTGGCAGAGAGCGATTACTGGAGTCTTCCGTCATACTGTTTCGGCTTTTTGCATTTGGAAAGCTAAGCCATTCGGAGCCTTTGAGATCTTAATGGGGTTTTGTCTTCTTCACCTGTTTCTTGAACGTTCCAAGCGATCTGTCTGGGCAGATGTGGAACATGCCCTCCGGGCAATCATATGCTCTTTAACAACAGTCTTGCAAAATGCAGCTGTAAACATAATAACTCATTAAGTTCCCAAGCATCTGTAATGCTGGGCTCAGAGAGGGAGCAAAGCGATTGCAGGTTGCGCAGCTGCTCTTGATTACCTGGCTGATCTCCTGCCAGAGAGAACTGGTGGACTGGTGTACATTCATGCCATCAAAGCATTGGTGTCAGGTGCTCTTCAGAACCTTTCTGAATGCTCTCTACGGATGGGCCTTTTTGCCAGAAAGAGCAGTCCTCACTTGGGATTCTGTAAAGTACTCAGGAGCTGTGGCCCTTCACCCCAGGTGTGATTTGGTAGCAACCAAAGGTAGCCCAGCAAGGCAAGAGGATTTAGCAGGGTTAAATGAATATTTTGCAGGGCCGGCCCAAGACATTTTGTTGCCTGAAGCAGAGTATCAGGCAACAAATATCTTGAGCTGCCCCTGCAGAACAGAAATACATGGCCAGTCAAATTATTTTGGCACTTCAGGCTTACAAATCCCAAAATCCCACTCCTCTGCAATAAAAAATACAACAATAGCGAATTAAACAACCAACAATTTGCCGCTCTTTCATCACACTCGAAACCAGCTCTCTGATGTGGCCACTTCACTCTGCCTAATGGTAGGGCCCCTCCTGGCAAAACAAAAGCAACGTTGCTTTCAGGTTAGCCAAATTCCACACTCAAGTAAAGCTGAAACATATTTCATCCTGCCCTTTTTACGAAGCACCATGCTGACTGCCGTCATAATGATGCATAGTTAAAACCAACAGAAAAACACAGTGTCGGATACAATATTGACAGGCAGGGATAAAACACAGTAAAAATAGACCCTCTAGGAATCCCAACGTGACTCAAATTATGCAAATTGATCAATTGTCTCACATAATTTGTGCTAGCTAAGGAGCTGCAGAAGAGACTGAAGACTCATTATTTGGGTATCTTAGCATTTAGTCAAGGGTTTCCCAAACTTGGGTTCCCAGCTATTTCTGGACTACATTTCCCATCATCTCTGACCACTGTTCCTGCTAGCTAAGGATGATGGGAGTTGTAGTCCAAGAACAGCTGGGGATGCAAGGTTAGGAAACCCTGATTTAGTCCATTTGTGTCCTACCCTTCTTCATAAGAAGCTGCTGCCCCCATTTTATCATCCTAACAATTGCTTCAGGTAAGTGTGGCTGGGAGAGTGGCCCAGTGCCACCCAGTAAGCTTAGCTGGCGACATACCCTCCAACATTTCTCCAATGAAAATTGGGGTGTCCAATTCTATTATTACTATTATTATTATTATTATTATTATTATTATTATTATTATTATTATTTGCACTTGATACACTAACCACCATACCACTCTGCCTCCTTATTCACCCTTCTGGCTAATGATATTTAAAGCATGCATTGCCCACATGCATTACACAGCCACAAGGGCTGAAAAAACCATGCCTTTTAAAACAATTATTAGGGAGGTGAAGTTTGTGGCCCTTCACTATTCTCTCCCCCCCCCCCACCAATCTACCTATGGGATCACAGCATAGATTCAACCCTACATGTGAGCCAACCGATTATGTCTAGGATTACAGCCCAAATAATCACAAGTATTGGTCTGCCGCAAACTTCCAAATTCCTTCTGCGTAGCGTTCCTGATGCTTAGATGTACTTCCCCTGCCGCCGCTGTGCTGAAAAATGCTACCCTTCTAATGAAACAGCTTTGCCCTTTTCTTAGCCCATGGTCTTAAGAGCTAAGGAGCTCTGGGAAAATTGCAAGGCATCGAAAACGTCGAGACGACGGTTTCAATCACCCATTTTAAAATAAACCTCTGTGCATATATATTTTTAAAGACGCAAAACAAGTCCCTTGGTAACAGAAAGGAATTTCTTACCATAATAATTTGCCACTGGCAAACCGTCTCCTATTAACTTAATTGCAAAAGGCCTCCAAGTAGGCTGGTGAGTTTTTGCGTGTAAATATATTTATATGTTGTATACCAAATATTCTCAGCTGCTGCATGTTCCCACTGCCCCCTTCCAGTCCTTCAAAGTTCATTAATCCAATCTTTTTCTCATTACTTCTCTTCCCGAGTGGCTCTTCCTTCCCCTTTATTACCCTCCCTCCACAGCTTTATAGTCTCTGTAAATCCTCTCATCTCTCTCTCTCTCTCTCTCTCTCTCTCTTTCTCTCTCTCTCTCTCTCCTCCCGCGACAAAATCCTGTTTTATGTTCATTTTCTGTATTCTCTCAATTTGCCCACTGGTTTCATCCTTCCTGTTTTGGCTCACCTAGATCTCAGCCTATGCTCTTCTTTTCCACGCCTTCATTTAAAAAAACAAACAAAAAACAGACTGGGTTTTTAATTAATTTATTATATGGGTTTCTATGGCAACAAGTAAATTAAATTATTTTATGGGTACACTAATACATAAGATGACAGGAATTTTTATTTTTTTATTTTTTTACAATAACCCAAATTATAATTCTGGCTGCCCCTCCCTACTTTATTTTAGAAACTTAATCCAGCATTTTAGATCTAATGCTGGATTATAATGTATAGATCGACAGTACCATTGCTGAAAATAATTGCCGGGTTGCTGAGGAAGGAGCGATTTTGACACTGAAATAGGACACAGGACTTGTGAGAACAGTAGCTCTGCACATGTGCCACTTACTTTCTTTTCATTTTGCATGCTTCAATACGGCAGCTGTTGCATATTGAGCAGTCATCTTTTGCCCCATAAAATTTCTGTGGGGTGAATGACTTGTCCTCATATACTGTTGATCTCAGACCAAGGGGCATTTTCAAGCCTGTGTTCAAGGTGTGCAGCAGCTGTTGTGCTTTGTGGCCACACCAAGTACCTAAAACCTGTAAAAGAAAAGCATTTGAAAGGCAGTTCTCAGATCACCTAATAAACACGTCGTTTTCCTGAAAGAATTCTGGATGGATTCAAAACTTGCACATGCTTGTCAAAATGCACAGAATAGGCTTCCTGTCAGTCACATGTGAAATCCACACTGACCGAATGAAGGCTTATCCATCAGTCCCTAGTCGCAGGGGACCACAAAGGTGATGGCCTTCCCTTGTTGTTTGTCCTCAGTGCATTGTAAGCAGAGGTCAACTGTCTCTGAATATGGATATGCCATTTAAAGCTGTCATGGCTATATGTGATTGATAGGCCTGTGCTCTGTGAATTTCATCCTTTCCCAAAGATTTTTAAAATCAATTTTCTGTCAGTGGCTGACACAACAGTAAACGGAACATATAGTGATACTGAATCCCACTGGGGAATTGAGTGTTGTATGAAGAAGTGTATCTTTCATGCCATAAAATGTGGCGCTTGCTGCTAGTTCAGATCTTCTTGAAGCAACTGGGTTCATGAAAGCTAGGCCAGCCAAAAATATGTCCCTATGGACCTCTCTGTGTTCAAATGTGGTATACCTTTGATGGCCAGATGTCATGGACTGGCTGGACATTGAGGAGTGGTGGCTAGATACTGATGAGTGGGCACTGAGAGAAGAAGTTGGAAACTGGCTTGGAAGAAGGGATCAGTGATTTGAGGGAGCCTGGAACAGCCAGGAGATGAGAGGCAGAGGCAGGAGAAGCTGCAGGATTGGAGAGTGAAGAATAGGTGTGCAGGATGAAGGAGAGATAGGTCAGGCCGGTGGAGAGTCAAGGACTTCTGCACCTCCTCCTCCTGCACCCACCTCTCCTTCTCCACTGTCTCCCAGCACCAAGGGAGGATGGAAGAGGGAGGAGCAAAAGCAGGTTCCATGCAGAAACAGTCTTTGCCTACTTATGTGCAGCTCAAGTGGGGAAGATACATAAGCTGAGGTTGGAGGGCTACCCTCTCCGTTGTTGCATCTGCCTCATCAGGTGCACACCTAGGAGTAGTCGAGAGACGTAGGACATGACTTTTCCTAACTTACAAGTGTACTTTTGACAACAAAGTATTTCCCGTTGGTTCCTGCATGCATGTGAGCTTCTAGAGGTATCTAGCAGGCTGCTTTGGGACTCAAAAGTCTTGTCTGTTTGAGCATTATCTATCCTGCAATGCAGTTCTCACTTTTTCTACATAATACTTTAGTAAAGGACCCGCCTTACTTCAGATGTTGTACTACTCTCCGATTTGTTTTTCCAGTGCTGGGACTCACACTTGACTTATTGAATATAGCCCCAAATCTATGCACCAATTTACATTCTGAGGTCTCAGTCAGTTAAAATAGTAGTAGTAGTAGTAGTAGTAGTAATAATAATAATAATAATAATAATAATAATAATAATAATAATAATAAAATATTTATACCCTGCCCTCCCCAGCCAAGACCGGGCTCAGGGCGGCTGACAACCAATAATAAAAACAAGTTGATTAAAATACAGTTTAAAAGGTTAAGATACAACATTAAAACATTAGGGTGCAATCTCTTCATAGGAGGAGAAAGGAAAAAGAAAGAGGGGGAGGGAATCAAACTGATTTTAAGCCAAAGGCCGGGTGGAACAACTCTGTCTTACAGGCCCTGCGGAAAGAGATCAGATCCCGTAGGGCCCTGGTCTCAAGAGACAGAGCATTCCACTAGGCCGGAGCTAGTGTTGAGAAGGCCCTGGCTCTGGTTGTGGCTAATCTAACTTCCTTGGGGCCCGGGACCTCTAGGGTGTTGCTGTATATGGACCTTAAGGTCCTCCGTGGGGCATACCAGGAGAGGCGGTCCTGTAGGTACGAGGGTCCTAGGCCGTGAAGGGCTTTAAAGGTCAAAACTAGCACCTTAAATCTGACCCTATACTCCACTGGGAGCCAATGCAGCTGGAAAAGCACTGGGTGAATATGCTCCCGTGGCAGAGACCCTGTGAGAAGCCTCGCTGCAGCATTCTGCACCCGCTGGAGTTTCTGGCACAGCTTCAAGGGCAGCCCCGCTTAGAGCGAATTACAGTAGTCAAGCCTGGAGGTGACCATCGCATGGATCACCGTGGCCAGGTCACACAAATGAAATACAAATGTTTATAATAAGAGAAATATTACACTGGAGCGTATTTTACATTTACATTGTAGTTTATGTGTCTTATTGAATACGTGTGTGTGTGTTAGGTCAAGCAGAGGTTTTTGAACGTGAAACATAAAATGGTATCTTG
This sequence comes from Podarcis filfolensis, assembly GCF_964270895.1. NCBI lineage: Eukaryota > Metazoa > Chordata > Lepidosauria > Squamata > Lacertidae > Podarcis > Podarcis filfolensis. The sequence goes on along the minus strand of NC_139621.1, from coordinate 32,259,282 downwards.
AACAAGCACAGCAACTTTTATATTAATCTTTCAGTCTTTAAGGCATATTGTGTTACACTTTGCATTTTCTTCCTTCCTTTGAAAATGAGACGGTATTTCAACTTGACGTGTGGAATTCTGCCCTTCGTGTGCCTACTAAATTTCATTCCGATATCTCAGTATTCAGCAGAGCATTACAACAGGAGTGACAAATAAACAGACGTACACACAGAATGCCAAGTGAGTGCGTTAAACCAAAAGCATTACTTCTCTCGCCAAATATTTCATAAGCATGATTAGAGATAAACTGTGGATGATTATGATCGATGATTTGTTTACATTTGTGTTAATATGTGGACCACCCTTCCTTAGTTAGAGCTATGATCATCTTAAGCCCCTTTCTCGGAGCTTGTTGAAACTGCAGTGTGGTAACACTCACAAGTGCACTCTTGGTTTGGATTGTCTTCTCAGCTGTCTTGTGAGTGCTGACTTGGAAGATAAGCCTACCCTGTGTTTATACAGCGGTGGGCCAAAAAAGATGTCCCCTGGCGTGGTTGGCACAATCTCCTTCCCTTTCCCATTGGTTGGATTTTTGCTTCTACCATGTTTATAAAGTGTCCTTATAATGTTTATATTTTGACTTCCAAAGAAGATTGCACCTCTTCATAGAGAAATGCCGCAGAGAAATTCTGTAGTTGCACAAAAACTGAAAAGGTGCTTCCAGGTGCTAAAAACAGGATTCCCTTGGTGTACAGTAGCATTGAATAAAACCTTACAAAACTCTCCCCATCACAGTTTCTCAGAGAATTTTAGGTTCTTTCCTAACACGCGCCCCTGCCCCTGGCTGGAGTAGCACTGATGCAATAGCAACCACTGTTCTTCTGTTGTTGGTTTCTGGACTTGGTTAAACTGCTAGATATATGCAGTTTTCAGTCCATGTCTTCCCCCCCCCTTTTTTTTTTTAAGTTACCACCGGAACATGAGCCCATTGATTAAATCACAGCAGAAAGGGGAATGTTGATGTGAGCACATGACCATGCATCAGGATCTCCTTTTGTATTGCGATTTAATCAATGCACACATGTACACCGTGTTTCAACAGTTACTCCTTCTTCAAGCACAAAGGCTCTGAACGCTCTGTGGTTTCTCAGAATCCTGGTTCTCAAGAGATTTGGGGCATTAGCATTTCTGCTCTCGAGAACTGAAGTTCTGTTGAGAGCTGGTCTATACAGTATGATGAATGAGCTGGTAGTCTTAGGTGATGTAGTCTTTTCCACTTCAGAATATAAGGTATGTGTGCATGATGGTCATGTTATTGAATGCTCCTCCACATAGATGGATGGATGATAGATAGATAGATGATGATAGATAGATAGATAGATAGATAGATGATAGATAGATAGATAGATAGATGATAGATATAGATAACTTTCTTACATGCAATAAACGAGCACATCAGGGAGGGATTCTCCTACACCTTTCTTCCTAATGTGTGGGTGCTGCTGTTGGTTTACTAGATGCAGAGGGGTTTGGGGTGGTTTGTATTGTTGTTAAGCAAAGGCACCAAAGCTAAAAGGCAGAAATCCCCATTATCTGGAACAGGGGCTGCTACAAAAAACAACAACAAAACAGCAACCCCACATTGAGTTTGTTGCTCTTCTGCCATAACTTGACATGAGGCAAGTTGATCTTGTCATATGGAGGGAGTGGGGGGGAATCAATTTCAGCGTTGCTACCCAAAATGACTTGTATAATGCCTAGTTCATCCCTAAATAGTAGTTTTGTCTAATAGCCAGGTTATACCCAGAGAGGCACCACTATTATAAAAACAAACAAACCCTGGCCTGAGTAATCATGATTCTTACCTTGTGAGGGAATGGAATCTAGAACTTTCCCAGCAGAATGGGGAGGTACTTTTTAAAAAATGCAGATTTCTTTTTAGCTCTGATGTTCCTATTTCACTTGCAGATTCCATAAAACTGCATTAAAAAACAAACATGCGTTGTTTCCAAAATACCAATGTTTTCATATTTTCAAAATTCAGTAAAAGCAAGCACAATTGTAATATCCAGTTTCTAAATAAGGTTGTGAAACTTATTGTTACTGTTATTTATATAGCATTATCAGTGTTTATAAGCAAAACTAGTTGTAACTTGCAAGTAAACTCCAGTATTACATGAAAATATATGATCCAAGAGGGTATTCACAAGAAAACAGGTGCTGTTCTTAGATACAATTGAAGTCTGTGCTTCTCCTTAAATGACCAAGACAGCTATTTTTATTTCATTTGCAAGCCTCTGTTACAGCCTGTTACTATTTAGTACTTTTCAGGCCATGTTCACGAGGTGTTTCCCTTACTTTCCTGGAGCTTCCTTTCAGTATCACCGACTGTGCTGTCTGCTGTGAAGGTTACTATGACTGCCACCAGCAGTCTGCTGCATCAGGCAAGGTGTTTTTTGTTTTTTTAACTTTGCTGCTTTCCCATCTTTACAAAGTTCAGACAGTGTGCAAATGGCATTTTCAACTTCTGACTTTGCCAGTGGACTTGTGCTTGCTGAAGTGGCAAAATTCTGTCTGGGTTACGTCCCTCCAGACTGGAGGCAGGTGCTCACATTATTGAATGCTCTCTGACAGTGAAAAGTTTCCAGTGAATAATGAACATGGTGGGGAGGGGAAGGCCAGAGTGGGACCTTTCTTCTTGACATCCTTGCTTTCTATCTGCAGGGATTTTTCTTCTCCTTTTGCTGGGAAGGAGCTTTCAGTCAGGGTGCTTCCAGGTGGGGTGTTAACTCTGGAATTGCGATGCTTCGTTCATTTGCTTTTTATGGGGCAGCCAGATGCCGTCCTCATTCAGTCATTGCTGTTTTGTGTTTTCTCTGTCTCTCCAATCGTTGCCATTTTGTGTTTCTGCCTTTCCACCAATCCACAGAACATCCAACTATTTTGCAAAGAGTGGGACAGTAGCCCACCGTGTTTAGCACTGCCTTCCTGTTATTTCCCTTTTCTTTTGTTGAGGCAGTGTTTGGATGTGTACAGTGACATGTGTGTGTAGGGAGGAGGGTTGAGACTAAGAGTGCATAAGCTCTAATGCTGTTAAAGAAAGAAGGTAATATTGGGGGGGGGCAAAGAGGAAACCCTTTAAGGAAGCAGTTCAGGAGCAAGCATAATTCCCCGTTCAGTAAACCCCACCCAGTCTTACCATGCTGCTGCAGGGTGTACAGATCATTATGAGATAGTAATACTGATGGCGTCTTCATTATACACCTTTAGGCACCAGGCAAAAACGTTCCTCTTTACCAAGGCCTTTGACTGATTGACATCCAATGCCTTTTTAAAATGTGTTGTGGGTTTTTTTTTATCGGGTTGTTTTAGTTTTTATTTTAATTATGTATTTTGTGTTTTGATATTGTGATTTAATGTTGCAGCCTCCCTGAGACCTGCCGATATAGGGCGGTATGCAAATTAAATAAATATCATCACCGTCATCACTATATAAGGTGTGGTGCAGAAGCACATTTGCCATTCTGCCTTCTCTTCATTGTGCAAGAGGGATGTTTTCAGTTGCACCACAGAGCTTTAGCCTGGAAGTCCCCTCAAGTCTTTCTGACTGAAGAAGCGGAGCCCACTCAAAGGCTCGCCACTTCAGCAAGAACTGGGCCTCAGAACAGCATAATTTTATTCCCCAGGCCATTTGTTGGATTCCAAGGATATGGGAAGGATAGGCTACAAATCCATTTGTAGTTTTATTTCATTTTCATTTTCTGAGGGGGAAATATGCATAGGCTTGTGTGTCTGGTGGTGCTCTTTCACAGGCCTGGTGTCCAGAGAACCAATTTATGCTTGCCCAAGTGAGATGTTTCTTTTCCAAATTCAGACCTTCCCGTCTTCTTTTGAAACTTCCTTCTTGTCCAGAAGCAGTTTGCCGTATAGTATGGAGAGGCAGTGCTGTTTGAGAACCACAAGCCCAGAGATATACCAAATCTTGTAAAAAAAATTGCTCTAGATCAACCACTCAGCTTTTCATTCCTATCCCCTTTATCCCATCCCTTAAGTTTCACTGAATATCTCAGTCTGCTTTGTTTCAGCTTTCAGGGAGCAGTAACCTGCACTTATCCATTCTAGTTTTCATCCTTTGCCATCCCTATCCCACAATCCTACAGCTTCCCTGCTCCTTTCACGTGTTGCCTTGCAGTACTGTGTGTGCAATACAATTCAGTGCAGGTTTATTCAGAGATAAGTCCCACTTTTTCCAGTGGGGCTTACTCCCAGGTAAGTGTGAATAGAGTTGCAGCCTATGGTAGGCCGCTCAGTCTGCCTGTCTGCACAGCTAGGACCTTGGGGTGACTGGAATGTACAGGACTTGGTGCTGTCCTGTTTCCTTGCCTTCCTATCAGATTCCCAATTCCAAAGGGAGCATTTTAAATCCCACCCATATTGTGCTTAGCTGATGGAGGGGCCTTCATCCTCCTCTCCCATTTGCCCTCTCCCAGTGACATATGTGGTGGGATAGCTTCCTAATCACGCTATTCCTTGCATTCTGTCTAATAATATCATAGCCGCAGGAAGCTGATTGGAGGATGGGGAGAAAGTTTTTGATTAAGGCCATTAAATCCTATCCAGCACTTCTCTGTTCTCTCCCTCCTTTCTCTGCCCCTCAGGCCGCCTTCTGTGCAGTTTTCAAGGGTGGGAGGGCGTTCATTGCAGAAGCATATGATGAGACAGATCCATAGCAAAGAGAGAAAATGTTTATGTTACGTTTTGAAAAATCAGAAGAAGAAAAACTTGGAAGGAAGGAAATCAGACAAACGGCCATAAAACACTTCCAGACAACCTGTTTATTGAGCATTCACCCCGATTTTGTTCATTTATGGGGAGTTTATATGGCATCAGCTGCTTTTTTGAGCATCCATTCTGTTTGTTTTTCATTTGACACTACATCAAGCAATTGTTATCTCACATGTTCCAGTGCATTTCCATGTCACTTTCCATTTACAAAACATCTGGGTCATTGCTGGCTTCTTGTGTAAGAGCACCAAATTCACTTCAGTTACACAACCTGAGTTTGCCACCTGTAAAATAGCATCAGACTGGCAGTGCCCCTAGCCACTGTCCAGGTAGCACATTCCTTTACTGTGTCTACACAAATTCCCACATTGACTCTGTTTATAATCGCCTCAGCAGACACTGGCACTCAAAATGAAGATTCTCTTCTGAGTTTATTTCCATCAGCACCACCGGGATGTCTGGACACCCCCCACCCTGCCAGAAAATTCAAGAAGACTTGTCAAAACTAATTTTGTTTTCCTTGAAATTCATCACCCTGAAGAAGAATGTCCAGATTCACTTTGAATTTCCCTATAGCGAAAATCCCTCCTGGCAGCCTGAAGATATGTGGACCCTCCATCCCATCATGCTGCAGGAAATTTATCAAGCACTTTTTGGTTTCACCTAAAATTTCTCAGACTTTTTGGCTGGGCGAAAAAGACTCTCCAGATTTGTTTCGAATGTTGCTTTCGGCAAAACCGGGTGACAACCTGGGGACATGTGAAACCCTTTGGTTTCCCTCAGAATTCCCTTAATATTTTATCCAAGGAGGAGCTCCCACATTTGCTCTCAAATTTCGCTTTCAGTGAATTTCAGGAAAATGTCAGCGGCAGCCACTCTAACCACCACTTGTGCTTGTGCCGGCTGCCGGCTCTTGCAACCAGTTGTTAGAAGGGAATCAGTCTTGGATTTCCACTTAAGTATATGTTAAGAATCCAGCCAGTCAATCGGGATTCCTATTTCTCCAAACACAGGTTAGTAGAATGCCAATCATAGGCAACAGAGGACTGCTAGTTGGTCTGGCAAATCAAACCCCATACTGTACCTCCACCCATATTTTCCCCCTTCTCTCTCAGCTTCCTACTCCCTCCCTCTAGCTGTGCCATTCTGCCATTCTCCCCTGTCCCCTTCCTTTCCCCATCAGTCCACAGTTGCCACCCCCTTCCTCCCCATCACACAGCATCTTTTGTTATGGTTTTATCCTCTTCCTGTCCAACCCACATTGCTCCTCCCCTCCTCCTGATTGGCAGGCACACAGTAGACGAAGAGTAAAGGAAAGTGGGTCATTGTCTCTGGGTACAGGCATGAGCTGTGCCCAGCTGAACTGTACTGGCAGCCTGACACCATGCCAAGCAACGAAGAAGCGGGCAGGGAGAGACCCAGACAGACCAGAAGGGAAGCTCTAGCCAGCCTTGACTTAATGGGAAGAGGCAGCTCTCCATGCCCCCTGAGGAAATGCAGCTCCAGCCTCAACTTTGCAAGGGCTCAGCTTGTACTTCTGCCTAGCTTTGTGCTTTTCCAGTGGTCAGTGCTACAGTGAGGCATCTGTTTCGCTGTACTAAGAGCTCAAAAACATGTCTTGATGGATCAGACCCAGGTCCATCTTGTCCACCGTTCTGTTTCCAGCGAGAGACATCCAGATGGATTTGGACGTTCACAAGCTGGTCAAGAAGGAAATGGCCCTCCACTGTGCCCCCACCCTTTGACTACTGGATATTTTGCTTAGCAACTTCGGAGATCCCACCTGGCATTGTCCACAAACCTTCATGCATTTCCTTGTTACCGTAAGGCAAGCGTGGGGCACTTTTGGCCTTCGAGTTGTCACTGAACTACAACTCCCACCAGCCCCAGCAAGCATGGCCAATAGCCAGGGGTGATGGAGTTGTAGTTGAGCAACATCTGGAGGGCCTAAGATTTCCCACACCTGGTCATAAGGGCTAGTAACTTGCATTTTAAATAAAGAAATAACAGATTCCTTTCATTTCCCAAATGAAATGGCACACAGTAATTCTGGGCTGAGAGAAGGGAGACCTTCAGTTATGGGCCACCACCAAGGATGTTGCAGTGACTTCCTTTGTGGCATGTGCTTGGCATGCAGCTGGAATAAGTGAGGCTTCTGTCTGAATCAGCTTGGTGGAGCGCAGGGGAGAAGGGGGCCTTTGCAGCACATAGAGATTAAGCTCTTTAGTACTTTAAAAGCCACCGCTATCATTTTTGAATTATGCCCAGAAGCTGTAGGGACCCAGTGTAGAGAATGCATTTTTAAACCCAGGGTTTAACTGTCCCTGTGCCAGCAATTTTAAGCATGGGTGCATTATTTAAGTGTCAGCTTCCTCTTTCTTTTCCGCCCTCTGGTGTTGTCCCTTAAATGTTTAGGCCCAAAGGGTTGGTTCTGTGAGGTAAGGGGTATTTCAGGGCAGCTGTACTTCTTTCCTTTTGGTCCACGGCCTCTGTGGAGAGACCTTCTGCCTCCGGTGCTGTCAATCTGGCCTTCTTTGACCGAGGTGGGAGATGAAAAACGTAAGTTGCTCGAAATTTTAGGTCACGGTGATTTCTCTCCAATTATCTTTTCATTAGGAAGGTGGAGGAGGCTTGAACATCTGTGAAACACATTTAATCTCTGCAAATCGGCTTTACATGCACTATGATTTTATTTTGCTATTTTGCTTCTTGTCTAGCTAGCAGGAGCAACAGAAATATGGGTTTCCACCCAATGGATTTCTCTTTTTTGTGGGGGGGGGTGGTTTAAATGCAGCGGGGGAAAATCCTTGGAGAATCCTGATTATTTCAGACCTGTTTGACAACAGAAAATCCGCTATGGTTCAGTGTTTTCATGGACTGTTGGCTGTACCAGTGTTTTGGGGGTGTATGAGGTGGTGGTATCCTCTGAGGTTGGGCTTGGTGTTTTCACCACATCCACAGTCACATCAGATGCCCTGGAGCATGCATGGCAGCTTCCTAGCATCCCTGGGAGTGCTACATCCCACTTTATGTGCCTATTCAAAGACTCATGGTGATGTGGAGGGCTGGTGAAAAATGTTGATACCAAGCTATGGTGGATGCCTCAGAACATATGGGTCTAGCTTGGGTGAGGTATTCTTCTGGCCACACAAATTCCCCACTCTTAGTGTCCATTTTCACCCCATTTGTTTTGTGGGCCTGCTCCAGAAAACCCAGCACTAGATTTCTCCCACGAGTCAGCATTTTCTGCCTCACGCTCCTGTATTCTTAATGTTGCCCTACAGCTTTCCTTTGAAGCTCTGCATTTGGGAATATTTCTGTGTAGGAGAGAAAGAGACAAGAATTACAAAGGCCCAATTAACTGAGAGGGAGGTTTCTTCCATGATGAGTTGAGGAACTGCTGCATATACTGAGTTTTATCAAAAGCAACATTAAATTAGTAATTGCATGAGTGTAACAGCTTCCACAATGGAACTACCTCTCTCTCCCCTCCTCGCTGTGCCCCAAAGGGGTCAGGGGACACCCAGAGAAATTGAGGAAGGCACAAGGGGAGGCAAGGGAGATGAAATTCCATTGTGCTAGCAGAAATCAATCCACTCACGCAGTGACTTTGTAGATACAACCCATAGTTAGCCAAAGGTAACTATGAACCACTTCCCCTGAAACAACCTTGAGTGATGGGCAATAAGAAAAAATTATATACAAACAGATATACACAAGTTTGCACTGAGGCATGGACTTGAAGACACGGAGAGAAAATCCTTGTTTTTCCAAATGCTATACATGTATTTTCTATGGCTGTCACTCAATTAAAAACCTTAACTGATTAATTGTATGTTTTAATCAATTAGATCTGCATAAAGGTTACATTTTTTAAAAAAAATTAATCACTCTGAAAAAAAGAGCATACTACTTTCATTTTTTGTTGATCTGTCATTGAAGATGCCAGCTTATCACACAGTCTCCCCATGATAGAGAATGTGGAGCGTACACCTATCAGAGGTTGTCAGTTGTGTATATTTCTAGCAGACTTTGTATTAAAGGCTTTATGTAGACTTTTACTAAAAACAAATGAACTGGGAGCAACTTTTTTATTTATCAAAAGTGTCTTAATTAATCTAGTTAATTAATTGCCTAAAGTTTGCAGTTTGAATAATGACTGAAGTAGCCTCCAGTCCCTAGATACACTAAGGACATGCACTCTTTCTGTTTCCTCTGGGCAAAACTGGACATCATAATCAACCCAGGGCTGCCACTGTAAACAGCAGTTCCATGTTTCCCCAGGCATCTGGTGGGTCACACTAAGGATGCTGAATGAGATGAGCCATTGATTGACTTGATCCAGCAGGCACTTCGTATGTGCTCATTTCCTTCTTTCCTTTTTCTACAATGAGAATTACTTGTATCCTCATATACGGTAATTATAGAATCATAGGCTTGTAGAGTTGGAAGGGACCTTGAGGGTCATCAAATCCAACCCCCTTTAATGCAGAAATCTCAGCTAAAGCATCCATGACAGATGGCCATCCAACCTCTGCTTAAAAACCTCCCAGGAAGGAGAGTCCGCCACTTTCCAAGGGAGTCCATTCCACTTTTGAACAGCTTTTACCATCAGAAAGTTCCTGATGTTCAATCGGAATCTCCTCCCTTGCAACTTTCAGTCACTGGTTTGGGTCCTACCTTCCCGAGAAGCAGAAAACAAGCTTGCTCCATCCATATGCTATTTATTTCTCCATCCCCTGCCCCAGTCCTCCTTATTGGCTGTCAGTCACTGATGTGGGTGGAGAAGTACTTCAGTCGAATGCCAGATAAGTTGTTCTGTGCACTGGATTAGAGAGGAGGGTGAACTTCAGATGGGGCTGACATTTTTGGAGGCATCCCTGTGTTTCTTACAACTGGGTCTTCCCTTGTTGCTATCCAGAGCCCTTCTCATTCTCCCACCTCCTTCTGCCTACTCTAAGCTGCTCTTACTAGATTCTCCCACTCCCTTCCAAACATAACCATACTTAGAGCTAGCAGGCATATGAATTTGCCCTACTTTCCCTCATTCCCACTAGTCTTCATTAGATGTTGAGAACTGCATCTGAAAATTGGAGGAAAGAAAAAACAAGCCAGGCTGGAGGGCAGAGTTACTTCCATCAGCCAATCACCCCAAGTGCAGCACATTGATGCAGGTCTTTCTCATGTGTAGTGCCATTCAGAGCAGAAAGTATTTGGGCCGGCAACTTGAAAACACCGCCACATGCACACCGGCCTTAAGTAAAATGATATAAAACAAGCGCTATTTTTCATTTATTATCAGTTTAAGCATTTGTTAGCTGCCTTCTGCCCGGTGTACTCGGGACAATGAGAAGAAAATGCAAGGTAAAAACTTGTAAAACTTGTTTATACCAACACAGGGCAAAGCCATTCTAATCTGGTCATTGAAAGGCTGGTGTTGTTTAAAGGTCAGCTGGAGCCTTAACTGGGAAGGGTTAGGAAACAGACCTTTGAACCACAGGTAGAAAAAGCGGGGTCCAAGGTAGTCCTAATTATGGGCCTGGAAAAACTAGATTCTGAGACCTGCAACGACCATGCCAGTTAAGCACACTTGTGCATGTTTGCATAATGTATGTTTTCCCCCCTGTAGCTTTGGGGTGCAGTGAAAATTCTGCTGAGCCCCCCCCCTTTAACTTTGGCAAGTTGTGGCCCACAGATACATACGGAAAGGCTGTGTGGATTCATTTTGCCCACTAGCCTCCAGGAGCGATGCTCAAAGCTCAAGCTTTTAAATTTGCTGATGCTGCATGGGGTGAAGCAGCCGCAGCTCCCAAACAGCCAGAAGGAGCCTCAGCTGCCTCCCCTCGTATGTTTAAATGCAAATGATCTCCAGGTGGCAAGCCTAGATGTGGATTTTTCTTCCCCTGGAAGAGAGGAGGAGGCTAGTTCCTCTTCCCTTAGGAGACCCAAAGCAACAGCATCATACAGATCCCTTACCTGTGGAATGTCGGGAGGCAGGAGAGGTGGGCGGCTCCTCTAGACAAGAGAGAGTTTCTTGCATGATGTAGGCAGGCGAAGAGAAGTCTCAGACGATGCATTGAGGATGAAAGATAGTCTGCTCATTTATTTGTCTGCAAGACTATGGGCGGCGGGAGGACCTGAGGGTAGAAGTGGAATTCTATACAGCAATCCTTTGTCTGGCTTGCTATGCCAGGAGCTGGGTGGGAACTGTACTCTGCCCACTTGTAAGTCCTTGAAGGGGAATCACAGCTGCAATGAAAACAAGCCCAGGCATGCATATTAAGTTCTGGTGGATGCAGTTTTATGTGTGTGTGTGTGTGTGTGTGTGTGTGTTTAGATTTTTGTCCACAGAGGCGATTACTCTCCTGCAAACGTCACATGGGGTGGCGTATGGAGAGCAGAGCCGTGCTTTCATCTCAAACACCGTTCTTCATCTGTTTAGGAGTGCCTAGAGGGAAAGGCAGCTGCTTTTTCCTTGCCATTTTGCATTATCACATGCAACATCATTGCTACCTCTACCACCTCCTTCCTTACCATCACGGCCTGTTTTCTGAGCTTCAGGAAGGATGCACCAGCACAGTACTTCTTCATCCATTCTACGCTTACTAAAATAGATGTGTATCTATATCTTCAGATATAAGTTGCCTCTTGCGCTCTCATCGGTTTAAGACCATGTTTCCCAAACTTGGGTCTCCAGCTGTTTTCAGACTACAATTCCCATCATCCCTGGCCACTGATCCTGCTAGCTAGGGATGATGGGAGTTGTAGTCCAAAAACAGCTGGAGACCTAAGTTTGGGCAATACTGGTTTTTAGGGCTTGCAGCTACCTAGAACCCTACCTGGAATTATTGGCATAGTTGCCAAAGGGTTTTCTTCTTTTTCATGGTTGTCAAATCAATGTAGAATCAAGCCTACGTATTATTTAAATCAGGGGTGGCCAACTGGCAATCTGCTCACAATTTTATCTGGTGCCTCACATTCCTATCAGAAGTGTTCTCAGGTTGCAATAAATAGAGATCTCACATTTTAATATTACCTCTCACTTTTGGAATATGTTTATAATATGCAAATGCACGTATGGCTGGTAGTTTGTTTTGAGAACAATATTGGTCAGAGTTGGGCCATCTTGGATCTTTCAAAGTGGTCTCTCTCACTATGGTATTGTCTGGAGCACTGCATGATGAGAGTCAAATGACTTTACAAAATACCTTAATGGCTCTCAGGGAGTTTGTGGGGGTTTTTTTGGAGTTCAGGTCTCCCCTTCATTAATAGGGTCGGGGTCTGAAACACATATATTGCAGGTATGCATGTGTGGGAGAGAAATCTGATTTGGGCTACATTCTGACAGCACTTTCCGGTTTTCTTATTTGTCAAATCTTTTTTATTAAGTTTTACATTGCAAATTTAAATTCAAACAGTCAAAGGATTCAGGGAATCCTAAATGATAATGTTGATGTTTAATGTTTCTCAAGAAAACTTTCCCATTTTCTTGCTGTTCCCTTACCTGATAATTTTTTGTATTTTATGTGATCTTCCGCATGGCATAAATGTCACTTCTGGAAATCTAGTGGAACTGCAGTGCTCATTCCTGGTTTAGTTGTTTTCTGAAAAAAAATCTGTTTGCAACCCTGTTAACCTGGAAAATAGTGGGATGTAATTTGGGGCAGTATCCTGGCATTCTGTTCTCTCCTGCCATTTTCATGGGTGAATCATGGGGGTACAGAAGCACACATGCACAAAAAGTGTGTATGGAGAAGGGGGCAACATCTCTGATTATGTCTGCTGGGAAAGTCTACAATACAAACTGTCAAATGGAGTTGTCACCCCAAAATTCCCCCTTATAGCTATCCGTTTGTCATTAGCCAGAGTTCCAGAGTCTTTGCCCCTATTCACAGAGAGTCCTGCTGACTTCAGCGGGTGAAATGTGAAATGTGTGGATATAAGAACCAGGGGGAAAATAAATGGGAGAAAGCTGTGGTGAATTTAAACATACAGGTGGAGTCTCCAGGTTGCCAAGTAACAAATGGTTCACTTAAATTTTGACCAGTAGATTGACTTGCTTCCTGAATCCAGACAATTATATAATTCCAGTCTAGCACTAATGGGGGGAAAAATGTGTGTGAAACAAAACTGGAATCAGCAAGAATGAATAGCACTTACTGAGTACTTATTTTAGCAGCCTTCTCTAACCAGGTGCCCTCCAGGTGTTTTGACCTCATCCTTGATCATTGGCCATGCAGGTTGGTGCTGATGAGAGTTGTACTTCAAAACACCAAATTGGAGAGGCCTGATTCATAGAGTCACTTTTCCCAGCAGAGCTGCCCTTTTATGGGCAGCCCTTGTGTAGAATTCTGAAGACCTCCCGACCTCCAGTAGCATAATGCTTTTATAAGAAACAATTAAAAGCAGCAAATTAGCTAGCTTCTGGGAAACTCAAAATACAGCTTGTGAGTTGGTTAGTTCTAATAAATATATTGCTCTGTTGCTGCTGCATGGCTTATTCTTGACCTCATTCAGTATGCCGCTATTGAAATAACATTTTAAAAATTTGGATTAATATTAACAAGTTTCATTCAGCCACTAATGGCCCAATTAAGGAGGATTTTCACTTCAGCTGCTTCCAGTGGGCAGTCCAGTAATAGACACCATATTTGGATCAATTGGCTTTGGAAAGTAACTACAGATCGGCAAATTAGTCAGTTTCCAGTCTAATGCTGCTTTCAGATGTTTCCATCCTTATGTTTGCTATTGAAACGTCATTGGAAGATCTGGGAAATGTGAAAAACATAACCGCACAATCCTAACCATGTCTCCTCAAAAGTCCTGTTGAATTCAATGGTGCTTACTCTCAGGTAAATGGAGTTAGGATTGCCACTGAAATTGATCAGCATTATAAATCCAGAAATGGCAGATCAGCTCACATCAAATTCTCAAGCATCCAAAAGGACCTAAAAATCCTAACTTTTCATACCAGATGTGGTTGTGGAGACCAGAGACAGATGGCAAGAGTTGAAGAAGGTTTCATAGAGCTTTCATTCTCACTGAGTATCCATTCTTTTTGTCTCTAATGAAATAGGTATTACAGGCTTTTGAAACACTACTTAATATGCAAACAATGGGCACAAAGATGATGAGAGCCTCCACCATGGGCAACTCATTGAAATAACATGAATCTGACCCCAACCTTAGAAAAGTTGTGGAGGATCCATTATCACATATATCAGGAATGAGGAACCACACATGTCCTGTCATATTCCACATGTTTACCTCATAACACCCATCAATCATGACCACTGCTCATGTTGGCTGGGGCTGATGGGACCTGGAGTTGAATAACATATGGAGGACCACAGGTTCTTCATGCTTGGCATATGGTATGAAAAGGGAGGGAGACATTTGTATGTCCCACTGCCAAGTGACACAGGTAGGGTATTGCTGAATCTAGTACAGTTGTTTCCTACTTTCCTGTCTCTTTAGTGAAGTGAGATCAGTAAAAATGGTCACGAAGAATCTAAGGTCAAAAAGCCGTCAGTTAGTGATCACTGAAGGACCACTTGCTCCCTTACTTCTCTCCTCATGCCAAGATCTGTAGAAAAGGCCCCAATATTCATGGAAACATGGACTTTTTCTGTCTAATCTTCGGAACTTTTTCTGCTAATCTTCGGAACTTTACGCTATGGCTATATGAAACTTCCATCTTAGGAAGAACTTCCTAAGAACACAGGGAGAAAAATCTGCTTCACTCCCAGATGTCTTTAGATATTTATAAGTTTCCAAAGTCTGAGAGCTTGTGGAAGCAAATCATGTGCCCCCTCCCCTTGAGTGATTGACACTCCCTAGAGAGGCCTAACCCCTTGGCTGATTCTGTTCCACCTTCTAGAAATGTTTGTTGACTTTCATGTCTATGAAGAGGTAATTAAGGTTGGCCTTATTGTACTGTTTGTTTAGTCTTGGTCTACTGGATTTTAACATTCCAAGTGTTCCCCACCACCACCACCACCATCATCACCACCAGTTTTATCAAGGCTGCAATATTTACCATGTAATCCTAGGCATGTTTACTCAGAAGCAAGTCCTATTGTGTCCTGTGGTATTTACTCCCAAGTAAACATGTTTAGGCTTAAGAAGCCTCACAGCTCAATCCTAACTATGTCTATTCAAAAGTAAGTCCTGTAGAATCCAATGTTCTTACTCTTGGGTAAATGGGATTAGCTTTGCAACCATAGTACAGCAAAACACCACTCAAAACATAATTAAACTGATAAAACAGTCCATTGCATTAGCAGACATATTCTGTGACAACAGCAGTCTATAACTGTAACACCCATTCTGCTCAAAAAAACAGATCCTACTCATGGACAATTCAACTTAATAGTTTAATAGCAGTTGAAAGTCCCCAACTATCTGACATTCTTCATCTACCAGCTTTAGTTATTCACAATTCGCTGTTTCTTCTGGGCCTAATATTGTGGCTAACACTAACTATGACTAATTTCACAAAGCCATCCTTAGAAGCCATGTCTTGGAGTTGACTCAACTGAAATTAATCATAGTTAGTGTGAGTGACAGTTTGTTGCTGTAGACAATCCAAAAAAATCATGGGTAACCAAAAGCAAAGCAAACACTTCCGAACTTCCCCTGACCAGAGGAGAGCCTGAGGCTTATTGTAGCTTGTTCCCGCACATGCATGTCTGCTAAACCAGATGTCCTTTTTGCCACGGAGAACCACATGTGTTGGTGGGAAGCAACTCATGCCAGTGGCCAAAGCCAGCTATGGGCAGAGCCAATAGCACACACATGCCAGGGTGAGTAAATTTGGTTTCTCTAATATTACCATATTGCCAATCTTATATTCAGTTCTTCACATTTCCAATTTACAAAGCAAAATTGTTGTTTAAAGTGGGCATGAAAATTCATCAGTATTTTAGTATGAAAGTCTCCTAATAAAAAAAAAGTTTGGGATGCAGTTTTGTCTAATATACACATTTCCCCAAAGCAATATTCCCTAATACAATGCATTGTTTCAGTATATATGCACACTCTAGAGTAGCATATGCATTTTTCTACACATTACCTAGCTGGAGAACTGCATTGCAAAATTCAGAGAAAATTGAACTTTGAAGGCTAGCTGTGCTTCACTTCACATATTGTTTTGAAAATTGCAAATTTGATAAGTAAACCTTTAAATGTGAACTGAACAGACTTTTTCTCCTATCCCTAGCATACACTCCTACACATACAGACTCCATTGTGATGGGGAGGGAGGCACAAGGGAGAGTCATCCCTCCATGCCCATCCCTCCCCATCACATCCATACTTTCCCCAGCCTGCAAAACAGCTGTTTGAGTATTACTCTCCACATGCCTTCCTCCCAGCTGTTTGGTGGGCTGAGAGAAACATGATTTCCATGGGGAGGAAACTGCACTGGTGTGACTCCGATCACAATTGGGCTTCCCCTCAGGCAGAGAATTTAATTGGTGGTGGGCACCCAGTTGGGCCATGGGCTGCTCACATGTGCGCTAAGCCGTGTTTTAGTGTGGCATGTAAACACTGCCTCTGTGTGTGTGTGTGTGTGTGTGTGTGTGTGTGTGTGATGCTCTTCTGTAGAAAATTATACATCATTGTCCTGGGACTCTTCCGTGATGTGCCATCTGGGCGCATGGGAGGCAGCTGTTTGGTTGTGCTGTAAATTGCCACCTTAATAGGGCACAGCATTTGTGAAGCATTTCTAGCTGCTGACTCTAGAAAAATGTTTTCCTTTGCGTTCCTGTTCTTCCAGTCTTTTCTCCTTCTCCTCAGTCATGTTCCCGTTATGAAAAAAAAAAAAGAAAACGTATGCAGCAGTTAAGAAAAAAAAAAGATGAAAGCTTGATGTCTTCGCCTGAAGCAACGTTTGCAAAACTGGCTTTGTTTTGGCAACTGGGAAATTAACCCCATCTTAAAAGTGTGGGGTATTGAAGAGCCTTGTCTTACCTTGCAAAGTTAAAACCGTTTTTTCTGCCTGTAAATCAGCCTGAGATTATGAACTCTGATGCATATTCTGAATCCCCTTGAGCAAAATCAATGACAGCTTCCGACAGCAAAATTAATGTATTTACCACTGATATTTTTGAATTCTGGGGACTTCAGAATGTTGGTCCCATTGGTGATTTTCAGGAATGGCTAGATTTGGTTTCCTTTCACCCTAAAACATTGCATTTAGCAAAAACTAATTTTAAAAAAAATTAAGAACAAAAAAGCATCATATAGTGATGAAGGGAAATCTGCCCCACAAAATCTAAGTTCTAGGCTGTACAGTCTTACAGGCACTAACCTCAACTGATCACAGTCAGTGGGACTTACAAATCGGTAGAAATTCAGCTTGAACCTTGTTCCCAGAAACCAGAAGAATGAATCCAGAAGTAAGGATTATGGACTTACCTTGGAAGGCACAACTATTAGAGGGAGAATTTATTGCACATTAGATAAATATTGTACATTGCATAATCTTTTCCTGCATCTTATTTTAGGAAACGGTGATGTTCAATCCTGCATGTGCACAGCATATGCAGATGTGAATGGATTATAGGTGTGCCATGGGATACTTATTGTCAGAAAGGAATGGGATGCTCTCTCAGTGTAGGACAGGGTTTCCCAAACTTGGGTCTCCAGCTTTTGATTGACTATAGTTCCCATCATCCTTGACCACTGATCCTGTTAGCTAGGGATGATGAGAGTTGTAGTCCAACAACAGCTGGCGTTTGGGAAACCCTGGTGTAGGTTGTTTCAGGTTGCTGAACTTGCAACAGTGTCCCTACTTACGGGAAGACATATGCACAAGCAAGCATACAGGTAGAGACTTCTGGTGATTAGTTAAAGCTGTGTTTGCCTTATGGGCTACATTGCTGAGGAATACAGTCCACAGCTCCCCATGTTTCTGGCATGGAATGCTTAGATATATATCCTGGTTTGGAAGACATGAGTCAGCTTTCAGGTTACATATTAAAATTACCTACGGGAGCTTGCTGGGAACAAACAATAAACTCAGAGGAGACTAGCTTTCAAATAAAGAGGAGATGTGTTCTTCAGCAAAAAGCCTGAACAATACATTCTGCTGATGGGTATCTTTACATTTTAATAGGACGATGAAGTGAAAGTGTTTCAAAACTATTTAAATAGCTGAAAAACTAGTTTTACGGCAATTGCCTAGCTTCACATTGCTTCTCTGCAAATGCACCTTAGCTCAGTACTTGACCTAAGGAAAGAAAGCTCTTTTTAAAAAGTCATCACAATCAGCTTCACAAGAGCAGCCAGGAGAGTCTCTCTTTCTCAAACTGTATCCTCTGTTAAAGCAAACTTTGGTTATGCAGACAATAGGATATTGTGTGTTTGACAGAAACTCCAGCTTCCGCTTTTTCCGACAGAGAAAACTAACTAGGAACTTCAGAGTTCAAGTCATACACAGGCCAGCTGTGTCAGGAGGCCATGTAGACATTTAAATACCAAATATAATAGGGATATTCCTGCCCACCTAGCAGTTCGAAAGCACGTCAAAGTGCAAGTAGATAAATAGGTACCACTCCAGCGGGAAGGTAAACGGCATTTCCGTGCGCTGCTCTGGTTCTCCAGAAGCGGCTTAGTCATGCTGGCCACATGACCCGGAAGCTGTACGCCAGCTCCCTCGGCCAGTAAAGCGAGATGAGCGCCGCAACCCCAGGGTCGGCCACAACTGGACCTAATGGTCAGGGGTTCCTTTACCTATAATAGGGATATATAGTGAAGGGCTGGAAACCCAGGTGTACACTCTGCACAGATGATAATATTAAGTAAGTAATATTAAGATAAATATTAAGGTATCCCTTATTGACTATGTGCATTTATTCAGCAGCATTTCTGTTCTTCCTTGTTTGCCTCGCCTCGACAAGGCTTCCATTTTTGGAAGGAAGTCTTCTTCCCTCTAATAGCTTCCTTGACTTTATATATTAACTGTGACCTACCAGTTGAACACTGACAGGCTGGAGGTTCAGTTGGGCTCCCTGTGACCAATCCATTGATAAGGTGAATTTTGTTTGCTGGTAGGCTGGGAAACAGAAGGATGGTTGTTGACCTGCTTAGGTTTAATAGCTTAATCCCCTTTTCTCCCTCTTTTTTTAATCTTTAGCCTGCACCGTCGGCACCTTCAAAGCATCAGTGGGAGATGCACCATGCAGTCCCTGCCCTGCCCACAGCTATTCTTCCACACCAGGCTCCAGTGAATGTGCTTGCCTGACCCGATACTACCGTTCGTCTTCAGACACCTCCGACACCCCCTGTACCAGTAAGTACCTGGGAGCAAGTGGGTTTGCTTTAAACCTTCTTTCCATTGGCCCCTGCTTCCTGCAATCCTCCTTTTAGCTCCTGGGCATTATCCCTCTGTCCTGGCCCCACATTTGGTCTGTTCTGGCTTTCTTCCCCTTAGCTCCTCTGTGCCCCTTTCCCATCTGTCCATGGCCTCAAGTCCTTCCTTGCTCCTGTCCAATTCTATTCAGGGCTATATTTCAATGAACATCCTTTGGGACTCACTCACTCCTTCACAGACATGGGAAAGGTTTTTACAGAAGATGCAGTTGTGTGTGACCGAGAACAGTAGCTGATTCCTTATCCGAAAGCTGCTGGGATTCGCCCCTCCCCACACTGCTGTTTATCTGCCTTCTTTTAGGGAGGTATCTGACAATGTTTGAGACACAGAATCATCCATGAAGGATTTTTCATTTTGAATGCCATGGTGCCTGTCCATGGCAGAATGTATTGCAACTGATACTCAGGCTATATTGGAAACAGCCTTTCCTTCTGAATAACCAGAAGGATATGCTACATGGAGATTTCGCTTCATTTCATTATTGTGGCTACTAGAGGACCCTTCGGCCTAAATGCTAGATGCAGCCCCCTGCTTAATTTCATCTGGTTCCAGGGCTATTTCTAGGAAGTCATCTCTCTCCATTGCCCCACCTGCCGACCCACCCATGAAAGACCACCAAGGCGAGTTGCTGGTTGGGCATCACTATTGGAAAATGCTCTTCGCTTCCTCCATCAGTGTCACCCATGTTCCCCAGTGGGGCTGGGCGATATCTGGTTTTCAACATCACAATATATCACTAGCTAAACATGACATTATATCGATATATCACAATATATATCTGTGGTGTAATGGAGGAGTAGGTTTAATAAAAATATTAAATAAACTTCCATATAAAATGTTTAATATATTTTCAACCACTTTAAGAGTAGTTTAAGTGATTTACTTGTCAATTTGCATCTGCTTCCTCACTCAGAGGCCTAAGTACAACCTGTGCATGCATAAGTCCCATTGAGTTCAACTAAACGTCTACTTTCCTGGGAGTAAGCCTCATTGAATTCAATAAGGCTTGCTTGTGAGTAGACATGCTTGCACTGCTTACCGAAAAACACCCTCCCCATCATTCTCACATAGTGCCCAACCTTCCATTTCAGCATAAGGCAGCAAGCTAAATCTTCTCCCCTTCATCCCCCCCCCCAGAAGCACCCCCTCCAAAGCCCTCATCCTACCAATCTTTCCCTTTTTATCAGAGGGAGGGAGGGCAAGCAAGCAAAAAGATACTCCTTTAAATAAAAAAAAATTAACCCTTTTTAATATGGAGGAAAGCTATTTAGGGGGAACCAACAACATAAAGACCACCAGACAATGAAAATAAAAACTCCCCCCCCCTCTTTTTCCCCACTGGTGGAGGTGAGTATGAGGGAAGAAAGAAGTGCTTTCCAGTTCCTTGTTTACTTTGCTTTGTTTACTTTGCCTCTTTGATTATTAGCCATGGGGGGTTCCTCCTGGATTGTTAGCAGGCTCTGCAAAATTAGCTGAGCTCTAAGTGGAAAGATACTGGTGAAGCTGAAAGAGTTTGCTGGTTTCTATGAGGGCTTATTGTTATTTCTTATCGGTTAGGAGGAAGGAGGGAGAGAGCCAACAAAGCTGGCGACAAGGTGCCTGCAAATTATCTGCAAATTATCTGCAAATTATCTGTAAAGTATTGGTTCAGCTGAGCTGTCCCCTGGGAACTTGTCAAATCTCCACCTTTTGTTCACCGGTATATTGCCATGTTGAAACACTTATCACAATGTTATTTCAATACCGGTATAGCATAGCCCTATTCCCCAGCCTTCCTTTCCTGCTCTGGTGGAAATAAAAGT